>NC_137868.1:6805362-6840362 GCF_963924005.1 Protomyctophum bolini
GTAGGAGGAGGAAGATGAGAAGAGGAAGGTGGCGGTAGGAGGAAGATGAGAAGAGGAAGGTGGCAGTAGGAGGAGGAAGATGAGAAGAGGAAGGTGGCAGTAGGAGGAAGATGAGAAGAGGAAGGTGGCAGTAGGAGGAGGAAGATGAGAAGAGGAAGGTGGCGGTAGGAGGAAGATGAGAAGAGGAAGGTGGCGGTAGGAGGAGGAAGATGAGAAGAGGAAGGTGGCGGTAGGAGGAAGATGAGAAGAGGAAGGTGGCAGTAGGAGGAGGAAGATGAGAAGAGGAAGGTGGCAGTAGGAGGAAGATGAGAAGAGGAAGGTGGCAGTAGGAGGAAGAGGAAGGTGGCGGTAGGAGGAAGATGAGAAGAGGAAGGTGGCAGTAGGAGGAAGATGAGAAGAGGAAGGTGGCAGTAGGAGGAAGATGAGAAGAGGAAGGTGGCAGTAGGAGGAAGAGGAAGGTGGCGGTAGGAGGAAGATGAGAAGAGGAAGGTGGCAGTAGGAGGAAGATGAGAAGAGGAAGGTGGCAGTAGGAGGAGGAAGATGAGAAGAGGAAGGTGGCAGTAGGAGGAAGATGAGAAGAGGAAGGTGGCAGTAGGAGGAAGAGGAAGGTGGCGGTAGGAGGAAGATGAGAAGAGGAAGGTGGCAGTAGGAGGAAGATGAGAAGAGGAAGGTGGCAGTAGGAGGAAGATGAGAAGAGGAAGGTGGCAGTAGGAGGAAGATGAGAAGAGGAAGGTGGCGGTAGGAGGAAGATGAGAAGAGGAAGGTGGCGGTAGGAGGAAGATGAGAAGAGGAAGGTGGCAGTAGGAGGAGGAAGATGAGAAGAGGAAGGTGGCAGTAGGAGGAAGATGAGAAGAGGAAGGTGGCAGTAGGAGGAAGATGAGAAGAGGAAGGTGGCGGTAGGAGGAAGATGAGAAGAGGAAGGTGGCAGTAGGAGGAAGATGAGAAGAGGAAGGTGGCAGTAGGAGGAAGATGAGAAGAGGAAGGTGGCAGTAGGAGGAAGATGAGAAGAGGAAGGTGGCAGGTAGGAGGAAGATGAGAAGAGGAAGGTGGCAGTAGGAGGAAGATGAGAAGAGGAAGGTGGCAGTAGGAGGAAGATGAGAAGAGGAAGGTGGCAGTAGGAGGAAGATGAGAAGAGGAAGGTGGCAGTAGGAGAGAAGATGAGAAGAGGGAAGGTGGCAGGTAGGAGGAAGATGAGAAGAGGAAGGTGGCTGTAGGAGGAAGATGAGAAGAGGAAGGTGGCAGGTAGGAGGAAGATGAGAAGAGGAAGGTGGCGGTAGGAGGAAGATGAGAAGAGGAAGGTGGCAGGTAGGAGGAAGATGAGAAGAGGAAGGTGGCAGTAGGAGGAAGATGAGAAGAGGAAGGTGGCAGGTAGGAGGAAGATGAGAAGAGGAAGGTGGCAGTAGGAGGAAGATGAGAAGAGGAAGGTGGCAGGTAGGAGGAAGATGAGAAGAGGAAGGTGGCAGGTAGGAGGAAGATGAGAAGAGGAAGGTGGCAGGTAGGAGGAAGATGAGAAGAGGAAGGTGGCAGGTAGGAGGAAGATGAGAAGAGGAAGGTGGCAGTAGGAGGAAGATGAGAAGAGGAAGGTGGCAGTAGGAGGAAGATGAGAAGAGGAAGGTGGCAGTAGGAGGAAGATGAGAAGAGGAAGGTGGCAGTAGGAGGAAGATGAGAAGAGGAAGGTGGCAGTAGGAGGAAGATGAGAAGAGGGAAGGGTGGGCAGTAGGAGGAAGATGAGAAGAGGAAGGTGGCAGTAGGAGGAAGATGAGAAGAGGAAGGTGGCAGTAGGAGGAAGATGAGAAGAGGAAGGTGGCAGTAGGAGGAAGATGAGAAGAGGAAGGTGGCAGTAGGAGGAAGATGAGAAGAGGAAGGTGGCAGTAGGAGGAAGATGAGAAGAGGAAGGTGGCAGTAGGAGGAAGATGAGAAGAGGAAGGTGGCAGTAGGAGGAAGATGAGAAGAGGAAGGTGGCAGTAGGAGGAAGATGAGAAGAGGAAGGTGGCAGTAGGAGGAAGATGAGAAGAGGAAGGTGGCAGTAGGAGGAAGATGAGAAGAGGAAGGTGGCAGTAGGAGGAAGATGAGAAGAGGAAGGTGCAGTAGGAGGAAGATGAGAAGAGGAAGGTGGCAGTAGGAGGAAGATGAGAAGAGGAAGGTGGCAGTAGGAGGAAGATGAGAAGAGGAAGGTGGCAGTAGGAGGAAGATGAGAAGAGGAAGGTTGCAGTAGGAGGAAGATGAGAAGAGGAAGGTGGCAGTAGGAGGAAGATGAGAAGAGGAAGGTGGCAGTAGGAGGAAGATGAGAAGAGGAAGGTTGCAGTAGGAGGAAGATGAGAAGAGGAAGGTGGCAGTAGGAGGAAGATGAGAAGAGGAAGGTGGCAGTAGGAGGAAGATGAGAAGAGGAAGGTGGCTGTAGGAGGAAGATGAGAAGAGGAAGGTGGCGGTAGGAGGAGGAAGATGAGAAGAGGAAGGTGGCAGTAGGAGGAAGATGAGAAGAGGAAGGTGGCGGTAGGAGGAAGATGAGAAGAGGAAGGTGGCGGTAGGAGGAAGATGAGAAGAGGAAGGTGGCAGTAGGAGGAGGAAGATGAGAAGAGGAAGGTGGCAGTAGGAGGAAGATGAGAAGAGGAAGGTGGCGGTAGGAGGAAGATGAGAAGAGGAAGGTGGCAGTAGGAGGAAGATGAGAAGAGGAAGGTGGCAGTAGGAGGAAGATGAGAAGAGGAAGGTGGCGGTAGGAGGAAGATGAGAAGAGGAAGGTGGCAGTAGGAGGAAGATGAGAAGAGGAAGGTGGCAGTAGGAGGAAGATGAGAAGAGGAAGGTGGCAGTAGGAGGAAGATGAGAAGAGGAAGGTGGCAGTAGGAGGAAGATGAGAAGAGGAAGGTGGCTGTAGGAGGAAGATGAGAAGAGGAAGGTGGCAGTAGGAGGAAGATGAGAAGAGGAAGGTTGCAGTAGGAGGAAGATGAGAAGAGGAAGGTGGCAGTAGGAGGAAGATGAGAAGAGGAAGGTGGCAGTAGGAGGAAGATGAGAAGAGGAAGGTGGCAGTAGGAGGAAGATGAGAAGAGGAAGGTTGCAGTAGGAGGAAGATGAGAAGAGGAAGGTTGCAGTAGGAGGAAGATGAGAAGAGGAAGGTGGCAGTAGGAGGAAGATGAGAAGAGGAAGGTGGCAGTAGGAGGAAGATGAGAAGAGGAAGGTTGCAGTAGGAGGAAGATGAGAAGAGGAAGGTAGTATATGAGTGATAAGCCAAGCTGTTCCAACAGTGCTCCTATAAACCCTGTGCATTCAATTAGAACACATTTGCCAGCTATTTGTCATATAAATATACAGTGAGTCACTGCTCAGGGTACATATAAATACAGTGAGTCACTGCTCAGGGTACATATAAATACAGTGAGTCACTGCTCAGGGTACATATAAACACAGTGAGTCACTGCTCAGGGTACATATAAATACAGTGAGTCACTGCTCAGGGTACATATAAACACAGTGAGTCACTGCTCAGGGTACATATAAATACAGTGAGTCACTGCTCAGGGTACATATAAATACAGTGAGTCACTGCTCAGGGTACATATAAATACAGTGAGTCACTGCTCAGGGTACATATAAATACAGTGAGTCACTGCTCAGGGTACATATAAATACAGTGAGTCACTGCTCAGGGTACATATAAATACAGTGAGTCACTGCTCAGGGTACATATAAACACAGTGAGTCACTGCTCAGGGTACATATAAATACAGTGAGTCACTGCTCAGGGTACATATAAATACAGTGAGTCACTGCTCAGGGTACATATAAATACAGTGAGTCACTGCTCAGGGTACATATAAATACAGTGAGTCACTGCTCAGGGTACATATAAATACAGTGAGTCACTGCTCAGGGTACATATAAATACAGTGAGTCACTGCTCAGGGTACATATAAATACAGTGAGTCACTGCTCAGGGTACATATAAATACAGTGAGTCACTGCTCAGGGTACATATAAATACAGTGAGTCACTGCTCAGGGTACATATAAATACAGTGAGTCACTGCTCAGGGTACATATAAATACAGTGAGTCACTGCTCAGGGTACATATAAATACAGTGAGTCACTGCTCAGGGTACATATAAATACAGTGAGTCACTGCTCAGGGTACATATAAATACAGTGAGTCACTGCTCAGGGTACATATAAATACAGTGAGTCACTGCTCAGGGTACATATAAATACAGTGAGTCACTGCTCAGGGTACATATAAATACAGTGAGTCACTGCTCAGGGTACATATAAATACAGTGAGTCACTGCTCAGGGTACATATAAATACAGTGAGTCACTGCTCAGGGTACATATAAACACAGTGAGTCACTGCTCAGGGTACATATAAACACAGTGAGTCACTGCTCAGGGTACATATAAACACAGTGAGTCACTGCTCAGGGTACATATAAATACAGTGAGTCACTGCTCAGGGTACATATAAATACAGTGAGTCACTGCTCAGGGTACATATAAATACAGTGAGTCACTGCTCAGGGTACATATAAATACAGTGAGTCACTGCTCAGGGTACATATAAATACAGTGAGTCACTGCTCAGGGTACATATAAATACAGTGAGTCACTGCTCAGGGTACATATAAATACAGTGAGTCACTGCTCAGGGTACATATAAATACAGTGAGTCACTGCTCAGGGTACATATAAATATACAGTGAGTCACTGCTCAGGGTACATATAAATACAGTGAGTCACTGCTCAGGGTACATATAAATACAGTGAGTCACTGCTCAGGGTACATATAAACACAGTGAGTCACTGCTCAGGGTACATATAAATACAGTGAGTCACTGCTCAGGGTACATATAAACACAGTGAGTCACTGCTCAGGGTACATATAAACACAGTGAGTCACTGCTCAGGGTACATATAAATACAGTGAGTCACTGCTCAGGGTACATATAAACACAGTGAGTCACTGCTCAGGGTACATATAAATACAGTGAGTCACTGCTCAGGGTACATATAAATACAGTGAGTCACTGCTCAGGGTACATATAAATACAGTGAGTCACTGCTCAGGGTACATATAAATACAGTGAGTCACTGCTCAGGGTACATATAAATACAGTGAGTCACTGCTCAGGGTACATATAAATACAGTGAGTCACTGCTCAGGGTACATATAAATATACAGTGAGTCACTGCTCAGGGTACATATAAATACAGTGAGTCACTGCTCAGGGTACATATAAATACAGTGAGTCACTGCTCAGGGTACATATAAACACAGTGAGTCACTGCTCAGGGTACATATAAATACAGTGAGTCACTGCTCAGGGTACATATAAACACAGTGAGTCACTGCTCAGGGTACATATAAATACAGTGAGTCACTGCTCAGGGTACATATAAATACAGTGAGTCACTGCTCAGGGTACATATAAATACAGTGAGTCACTGCTCAGGGTACATATAAATACAGTGAGTCACTGCTCAGGGTACATATAAATACAGTGAGTCACTGCTCAGGGTACATATAAATACAGTGAGTCACTGCTCAGGGTACATATAAACACAGTGAGTCACTGCTCAGGGTACATATAAATACAGTGAGTCACTGCTCAGGGTACATATAAATACAGTGAGTCACTGCTCAGGGTACATATAAATACAGTGAGTCACTGCTCAGGGTACATATAAATACAGTGAGTCACTGCTCAGGGTACATATAAATACAGTGAGTCACTGCTCAGGGTACATATAAATACAGTGAGTCACTGCTCAGGGTACATATAAATACAGTGAGTCACTGCTCAGGGTACATATAAATACAGTGAGTCACTGCTCAGGGTACATATAAATACAGTGAGTCACTGCTCAGGGTACATATAAATACAGTGAGTCACTGCTCAGGGTACATATAAATACAGTGAGTCACTGCTCAGGGTACATATAAATACAGTGAGTCACTGCTCAGGGTACATATAAATACAGTGAGTCACTGCTCAGGGTACATATAAATACAGTGAGTCACTGCTCAGGGTACATATAAACACAGTGAGTCACTGCTCAGGGTACATATAAATACAGTGAGTCACTGCTCAGGGTACATATAAATACAGTGAGTCACTGCTCAGGGTACATATAAATACAGTGAGTCACTGCTCAGGGTACATATAAATACAGTGAGTCACTGCTCAGGGTACATATAAATACAGTGAGTCACTGCTCAGGGTACATATAAACACAGTGAGTCACTGCTCAGGGTACATATAAATACAGTGAGTCACTGCTCAGGGTACATATAAATACAGTGAGTCACTGCTCAGGGTACATATAAATACAGTGAGTCACTGCTCAGGGTACATATAAATACAGTGAGTCACTGCTCAGGGTACATATAAATACAGTGAGTCACTGCTCAGGGTACATATAAATACAGTGAGTCACTGCTCAGGGTACATATAAATACAGTGAGTCACTGCTCAGGGTACATATAAATACAGTGAGTCACTGCTCAGGGTACATATAAATACAGTGAGTCACTGCTCAGGGTACATATAAATACAGTGAGTCACTGCTCAGGGTACATATAAATACAGTGAGTCACTGCTCAGGGTACATATAAATACAGTGAGTCACTGCTCAGGGTACATATAAATACAGTGAGTCACTGCTCAGGGTACATATAAATACAGTGAGTCACTGCTCAGGGTACATATAAACACAGTGAGTCACTGCTCAGGGTACATATAAACACAGTGAGTCACTGCTCAGGGTACATATAAACACAGTGAGTCACTGCTCAGGGTACATATAAATACAGTGAGTCACTGCTCAGGGTACATATAAATACAGTGAGTCACTGCTCAGGGTACATATAAACACAGTGAGTCACTGCTCAGGGTACATATAAATACAGTGAGTCACTGCTCAGGGTACATATAAACACAGTGAGTCACTGCTCAGGGTACATATAAATACAGTGAGTCACTGCTCAGGGTACATATAAATACAGTGAGTCACTGCTCAGGGTACATATAAATACAGTGAGTCACTGCTCAGGGTACATATAAATACAGTGAGTCACTGCTCAGGGTACATATAAATACAGTGAGTCACTGCTCAGGGTACATATAAATACAGTGAGTCACTGCTCAGGGTACATATAAATATACAGTGAGTCACTGCTCAGGGTACATATAAATACAGTGAGTCACTGCTCAGGGTACATATAAATACAGTGAGTCACTGCTCAGGGTACATATAAACACAGTGAGTCACTGCTCAGGGTACATATAAATACAGTGAGTCACTGCTCAGGGTACATATAAACACAGTGAGTCACTGCTCAGGGTACATATAAATACAGTGAGTCACTGCTCAGGGTACATATAAATACAGTGAGTCACTGCTCAGGGTACATATAAATACAGTGAGTCACTGCTCAGGGTACATATAAATACAGTGAGTCACTGCTCAGGGTACATATAAATACAGTGAGTCACTGCTCAGGGTACATATAAATACAGTGAGTCACTGCTCAGGGTACATATAAATACAGTGAGTCACTGCTCAGGGTACATATAAATACAGTGAGTCACTGCTCAGGGTACATATAAATACAGTGAGTCACTGCTCAGGGTACATATAAATACAGTGAGTCACTGCTCAGGGTACATATAAATACAGTGAGTCACTGCTCAGGGTACATATAAATACAGTGAGTCACTGCTCAGGGTACATATAAACACAGTGAGTCACTGCTCAGGGTACATATAAACACAGTGAGTCACTGCTCAGGGTACATATAAACACAGTGAGTCACTGCTCAGGGTACATATAAATACAGTGAGTCACTGCTCAGGGTACATATAAACACAGTGAGTCACTGCTCAGGGTACATATAAACACAGTGAGTCACTGCTCAGGGTACATATAAACACAGTGAGTCACTGCTCAGGGTACATATAAATACAGTGAGTCACTGCTCAGGGTACATATAAATACAGTGAGTCACTGCTCAGGGTACATATAAATACAGTGAGTCACTGCTCAGGGTACATATAAATACAGTGAGTCACTGCTCAGGGTACATATAAATATACAGTGAGTCACTGCTCAGGGTACATATAAATACAGTGAGTCACTGCTCAGGGTACATATAAATACAGTGAGTCACTGCTCAGGGTACATATAAATACAGTGAGTCACTGCTCAGGGTACATATAAATACAGTGAGTCACTGCTCAGGGTACATATAAATACAGTGAGTCACTGCTCAGGGTACATATAAATACAGTGAGTCACTGCTCAGGGTACATATAAATACAGTGAGTCACTGCTCAGGGTACATATAAATACAGTGAGTCACTGCTCAGGGTACAGTCTCTCTACAAATGAAATCATTTGCCAGAGTTGACTCGGAACCAAAACCTATATAATAATAATTGGACACTACAGCTGAGAGATGCAAGCCAGCATAATAACCTCTCTCTCTCTCTCTCTATCTCTCTCTCTCTCTCTCTCTCTCTCTCTCTCTCTCTCTCTCTCTCTCCCTCTCTCTCTTTCCCTCCATCAGACACACCTGGTGAGACAGTATAAAGTTTACGACAGAGTAATTGCTGAGTGAAATTGCACGGATGTGCGTGCGTGTGTGCGTGCGTGTGTGTGTGTGTGTGTGTGTGGGTGTGCGTGCGTGTGTGTGTGTGCTTGCATGCGTGCGTGCGTGTGTGTGGGGGGGGGTAATTGGGTATGTGTGTACTTCGGGGCTGTTTAGACAAATGCTGGTGATGCGTCTGCTCTCTCTCTCTCTCTCTCTCTCTACATCTCTCTCTCACACACACGCACACACAGGCACATGCACGCACACACACACACACACACACACACACACACACACACACACACGCATCAAAGCGAACAGGTGCAGGTTGAAATAGCCACCTGCCAGCCTCTTTTCATTATAACATCTTCAGCAGTCCTTCCTGCCTACTGCAGCATGGTAAACACTGAGGAAATTATGGCTCCATTTTGTTCATTTGTACAAAGTTCCAGAACTCTTTACTTAAGTATACTGTAGCCTACTTAAGTACAATTTTGAGGCATTCTTTTTTTACTTCACTCAAGTATTTCCCTACTTGGAAATGTGCAACCCACAATCAAGGGACTCAATTATTTTCGCTCCTATGCCACCAAAATGTGGAACGCCCTACCAACAGGCATTAAGACATGCAAATCCCTTGACTCCTTCAAAACCGCTCTCAATGGGAACCTACAGACGGCTGCAATTTTAAACTGGCCCCCGTAAAATCGGAATCCCACCCCTTTTCCTCCTCACTGTATGTTTCTTTCCCTTTTTTACCTCGTTTATGATGAATTCCTGTTCTGTTCTTTAACTATATAGAAGTGTCTATTTGTATACGTCTCTAAATGTTTTGATCAATTGAACAATTAGGTGGACCCTCTTCTAAACAAGTGTAATGCTTTATTGGGTCGTCCATTCACAGTTAACAGTCTTTGTATTGAATTGTGCTTGAAATGTACTGTAATTCTGCAAACTGTTTTATTAACAATGAATCAATCAATCAATCAAAAAAGGATACTGCACTTAATACTTGAGTATTTCAAATTTCTTCTACTTCACTACATCTCGGATACAAATATTGTACATTGTACATTTCTTTGAAAACTGTAGTTAGCCTTGTTATACTTTGTATATTTCAATTAGTATTGTAAAATAGAGGCTACATTACTTCAACTGCAATATTAATACTTTTACTTAGATAACGCAATTGATAACTTTTTCCAGCACTGTGCAACAGTATAATAGTTTTAGACGGCAGTTTTCAAAGCCCAAGGAAAGCTATGCCAGACTGGAGAGTTTGGCATAGTTTGCAAAGAGATCCAACTCTTTCATCAGGCTGCCCAAAACTGTAAAAAAATAAAATAAGCTGGTGGGTAAAAACATCAAGGAAACAGGTGGGTGAATTTAAACTGGATGCATTATCTTCAAGAAATGTGTCGTCAATGGATTTCAATTGCATCATGGATGCCATGTTACTTGAAGACTGCAATAATGATGGGGGTTGACTGAGGAGCTAAAACATGCCTACTGTGAATATATATGATTGCGTCGCATTAGGTCGCATTTATATGAAAACCTGCATAGACATAATACTCTCATTTGAAACCTGTGGATGTAGAATGAGTGGACATGGTTTGTCGCCTGCAGTGATACTACGGCGGTCAGAAGGGCTGTCGAGGAGAACCCGGTGGCGTCTGGCAGATAAAGTCCAGAAGGAGAGAGAGAAGGATAAGGACCGAGGAGGAGGAGGAGTGTGCATCAAGGCGTATCATATCTGGGTGAGTGTGAGAAGTGCCTGTTTCAATGGGAACGGACTGGCTGCAATCCTGACTGGCTGGCATCCGAAAGGTTATTCTGTGAACGATGGAGAGACAGAGAGAGAGAGATGGTTGTACCAAATGAAAGGAGTGAATGATACTCTTAGCGTAGGAGGGGACATGAGTTTGTGGAGGAGCGGAGTGGCAGCGCTATGTGGGTTGGAGCAGGTGGAAGCAGTCAGATTAGACAAGAGAGGGATAGAGATCTGTAACTCATCTAAGGTCATATTTGCATTTTCTGCTTTGAAGCGAAAGGTTAGCTTATCTGAGTCGGAATTGGCGAGGACGGACTGGGCTCAAGATCAGCAGCGCCTCAACGCAGCACGACCCCTGAACCCCCACGGCGCTCCATGATGACATCATGGGTTTATACCGTCGTTTCAAGACAATGTGTGTGTCCACACGAAACCCGGCCTGTAAGTGGCGCTGTAGAGCTGCCACAAAGCAAAAAAACAAAGAAGAAGACATGCGACTTGTGCGACGTAAACAATAACAAGTGCAGGATGCTGTTCTCCATGTCCACGTGTTGCTGACGGTGGTCATGTATAGGAGCAGTAAATGTTGCTGTAAAAGCCCTATTTTACGCTCAGAATAGTTTCTGCAGTACAAACGCACCGCTGACGGGCGCCATCTTTGTTGTTGTTGGTGGTGGTGGAGGTGGAGATGGGAGGCATACTTTGGTTAGACATAGCATTGGTTAGACATATAGCATTGGTCCGACTGGATTAAGGTTGGTGAGGTGTGCGTTAAAACGACCGGATTAAGGTTGGTGAGGGGTGCGTTAAAATGACCGGATTAAGGTTGGTGAGGGGTGCGTTAAAACGGCCGGATTAAGGTTGGTGAGGGGTGCGTTAAAACGACCGGATTAAGGTTGGTGAGGGGTGCGTTAAAACGGACCGGATTAAGGTTGGTGAGGGGTGCGTTAAAACGGACCGGATTAAGGTTGGTGAGGGGTGCGTTAAAACGACCGGATTAAGGTTGGTGAGGGGTGCGTTAAGACGACCGGATTAAGGTTGGTGCGTTAAAGGAGGGTTGGGAGAGGGTTAAGGTTAAGTTTAGGTGTGTTGCCCCGTGGGAGGTTAGGGTGAGGGTTGGAGATATCGAACCAATGGTATGTCTAACCAAAAGCTATGGTGTCATCGGTTCAGGAAAAATGTGTGTTTGTGGTACACTTAAGGTGGCGTCAATCTCACGTCAGATCGTTGCACTCTGGGACCTGGATTCAAAGTATTCGGGGCAGCCACAACGTCAATCAGACACACGTAATCACGTTCAAAGATATAGCAATTTTTGCTACTTTTGTGTAACGCTGACGAAGTAGGGTATTCGTATAAGAAAGAAATGTAAAAGGTGTGTGTGTGTGTGTGTGTGTGTGTGTGTGTGTGTGTGTGTGTGCCCGGTGTGATGGCTATCTAACACCACAGGTCAGCAACATTACACGCTGTGTGCATGTGTGTGAATTTGTGTGACTGACTGTGTGCGCTCACACACACACATGTGACATTTACCATCTGTGTGTGTGCGTGTGTGTGTGTGTGTGTGTGTGTGTGTGTGTGTGTGTGTGATGGCCATCTAACCCACAGTGACAGACCAGCAACATTTCAGGCTGAAATGCATCCTGGGTCGTGATGGTGCATTATGGGATGTAAGTGGCTCTTTGGTGCGTTGCAGTTAAACCCTGCATGCTGCTCTCAGCACACTGCACACACACACACACGCACACACACGCACACACACACACACACACACACACACACACACACACACACCTCACTCGTTCTTACATTGTGATGGGGTCAGTCTTTCCGCTCCAGAGCTCAAGACTGTGTGGTTGTACTGGTCAGCTCATACTGTAACAGTAGAAAACTGTACTGGTCAGCTCATACTGTAACAGTAGAAAACTGTACTGGTCAGCTCATACTGTAACAGTAGAAAACTGTACTGGTCAGCTCATACTGTAACAGTAGAAAACTGAACTGGTCAGCTCCAGTGTTGATTTTGTCAACTAAAACTATGACGAAAAAATGTTTGTCGACTAGTAGACAGTAGAAGACACAGTAGTTCGACTGTGGTTGTACTGGTCAGCTCCCAGTGCAACAGTATCAGACTGTGGTTGTACTGGTCAGTATAACAGTATCAGACTGTGGTTGTACTGGTCAGTATAACAGTATCAGACTGTGGTTGTACTGGTCAGCTCCCAGTACAACCGGATCAGACTGTGGTTGTACTGGTCAGCTCCCAGTACAACCGGATCAGACTGGTCAGCAGTGGACAGAATGAGAACAGAATAGAATGCACCTGCTCCATGTGGCCCAGGGGGTAGAGCAGCAGTCTGCAGGGAATGTGATGGTCCCCGGGTCAATGCCAGGTTCCCCCTGGGTTAGTGTCGAAGTGTCCTTGAGCCAGACTCTGAAGGTTTGTGTCCGTGTTGTGTTGTGTGTGAGCGTGCGTGCGTGCATGCATGCGTGCGTGATGAAGCTAATGAGCAGAGGGTGCAAATGGGGCCGTCGGAGCAGAGGGTGCCCTGGGGAGACACTGAGGGTGGGCTCCCTCTCAGAGAGAGAGAGAGAGTTGAGCGCAAACTATATAGTCAAGTATGGAGGGAGGCAGAGGAGTCGGTAGAGAGGGGGAGAGAGGAAGGGAGTGACGGAGTGTGAAAGCAGGTTGAGTCCAGGTGGGGTTCAATCACAGTGTTATTTTAGGAGGGCAGGGAGAGGAGAGGGAGAGAGAGAGAGAGAGAGGGAGAGGAGAGAGAGTGAGAGTGAGAGGGAGGGGAAGGGAATTAAGAGGAGAAGAGAAGAGAAGAGATGAGATTCTGGGGAGGAGAAGATGAATGTTGTTAATTAAGACGAGCAGGTTGAGGAGACAGTGTAGAATTACACAAACACTAATTAGAGTCTTCGTTAGGGGCCAGCGAATCAGAACACGGCATCCATCATCCAGCCCCGTGCTCCCTGACTCTGTCTCCTCCACTATCTCTCTCCATCTCTACCTCTCTCTCTCTCTCTCTCTCTCTCTCTCTCTCTCTCTCTCTCTCTCTCTCTCTCTCTCTCTATCTCTCTCTCTACTCTTCTCTCCAATGTTGCTCCTTTGCTTCGTGGCGAACATATTCATCCTCTCCTCCTCCTCTAACACTCCAGTCTTATTCTGGTTTCTTAATTTCTTCACTTCACTTCCTCTCTTCTGCCACTTCATTTCATTCCTCTCCCCTCCTCGGTTTGTTTCAATTGATCTGATCAGGAGTAAATGAAACAGATGTTTGGAGGATGGTAACTCTAGGAGGCTCATACGCCTCATCACCATCACATATCCATTATCATTATCCATGTCACCCTTGCAGCCATACAGCCTACACCACTCCAGTTACATCGCTGCATCTGCAGGGTCCCGATGGCGTCAAAGGAAGGACTAACATCTGGCACACTAGTTTCTAGAGAGCTCCACAAGAGACTTACACAAGAGACTTACTTTATTAAGGCAAAAATGCCCTTAGGTCTTCATCAGGCAAATATTATTTGCCTGATGATGAAGACCTAGAGAGTCGAAACGTTGCATTTTTGCCTTAAGTCTCTTGTGGAGCTGTAGAAACTATATCCACCTTTTTCCCCGCCAAGGTACTGGGGCTCCTTGTCAGTGTTTCCAGACTTGGGCCTCTAGGCCGCGGCGGTTTTCCGCTCAGAGCGTCTGGCGTCTCTTCCGGGTTTTTAGACAGCTCTGAGCAGAAAACGGTCGTGCCTATGCTCAAGTCTGGCAACAGCTTGTGTGTGTGCTCTGTTTCCTTCAGGCCGTGTTGCCATTTCTGCTTATTCTAAGCAACCTTTGACTTGATTTTCTGTAATTTTCTTGCAAATAAATGATTATAGTTGCTGGTTGATGTTTCAAAATATTTCGATTTATTCTCAATGTGTTTTTAAATAACAGATGTAGGCTACTACCTCACAATGTGTCGCTGTGAGCTTGTAGATCAGCTACTTTCATTTGTGGTTGTTTTCATAGACCTGGCCACTTGCTTTTTACATAAAAAGACTTGATGTCACGGTGTGTCTGTGTCTGCACCCTGGCCACTCCCATATCCCATTCCACCACACTGCAGTCCCATTTACACACCTGTCTCCAACTCCCTCATCAGCCCCACCCCACCTGTGAACCCTTGTCTCATACAATCAACCAGCTCCTATAAAACTGGACTCCATGCAGAGTCAGACACTCATTGTCAGTTCATATACGTTTGTTGTCCTGGATGTGTTACTGTTACCTGCTCCTGTTTTAACTATACTTTGTCTTTTTCGACATCCTGGATTCCTGTAACCTGCAACTTCTGCGTAAGTTTTGACTCTTTTCTTCATTACATAACTTTTTAAATCTCACTCTGTCTGCGTCCATGACACTTGAACCCTCGCGTCCTTATTCTTATTCTTTGGCGGCGGTGGCTCAGGGGTGCTTGGGAAGCGGGGGAAGGTTTCCGGTTCAATCCTGCGGGCTCCCCCAGAGTTAGTGTTTTGAAGTGTCCTTGAGCAAGACTCTCTGAAATCTCTAATTGCTCCCGATGTGCATGGTGTCCTCCGTGAATGTGTGGGTCTAGAAGGGCACGGCTCCTGGAGGAGACAGTTGCTCCGTACCGAGCTCACCCTGGAGGAGAGAGTTGCTCCGTACCGAGCTCACCCTGGAGGAGAGAGTTGCTCCGTACCGAGCTCACCCTGGAGGAGAGAGTTGCTCCGTACCGAGCTCACCCTGGAGGAGACAGTTGCTCCGTACCGAGCTCACCCTGGAGGAGACAGTTGCTCCGTACCGAGCTCACCCTGGAGGAGAGAGTTGCTCCGTACTGAGCTCACCCTGGAGGAGACAGTTGCTCCGCACCGAGCTCACCCTTCTTCTATTTCTGGGTTTGCTTTCTTTCTCTCTTCAACAACCGTCATTATCCTGCCGCTTTCTTTTTTTATCATTTCTCCGGGAAAAAACGGATTTCATTTCCTCTCACACTCCCTTCGCGCTCACGCACACACACGAACACGCACACACACACACACGCACACACACACACACACACACACGAACACGCACGCACACACACGAACACACACACACACACACACACACTACAGCATGTCAGCATTATTTTTTATTGTCTCTCCAAGCCATCATATTCTCCAGTCTCCCTCTCATGACACACACACACACACACACACACACACACACGAGAGAGCTGAGAGAGTGCTGAAAAACCACTTATCTTCTCCATTCTTTCGCTGTCCCTTCCATCTCTCTCTCTCTCTCTCTCTCAATCCCTCCATTATCTCTGTCTAAAACATTGACAACCTCTCAGTCACTCTTCTGTCACATGTTGCACATAATTACAGTTAAGAATTATTATTTTGAAGTTAGAATTATACCTTTTCTATGAGCGCATCAGAGTGGGCTCGGCTTCTCCACTGTCTGTCCTACGATGTGAGGAGCCGATCAATTAACGCTGGGCAAGACCTACGCTGTAGACGTTATATCGTTTGTTTTGGGCGGAAGTTGCAGGATTTTGGCCGCTCAAGGAAATTACGTTGATGCTTTACGTTCTCCGTGAATGAAACAAGTGTTGTGATTGGTCGGAATAATATCGTATCCGGGGGGAAATACATCTGACTGATGTTCCGGAAGGACACTGCTGCCACCGACAGCGTCTCTGCCTTAGGTTGTGAGTAAGCCTGGGACCGAGGCTATAGGAGCCCATCTCCTGCATATGTAGCGTGAGGCACCTGGACAGACACATAGATATGGAAGAAATAGATGCCTCACTGGCCGCTGCAGTTCATTGGAGCGACGCGTCTCCAATGAAGGCAGGAAGTCAAGCGGAAGTGCCGTAGGGGAGCGCTGAAGGCACGCTGTGTCGCTGCCCAGGTGACTCCCGGTCACGGGACTACTGTCCAATCACATAGCGCGTCTTTTCCGGGACTTATGTTACGCACGCTTCCTTCCGCTCATGCTTCGCGAGGAATCTCGGGAAAATTGTGCTTTCAATTTAGACACGTTTATAATGTCTATGCCTGGACACCCCCTGGACATGATGCTAGTATGTCGCACCCCTAGATGCAGAGTGCCAAGCCGGGAGGCATTGGGTCCCATCTTCTTTGGTATGACCCGGCCGGGGATCGAACCCCCGGTCTCCCTGCAGTCTCAGGGCGGACACTCAAACCACCATGAGGCCACTGAGCTGGTATAACTTTAACACTTAACGTTAACACAATATATCACGCTCAGGCTATACTGCACCTTTAACGGACCATAAAAAAAGGTATAATACTCCTCCTCCTCCTCATTTGTTTTGTCCTCCGTGGGTTCATCCCTCGCTCTGTGCCGTAATGGAGGAGAAGAGTGGCCACACAGAGCTGTCATGGCTGTTCCAGTGCTCACACCACTGGGATGGAGGGAGACGCGTGGAGGGGTAAATTTAGACGTTACGGAGGGGGAGGCTGTCCCTTATATGATGACACACGCACGGACACACACACACAGGCGCGCGTGCACACACACACACACACACACACACACACACACACACACACACACACACACACGCGCACGTGCACACACACACGCACGCACAGGCACACTGCGATGAGACACAATGAAATGAATGTGAACATTATAAAGGGATAAAACACAAAAGTCAGAGTCAGACTCGATAAAATACATCTATGATGATACACTTGATCCAAGGCTAAGATAGTATATTACTCATTTTAAACGTAATCAGCACACTAAAGAACACGACCGACTGCTCCATGCGCCACAGTGACTGTATACAGGCTGTTTTGAAGACAACTGGTTTGAAAATCATTATTATTGCTTGCTTACACAGAGCAGAAACCAAGTAGTATTCGTTGCTGTCAGGAGAAAACCACCTAAATCCATTTTATATATATATATATATAGATATATATATATATATATATATATTATTTTTTCATAAATCAGTGCTATTGAACATTATTTACGTCTGTGTGTTCTTTTGAAAATATTGAACCAATGGAAAGTAGTAAAAAAGATTGGACCCTCAAACTGTCCGCTAAAGCAACTAACTCCACCACCTCTCCCCCTCTCATGCAAGTAATTGACAATATATAAAGTCAGAGCACAAGCCTGATTCATCCATATTGATAGGAAAGGTTTGACGGAATGCATTTTTAGACGTTCGATCATGACTTTCGATTGTATTCTTATGAGTGGACGGGTTCTTTTGAATCCAGCCTGCGAGCACATAATAAAGTGTCTCTTATCACAGTGTGACGTTTGTCTGAAAAGGGCTCTATTGTCTCACAGTATTGACTTGCAGACATTTGTCCAAAGCATGCTGTTTGTAAATTGCCGTCTACATTTTCAAGAAGGTCATTCGTTTTCCGTTCAGTGTGTCTAAGTAGTTCAATTCAACACAACGTCGTGGCGCCTTTTGTTTTCTGTCAAGGTTTAGTTCTTGTTGGTATTCCGACGTCGATGTGGCTGAGAACACAGATTCATTTAGAGTCTAGCTGAAGATTGCCTCTTAAAAATACATTGTCTGGCAAATGTATAAAAGGTATTATGAAACACGTCCCTTTCTATTTTCATATACAGTGACTCCAGCACCTCAGCCTTAAGTCTACTGACAGATGAGTGTTTTTTTTGTTTTTTCTTTCTTCAATTTATTTGTCTGAATGACAAGTTCAAGTGCAATACAATCTTTTGAAAATACAAGTACAGCATAACATACTGTTTTGTATTAATATGCAACATTTAAAAAAGAAACCCAGTGACTAAAGTTTTCAAATAAGTAACTGCAGTGGATAAAAAGTACAGTAAAACAAATCACACTTGTGTGAAGTGAGGGGCGCTCTTATCGACATCATACATCACATTCCGTGCTCATCCACACAAACAACGCTGTGCATAGGAGGGGCTATAGCGTCCCTCAAAAAAGTATTGAAAAGTGGAAATAGCTTTCTCAATTTATATATAGACCCTCCAATTGACAGAAATTGAGTAAATGTGCTTTTACTCCACGGCCTGGCTCACCTCACAGGTTGGGAATCGCTGATTTATGGATATATCAATGACGTCATTTGATTTACTCTGGTCCAAATTATGGATTATTTACATCCTCGCATCCAAATATGGACATCCGCATTGCGATAAGAATTGTATAAAAAAACAACGACACTTACCTGAGCATCCATAATAAGTGTTCTGACCAAAGTCATTGGTCCCGTTCTACGTCCCGTTCTACATCGGAAAAGAGCAGCTCGGAGCGACGCAGAATGTTTCACTGGACGGTTCATCTGGAGGCCCCGCCGGGACCGGGAGGCCACGGGAGGAGACTCCCCCAGGCCGCCGTGGCGGCGGGTCACCAGGTGTACTCGTTTGGAGGGGAAAGCATCGCGAGGGACCGGGATCGCCAGATGGACGTGCACGTCTTCGACACCGTCACTTTGCGCTGGAGGACGTTGCCCCCGTCAGGGGGAGAACATCTCCTCGAGGTTCCCGGCACACGTTGTGGCCACACGGCTGCGCTCATAGACGACGTCGTCTACGTCTGGGGCGGCTGGTGCCCCGCGGGACTCTGCAACACGCTGTATGCGTTCGATATCGACACCCACGGGTGGCTCAAGACCAGGATTTCGGGGACCGTCCCGCAGGCGAGGCAGGGCCACTCGGCCTGCGTCTTGGGGAAGGTCATGTATATATATGGAGGGTCCAACTACCCGCGAGGACACTCCAATGACCTCCACAAGTTTGACAGCGCCACAATGGCCTGGTCCTTAATTCAATCCAGAAGCGTTGCGCCACCTGTTTCGGCGCATCACTCTGCCACCATCATTGGGACAAAGATGTTTGTGTTTGGGGGCGCCGGGTACAACAACAACATCAGTGTGTTTGACACACAGACCGACTGCTGGCTGCCGAACAGACCTGCACGGCTTCGTCCACAAGGACGCTCGCGTCATTCAGCCTTTGCCTACAATGGAGAGCTATACGTGTTATGTGGCAGCGACAAAAACAAGACCTTCAATGATATGTGGAAATACATCCCGGGGACCTGCTCCTGGAAGAACGTTGAGCCCAAGGGGGAAGGCCCGGGTTTAGGGCTGTCTAATGTGAGCTGTTGCATGGTGCAGGGAGATCGTATCATCGTCTTTGGAGGATGGCAAGCACCCAATCACCTCTACATCTTAGACTTAGGTCCAAGTTTGAAGGTGTTATGCAAGTTAGCAGTTGCTCAACACAGTCTGGAGAAGTCTGGACTCCCTCACAACATCCGATGGGAGCTGGCAGCCATGACTCGGAGAGGAAAACTAAAAACAAGACGCGGCGGCTCTAATAACGCGGTGGAATCTATCTGGACCTTCTCAGCCTTCACATCTATGATCGTCTGTCATCTGATGTTGATCATCTTCACATTTTGGCAAGGTTTCAGCTTTGACATCTCCTAGATGTTCAGTGGGTCAGACCTCCGTCCTTTTGGCAGGCCTCCAGAGTGCTTTACCACCAACTAACTGGGTTCATGGTCGGCCATTTTGGATATTGTTTTTGTTCCTTGATTGCGTGTTTGGTTTTCCCGCCTCCTTGTTACCTACCACACCCCCCTTGTTATATAAGAACCACACCTGAGTTTTATTTCTGTGTCGTTGCCTTGATTTGTTTGTGTATTTACACCCTGTTCGTCATTCAATTGGTGCTGAGATATTACTGGTGTCTTTGAGGGTTCACGCTCGAGGGTTCACTCTCTAGCGTTTTACGTTTAGTTTTGGAAGGTATGCTGTACTCTAAATTGAATGCCTTGCGTTTGGAAAACTGGCTTGATTTATTTTTTGGGGGAATTGTTATTCGATTACTTGGAATTTGAATCTTTTGCATTCTTCGGTTTAGTTTTTGTGTTTCAATGAACTTTTTGTCTCTGTCCAATTTTGAGGGTTGCCAACCCTGACAAAGAGAGTACCCCCCAAAAAGGACTTGGACACTGGACACTGGATTATACTTTGTAATGTCAAAAGCAATAAATACATTTTTAAGCACTTCTGACTAAAACCTGCCTAACTCCACTAGAGTCAACTGTTGTTCAAACCACCTAACTCCAATTTAACTTTGGGTTATTTTATTTCACGGTATTGTTTTCATCTCCACATTAATGGTCACTTAATCCACTTGAGCTGTATTTGGGTAAAGTGACGATAATATAATGACACATTCAAGTTCTGACAATGTATAAAGTCACTGTACCGACTCTGATGAGGCAGGATTGTGTTGTTCTAAAGAATCACACCCGTGTGAAATGAGGGGCGCTCTTGTCATTGTACATTTATGTTAGCGGACATTTGACATTGCTACATAAGGTATAAGGCGGTCCCTTATTGGCCAAGCGCTCCCACCAACATGTGTTAGCCGATTTGCTCGTTTACATATGACGTAAGTTTTCCCTTCAATGTCAACGCGGCGTTTAACGATTTGATGTTTAATTCATATTTAGCGGAATTATCAGCTCTTATCATCATGCATCATCTCATATACTGGCCAAACAGAATGCCTGTGGCCTGTGATTGGGTTAGCTGATTTGCTCGTTTACATGATGGTAAATGTTCCCTTCGATGTCAATGGCGTTTAATGTTTTTAATGTTTTGATGACGTCATATTTAGCGGTATTCTGACGTCATATTTCTTCTTTCATTGTCAATGGCAAATCTTGAGACGTGTGCGGACAAAAGCTGTTTATAGAAGGGGCTAGCACCCCTTAAAAACATGTTTTGTTTTTTGTTTGTTTTTAAGTGGTGCAACCACTTCCTTAAGTGACTATGTGTGTGTGTGGGTGGGTGTGTGGGTGGGTGTGTCTGAGCATGAAAACAGCATGGTTGTAACTCTGTCATTTCTCAACCGTTTCAGACGTGGGGCGGCTCGCCGGAATCGGGCCGGCACCCTGGGTGTGTTCCTGTGGGTCTGGAACCCCCCCCCCCCCCCCCTCCGAGACCCCCACAAGGAGTTGCACCACTTACTTCACACGGGTGAGCTGTTTGAACTTGTAAGATGTGTGTCACTGATTGATTCCCCCAAATAAGGAACAAAGTGTGTCCCTCGTCAGTTCAATAAAGAGACAGTATATAGCCTATTATTGAACTGTATTTTAGTGTCCAGATGAGGGACGAAGCATTATTTCAAGGGACATCTGTATAGGACAGCCCAGCTATAGTTGGGACTGTGCTATCCTATCCATGGCTGCCTAAAATATTATTGCAACATCGTTCGTGCAGAACGCCAGAGGCCAAAATAATGTTGCACACTTTCTCTGTGGAGCACAGCAGAGTCCCCCCATGCTGTTCAGAGCAGCCTGTCCGACGCCGGAGGTTTGTGTGAGTAATTTGGGGCACGGTGGAAACCTGCAGTGTTTTCCGGTGGGGCTTCAACAGGGCATTCTGTAAGGGAATTACCTCTGTCACCCGGTGCGACGAGTCACACAAAATACTCGGAATGATTGGATTTAGGAAACGACTCCGTTCCTGCAGTGAGCCCAAGCTAATTCTCCGGGGAGAGTTGTGTGTGTGTGTGTGTGTGTGTGTGTGTGTGTGTGTGTGTGTGTGTGTCTGTGTCACCACTTAAATCCAATTTAAATCCAAGCTATTTAGTGAAGACGGACAATCTACAAGCTCACAGCTTAATGTAGAGCTTTTGTGTGTATGAAATTTATTTTGGAAAATGTCATGTTTTTGTGCTGTTTCTGGGCAGTGTGTGCGTCTGCGTGCGTGCGTGCGTGCGCCGTGCGTGCGTGCTCTGGTCTGGTTTGACTTCAGTCATTTTATTGAGGTCTCGCAGAATAACCTCAGATATAGACCTTTGACCCCCAAGTAATGCAGGCCTCTCTTCATCTTCAGGGTACCGTACAGTATGTCTCACAAGGAAGTCCTCTAATGCTCTGATGCTCTTATGGTGTTCTCTGTGGCTTTGTTGCGTTCTGATGCTCTTATGGTGTTCTCTGTAGCTTTGTTGCGTTCTGATGCTCTCATGGTGTTCTCTGTAGCTTTGTTGCGTTCTGATGCTCTTATGGTGTTCTCTGTATAGCTTTGTTGCGTTCTGATGCTCTTCATGGTGTTCTCTGTGGCTTTGTTGCGTTCTGATGCTCTTATGGTGTTCTCTGTGGCTTTGTTGCGTTCTGATGCTCTTATGGTGTTCTCTGTAGCTTTGTTGCGTTCTGATGCTCTTATGGTGTTCTCTGTAGCTTTGTTGCGTTCTGATGCTCTTATGGTGTTCTCTGTGGCTTTGTTGCGTTCTGATGCTCTCATGGTGTTCTCTGTAGCTTTGTTGCGTTCTGATGCTCTTCATGGTGTTCTCTGTAGCTTTGTTGCGTTCTGATGCTCTCATGGTGTTCTCTGTGGCTTTGTTGCGTTCTGATGCTCTTCATGGTGTTCTCTGTATAGCTTTGTTGCGTTCTGATGCTCTTATAGGTGTTCTCTGTGGCTTTGTTGCGTTCTGATGCTCTTATGGTGTTCTCTGTGGCTTTGTTGCGTTCTGATGCTCTTATTGTGTTCTCTGTAGCTTTGTTGCGTTCTGATGCTCTTATGGTGTTCTCTGTATAGCTTTGTTGCGTTCTGATGCTCTTATGGTGTTCTCTGTAGCTTTGTTGCGTTCTGATGCTCTTATGGTGTTCTCTGTATAGCTTTGTTGCGTTCTGATGCTCTTATGGTGTTCTCTGTATAGCTTTGTTGCGTTCTGATGCTCTTATGGTGTTCTCTGTATAGCTTTGTTGCGTTCTGATGCTCTTATGGTGTTCTCTGTATAGCTTTGTTGCGTTCTGATGCTCTTATGGTGTTCTCTGTATAGCTTTGTTGCGTTCTGATGCTCTTATGGTGTTCTCTGTATAGCTTTGTTGCGTTCTGATGCTCTTATGGTGTTCTCTGTGGCTTTGTTGCGTTCTGATGCTCTTATGGTGTTCTCTGTGGCTTTGTTGCGTTCTGATGCTCTTATGGTGTTCTCTGTGGCTTTGTTGCGTTCTGATGCTCTTCATGGTGTTCTCTGTGGCTTTGTTGCGTTCTGATGCTCTTATGGTGTTCTCTGTAGCTTTGTTGCGTTCTGATGCTCTTATGGTGTTCTCTGTGGCTTTGTTGCGTTCTGATGCTCTTATGGTGTTCTCTGTAGCTTTGTTGCGTTCTGATGCTCTTATGGTGTTCTCTGTAGCTTTGTTGCTTACACCTACTTTGTTCAACAGCTGACTCCTGATTTCCAGACTTCCTGGAACGAATAACGGATACAGGATACCCAATATGGTCATATAGTGTAGAGTGTAGAGACTGAGATAGCAGCAGAAGTCATTATTAATTAGGAATCAAATGGAACCAATTATAGGTCTCTGGCATCTCTGCGATATTGCCGGGGGGGAGGGTGGCTCTGTATCATATAGTCACTCATATTTGATTACATCTATTTCCAGCGGAAATATAGCAATAATAATATCTGGGACTTGCTTTTCTAATACCCAAAGACGGGGGGGGGGGGGGGGGGGTGGGGACATGCGAAAAAGACAAAGTAAAATAAGAATAAAACCAATAAAAACTGGTGGAGAGAGAGAGAGAGAGAGAGAGAGCGGGGGAGAGGGAGAGAGAGAGACAGACAGAGAGCCTACACTGATTGGCCGGTCTTCCCATCTGTCATGGAGGGAGGCGGGGTTAATCTGTCCTCCTCCATCTGCTCTCCCTTTCTCCCAGACCGTCTGCTCGTCAAATCCCTTTTCTCCTCCTTCATTTGTCACTTTCACATTCTCTTTTCCCTCTCTCTCCCTCTCTCTCTCTCTCTCTCTCTCTCTTCCCTCTCTCTCTCTCTCTCTCTCTCCCTCTCTCTCTGAACTCCCTCTCCATTCCGTCCTTTCCCACCTCTTTCCCTCGTTCTCCCTCTTTCTCTCTCTCTCTCTCTCTCTCTCTCTCTCCCATTCTCTCTCTCTCTCTCTCTCTGAACTCCCTCTCCTTTCCGTCCTTTCCCACCTCTCTTTCCCTCGTTCTCCCTCTCTCTCTCTTTCTCTCTCTCTCTCTCTCTCTCTGGATATTTAAGGTGATTTATTGCCTGCCGTTGGTGAGGTTGGCGTTTTAATAACTCAGCTTCTCCTCATCCCGAAGAGAGAGAGAGAGAGAGAGAGAGGGGGAGGGAGAGAGAGAGAGAGATAACTTTAGTAAGCACAAAACCAACGAGTGGACAGGCTGCTATGTTTTGTTTGGTGTCTCTTCTTTTTGTCTCTCTGACTCTCCCTCTCTCTCTCTCTCTCTCTCTGACTCTCTCCCCAGATGGAGGATAGAAAACCAAACAGAGAAATTAATGTCAGATTGAGCTTTTCTCTGATCTGCAAAGACACGACACGACACACACTACGCACGCACACACATACACACACACACACACACACACACACACACACACACACACACACACACACACACACACACACACACACACACACTGCACACACACAGGGAAAGAGAGGCAGTAGTTCTTATAGAGCTCATAGAGTCACCTGGGAAATTCCTCCGTAGGACCAGTGGTTCTCAAACTCTTACATTTCAGGGACCCCCCCCCCCCCCCCCCCATGACTCTGAGTCTACAAATGGAACCAAATGGACCCTCACAGGTCCAATTAGTTCCATCTGTATACTCTCCCAGGGTTACTTACAGGCCTATAAGGGTCCATTTAGAAACCCCCCTCCTTACTTTAGTATAAGTCTTCTCTCATATTTATAATCACACCACAGCGAGCTGTCCAGATCCCGACGAGCTGTCTACAGTTCTGTCTACAGTTCTGTCTACAGTTCTGTCTACAGTTCTGTCTACAGTTCTGTCTACAGTTCTGTCTGCAGTTCTGTCTACAGTTCTGTCTACAGTTCTGTCTACAGTTCTGTCTACAGTTCTGTCTACAGTTCTGTCTACAGTTCTGTCTACAGTTCCGGTGACATATCTTCACTTTGTTTAAATTAGCGGTGTGACTGCTCTCCACTTTTCGTCCCGGCGACATATGGTAAACTGGCGAGTTCTCCGGATATACCCTCCAAGGAACCCTGAGGGTCTCTGGACCCCACACTGAGACCAGGACAGCCCATCCATCCTCACAGCCATGGTTCTGTGCTGTACTCTGATGTGACTGGATTGGAGTGCCTTTCATGGTTTCCTCCGCCATTGGTGTATGAATGTAATGCACAATCTATTTAGATTTGGATAAAGGCACTATACACATTTACCATTTTGTGCACTTAAGTAGCGAGTAATCAAAGAGTATAGCAGCATTAAATGAAGACTTTACAATAAGCTTGTGTTTTTCAGAAGGCCCTGTATATAGAACCTTTACTTACCATAAACATATTCAGTACACCTGTTGAAATCGAGCTGTTGCTGTGCCTTCCTCACCGCATATGTGACTGAATACAGTGGTCGTTTGAGACACAAGTATAGGCCGCATGGTCATTTTCTGTGTTTTACATATTATGAAACTACAGAATGTAAGCTTTCATATGATGTATTGTTTATTGAAAAGTTTTAGCACCTCTGCGCTGAGAGGAATGGGTGTGACAATAGCTATATTGTCTCCACCCCTAATTACTTGCATAATCACTCCCCCACCCATAACCACTCCCCCCACCACTGTGTGTTAACTGTACGTCATAGATATTTAAATGATCCCTGGGTCGGCGGTTTGAATCCCGGCTCCTCCAGTCCACATGTCGAAGTGTCCTTGGGCAAGACACTGAACCCTGCATTGCCTCTAGTGGTCGCCACCATTGGTGTGTGAATGTGGGAAGTGAGGACGCTGGCGTCGCCGCTTCACCTCCCAATGTATGAATGAATGAACCGTTGTAAAGCGCTTTGAGCACTCGGAAAAGCGCTATAAAAATGCAATTCATTTAAAGAATAGATGCCTCATTGGGCGTTGCAGTTCGTTGGAGCGATACTGTATGTGTGCAATCGGTTGCGGAAGCGTGCAGGAAGTGTGGAAGGCACGTTACGTTACGTCACGCTGTCACTCAAGTGATTACTGGCCAATCACAGCGCATCTTTTCCGGGACTTATCATGCGCTCTGTGATGCACACTCATGCTTCCGCGGGGCTTCGCAATTAAGGAATCTCGGGAATCTTTTGCCCTCCCTTGATGAGCACATATATATACGCTCCAGAGCCGGAAAGGGCAGATCTAGGTTTATATGTCTATGCTATATGTACTGTAGTTAGTTAGTTAGTTTATTGACACAAATATATAAAACATTGGGTCCAAACAATAATAAAAAACCCATCAATCAAAAACTTTAAAAAGGTACAATACATTAAAATATACAATACACAGAAACCCTTTACAACAGGAGCTTTCTATTGCTCCACAAGTGACAGGCAGGCATGTATAGCATATGCAAAGTCTCTCTGTTAGTGCCCACAAAGAGTGAGCTCAAATCAATACCCTCATGTCCATATTTCTCTCTGATATCTTGTGTGAGGGGACAAACCAGTATGTGCTGTTCGTTTTGTATACCAGTCTCACATTGGCAAAACCGCTGTTCAGGTGGTGAGCGGACAACCGAAACCGTGTAAAGGTTATCCTCAAATAGTCCTCAATGTAAGGTGTACTGCTGGTGCTGGTATAGAGTGGGTGAACAGATACATCCCAGATTAGTTTCTCAGTGATGTGGACGCAGAGGAATCAAAACTCGTCTGCTCTCTCTACATTGGCAGCACCATCGGTGTACGTAATATAGTTTTTTAGATGGGAGCGTGCCCTCTGCCTGCAGGCTTCAAATGAGGAAAAAAAAACTTTTGAACTGTAGGTCATATTATACCATCAAAGAATCTTTTGCTGGTATTTTTCCCTGTATGGATTCCTTCCTTGGATGATGACACAACATCCCATAAATGTCAAGCTATAAATTGAATGACTCAACTCCTACATTCCAAGTGCTAGTAGTCGGGGTGGGTGGGTGGGTGGGCGGGTGGGGGGTCCCGCCGGTTCAAATATGATTATTTTGAGAGGTCACTAATCTCCTGCAGAAGTGGTTTAGCTATTCTGGGAGAGATGAGAAGAAGAAGACCTTCACATTGCACACTAGCATGGCGTCTAAAGCCAGAAATATATATATGCGAATTAAGCTGTTCCAAAGACTTGTGCTTTTATTAGCACTCATAGAATGGCCTGCAGCCAGAGAGGCTATGAATATGTGAGGCTTCTTTTTCAGAACCCCCTGAACTAACTGGCCTCGAGCAAAGCTTTTTGTATTTACTTCTTATTAATTATTATGAATATTTCTTATTTTCTTTCTTATCTATTTTCCAGTGATGCAAGCCATGGCAGTGATTCTCAAACATTTCTTTTTAATTGTTCCAAAAAATGTTTGATTTTATTTTTCTCAATTTCTTTCAAAAACAGCAGATCCTCAAGCTCAGCTCACAATGTGGGCATTGTGATTGTGGGGCTTGTACATCAGCTTTTAATGTACTGAAGAAAATCTAAAGTGGGGTCATACAGAGTTGCTGATTTTTTTTTTCCCTCCCTCAAACGTTTGAAGTGCAATTCATCTGTAGTTACATTTCCTATTGCATGCAAATTAAACAGGTTATATAGGCCTATACTACAGTGCTTACACAAATGTTATGCTCCATATCGACTAGTTTTGCTGCATGGGGACCCCTGGAAACCCCTTCAAGGACCCCTCATGGTCCCCAGACTCCACTTTGGCCCCTTTTCCATGCACCGGTTGGTTCCCAGTGGGAACCGGTTCAGTTCTTTTTGGTTTTTAGTCCATGAGCCAGAGTTCCAAAATTGAAACGTTAATTATGAATTGAGTGGGAAAAACCATACCAATATTAGATTGTTATCACCATTAAACTTCCCCAATTGAGTACTTACACGAAGACAATGATTTATTGTATTACAAATTTTACATTTTTAAATATGAAAATGAGGCATTTTGTAGGAAAATATGCATAATAATCGAAAATATGAAAAAGTTACTACTGTGGAAGGGTTATCATATATTAATGTACTTGTATTGCTCCTATAAACAATTTAATATAGGGTATAGTTTGCCCACCAATTTTGGAGCTCTGGCTCATGGACTAAAAACCAAAAAGAACTGAACCAGTTGCCATTGGGAACCAACTGGTGGAAAAGGGGTCTTTGTGAACCACTGACTCAAAGCAGAACACAGGGATGTCTCCTATGGCAACCATGGAAGAGACACTCAGCTATAATTATTTGAACAATGACTGACTGTCCAATAATGGATCCAATGTAGTTATCATCATACGCTCTTTTTTCAGCTGAGATCAGATTCTATAAAAATGTCTTCTACATCCTGACAGTTTTCTGAAAAAGCTATGTTTCTGTGTATGTCAGTCGTCAGTCATTTTTCAAAAATAGCAGACCTACAAGCTCGTAGCGCGCCACTCGGTGGCGCGCTATGAGCTTGTAGATCTGCTATTTTTCAATATAGCTAAACTCCAAAAGTGGGTTAATTGTTAATAATACCTTTCATTGCTTTAGTATTCCTAAATCCCACTGAAAGACTTAACCACTTTCACAATAACTTACCTTTTGTTTTTAAGGAGCAAAAATAGCCGATCTACAAGCTCACAATGGGGTTGACACAAATTGTGAGCTTCTAGATAAGTCTATTTGTGTTACTTTTGTGCAGACACTGTAGTAACAGCTGGGCATTGATTTACGGGGAATTAACCCATATTTGGCGGGAACCCCTTTTGGTGTTAGCATTATGTTATGCTTTAGCTATTCAAAAATAGCAGATCTACAATCTCATAGCGCGCTATACGAGCTTGTAGTTCTGCTTTTTTTTTTTAAAATCGACTGACATACAGTAGAAACATAGCTTTTTCAGAAACAGAAACCGTTTTAGAATCTGATCTCAGGTCAAAATGGGATAATAATGATAATTATGGACATAGGAGGTTTCTGTGACGGCGTTCAGATGAACATATTGTCAGAATGATCAAAAACAACCACTCAGTGCAGAAATCAAAGGACGTCTTCTTTTAAAACGAGACCCCCCCCCCTCTCTCTCTCTCTCCTGGGAGATCTGATAGCATCAAACAGGGACGGGTGGACGGGTGGCTTATGAGGCACATACGGGAAGAGCACCACAGAGGAAGAAAGGAGGAGAGAGAGAGAGGGAGGGAGAGAGAGGGGGGAGAGGGGGAGAGAGAGAGGGACAGAGAGATAGAGAGAGGGAGAGAGAGAGAGGGAGAGGTTGATTGAAAGAAAGAGAACAGAGGAGATTAAACGTTCAAGCCACCTGCAGCCTCGACCACCATGGAGAGAGAGAGAGATAGGGAGAAAGGGGTCAGTGCAAGTATACTCAAATTGTTTTACTTTAAGTAAAGTATTAATACCACAATGCTGAAATAAAACAGTATACGCCTGGAGCGTGGGTCGACTGTCCATCGTCTGTGGACGCCACAAACTTATAACGTCGGGCCTTGCGAGGCAAGTACATTTCTACTTAATAATTGCTGTATACTTAAATACGTTTTGACGTATTTGTATACTTTACTTGAGCATTTCCGATATCCATGCAGTACTTTTAGCCTATATTCTATTCCACTACATCTCAGAGACAAATATTGTACTTTATTACTAGTAGAAAGGGCTAGAAAACAGGAGAACATGAAGGGATGATGGGAGAGAGAGAGAGAGGGAGGGAGAGAGAGAGAGAGAGAGAGTGAGAGAGAGTGAGAGAGAGAGAGAGAGAGAGAGAGAGGGAGAGAGAGGGGAGAGAAAACAGACAGTGAGTGCACTATACCTGCATCGAGTGATCTTGGTAGTACATAGAAGTTGATCTATTGAAGATTCTGACCTTCAAAGTACATAATTTTTGTTTTGATTTGATTTGATTGATTTGTTCTTTCTGCTTTGGAAATGTAAACGTATGTTTTCTCATGCCAATAAAGCCCTTTGAATTGAATTGAATTGAGAGGGAGAGAGGAGAGAGGGGAGAAAACAGACAGTGAGAGAGGAGAGAGACAGTGAGAGAGAGAGAGGAGAGGAGAGGGGAGGAGAGGGGAGAGAAAACAGACAGCAATTTCTGGCAGCAAACAGGCCTTTATTTAGCTTGGTGATTATTCACGAGGGTCATTAGAGCGAACGTATCGCCTTTCTCTCATTTACTGAAACAGAGCGCGAGGAGAGGGGGGGCGGGGTGGGTGGTGTGGAGGGGGTGTGTGGGGTTGGGGGGGCCGGGGGGGGGGAGCAATCATTACAAGATATCACTTTCCCCCCCGCCGGTGTCCTAATGAGTGGAGACAAACAGACAGGCGGAGGCAGAGAGGCTACATCCTGGAAACCATTAAAACAAACCGGGGACGATTAAGCTAACGGTGGAAGAAGTGCTCGGATGATTAGCCACGTGAAGCCCTCGCAGTGCAAGGTTATTACGGCTTGTTTTGACATTTTTGTTTCAGGCTTGATTATTTAGTTTTTGAAGCGGGTTTGCTATAGTTTAGTTTAGTTTTGAAAACGCTTTTTTATGTTTTTATTGTAGCATTATATTATGTATATTGTTATGGATAAGGTCATACAAATAATCAAATATAGCAGATCTACAAGCTCACAACAAAGTGTGACGGGGGGAAAAAATGAGGCAAAGGATTGTGAGCTTGTAAACAGATCTAAACTAACCAAAACTATTATTTCAGTTAGTTTTACTTAGACAGTCTACATTTTTCGTAAAGTCTCGTTTAGTGTTTCAGTTAACTAAAATATTGTTTTGCAATTAGTGTTCATTTTAGAACAACCGGGAGCTCACAGGATATAAACTGGTTAAAGTTGAAAGTACTGTAAGTGCTGCGTTATACTCGCCCATTGAGCCTTGGCTCTTTAGTCGACTTAACGTACTAACGTAGGTCCCGGTTCGCCTCCCGGCCGTGGCTACGTTGATGGCAGCGGTGTGTATGGGTAACTTCTGTATATGTTCCTGGGCAGCACAGGCTATTAACCTGCATGGTAGTCGACAGCCCGTTGCCTGCCTGGGGTGGAGGTCCCCCCTGTCGTTCGAGCCTATAGCTCCTGGCTGGCGTGCGCTTCCAGGTGGGGATGACGACTGTAGGTTATACGGTGCTGCGTTGCTACTGTACTTGGCTCTTTAGCCGACTGGTAACGTACGCGCCTCAGAATTGATATAGGTCCCGGGTTCACCTCCCGGGCCGTGGCTCTATACAGTATCAATGGGGCTATCACTGCTCACAGATCAAACGGAATCAAACAACAGACACAAAAACCAACAGACGATACGGGATACTCGGGACTTAAAAAGTCAATACATTGTCACTTTATTAATGTGCAGTATGCTTGTATGCACTTATATACTGCATGTCGGTTGATTTACTGTTGAGTGAGAAAACAATGCACATTAATCTAATCATCTGGTAACCGCACCCAAAATAATTTGGGGACCCCCTGCATGGGGGGGTTCCCCCGGTTTGGGAACCACTAGTTTGAGGTGTAGATAGAGAGGGGAAAAGGAGGGGGGCCTAGAATGGAGCCCTGGGGGAGACTGGTTAATTAAAAGTATAGCAATACCACAATGTAGAAAAACACTTAAAGTCAGTAAATTGACTAAACGCACACAAACGCATTGGCATCAAAATAATGTGCTTACACTTACAGTACCCCGAACATCAATGTGCGCATTACTGCAGAATGGCCCATTTCTGCAGTCCTATTATTGGATTGTAATTAGTGATGCATTAATGTGTTCATAATGTTGCTGGTATAAAGGTGGGGCTGGTTTTAACCCATTCTGAACGGGAACCCATGTTGGTGTCAGCATCATGTTATGCTTTAGCTATTGAAAAATAGCAGATCTACAAGCTCATAGCGCGCCACCGAGTGGCGCGCTATGAGCTTGTAGGTCTGCTATTTTTGAAAAATCAAAGAACGACTGACATTTTTAGAATCTGATCTCAGGTCAGAATGGGGTTAATCAGACCCAGTGTGTGTACAGTGGAAACCTCGTATGAATCTGATCTCAGGTCAGAATGGGTTAATTGGTTTGTATGCTGCTGGGTGGCTTAATGGACGCACTGTGTGCCGTTCATCGTACTCTGGTTGACGGTGCATGCCTCTTGTAGCTTCGTTGTCGTTAGCCCATACTGGGCGGGAACCCCTGGGTGTTTTAAACATCGTTATGCTTTAGCTGTGGAAAAATAGCAGACCTACAAGCTCATAGCGCGGCACCGAGTGCTGCGCTACGAGCTTGTAGGTCTGCTATTTTTGAAAAATCTTGAAAATGTGGTGAAAATCTTAGAATATATATTCTTTCAGTTTCAGAGCGAACGTTTTTAACTCTTTTCTTCTGGGGGGTCCCTGGAACTACATATTTTCTAATGAGAGTCCACTGCCAATTACATATAATCTTGGGGGTCCTTGACATGAAAATGTTTGAGAACCACTGCTATAGAAACATGAGTTTCTCAGAAGACTGTAGAGGCATTTGTAGAATCGTCCTCAGGTCTAAATGACTTAAGCTCGTCTGTTCATCTGACTATACAGTGACGTCACCCTGTTACTCATCGATCCTCCACCATGATGCAGCATGGGGTCAGCTCAGTGCACGGAGAAAATGTCTTTATTTAACCCATTCTGACCTGAGATCAGATTCATACGAGGTTTCCACTGGACACACACTGGCCTGATGAACCCATTCTGACCTGAGATCAGATTCTAGAAAAATGTCAGTCGTTCTTCGATTTTTCAAAAATAGCAGACCTACAAGCTCGTAGCGCGCCACTCGGTGGCGCGCTATGAGCTTGTAGATCTGCTTTTTTTCAATAGCTAAAGCATAACATGATGCTAACACCAAAATGGGTGCCCGGTCAGAATGGGTTATTTAATGTCAGCTAAATACATTTGCAGACTTCAGCCAAAGTGCGCCAGCAGGTTCTAAGCATGAATTGACACTTTATGGACATAAAGAATGTCCATAAAGTCCATCTCTGCCGATGTACTCTGGACTGACTAATGACCCTCAAGCATGGTCATTTTTTCGTTTACCTGATAGAGTGTACCGGTAGTATTTCATGGTTTGCTGGTGCTGATTTCCAACAGCCGTTGCGTGGTTGATATTTGCAAATACTTGCAACTATTTTATTGCAAACTATACCCTCATATTATTGTATTTATACTTATTTTTGTCTTTAAAATGTCCAAATAGCAAACACTATGTCCGTTCAACCTGGCGTCCCTCTTCTGCGCATATGCAGAATCTAAATGTGGCGCAAATCTTACAGAGCGAACGTTTTTAACTTCTGGGGGGGGGGGGGGGGTCCCTGGAACAACATATTTGGAGATGATGGTCGGCGGCCAAATACATATATTTTTGGTGGTCCTCGACATGAAAATGTTTGAGAACATGAAACACGAAACATGGGCTTTTCAGAAAACTCTCAGGATTTAGAAGACATTTGTAGAATCGTCCCTCAGGTCTAAGTTATCAGACAATGGAGTTGACCTGCAGAACCACACTGTCCTCTATAGCTGTATGTTGTTATGTTCACTGTTTGTTTTGGTAGACGGGGATGTTTTTGGGACACCGAGACAAACTAAACGAAAATAAAGAGAGAGAGCCATGTCGGAGGCTATAATGATGGATAAATGGTAAATGGTAAATGGTGCATTTATATAGCGCCTTTATCCAAGGCGCTTTACATAGATTGTGCATTACATTCACCCATTCACACACCGATGGCAGCGGAAACCATGCAAGGCACCAACTAGCACATCGGGAGCAATTAGGGGTTCAGTGTCTTGATAAGAGATGTATTATGTAACATTACATTGACCTATAATAGTACAAAAAGACTGAAGGTGAATGCACTAAGCGTATTTGTTATCTTTTGTGATATCTGTAATGTTGTGTTCATTTCATTTTTTTTTGTATATTATTCAGTGAGGACCCCACTGGAAGAATAGCTGTATAACAGCTAATGGGGATCCTAAATAAACTGAACTAAACTAAACTAAACTACATCATCCAGCTGTAAAGTAACACAAGCTGTCGAATAAATGTAATAGTGGAGTAAGAAACTACAAAACATGAGATGTCCAAAAAAATGTAAACGCTCGCTGCAGGAACAACACAACACAGGCCTCAAAACTGTATTCAAGTAGTAAATGCATTTATTTAGGTTTAAGTGGTTTAAAGACAACGCACGCACATGCACACGCACACACACACACCTGTGCGCGCGGGCAGGTGTTCCATTTGATCAGTGCGTCGGGGGTGCAGCTCTCTGTCTTCAGAGACAAACAGCATCTGTGTGGATAATTAGCGAACATGTGTGTAGGGTTATTGGAACATGCCGCCTTTTCCGCTTTGATTCCCCGTTTTCATTTATTCCTATATGTGACATATGTTCCCATAATCCCATGTGTTGGGAACGCTTCATGTTTAATCTTTCTTATAGAATTCCAATTTAATTGAATGTTAAAGATGTTTGATGTAGCAGAGCAGCTGAAACGGGCTTTCATAATCACACACGCACGCGCGCAAGCACACACACACACCCACCCACCCAATCACACGCACACACGCGAGCACACACACACACACACACACCCACCCACCCACCCACGAACGCACGCAGACACGC
>NC_137868.1:6842862-6865362 GCF_963924005.1 Protomyctophum bolini
GCCCATGTAAGGGATACATGGGGAAAAAAAAATCTTCTCCCTGTGACGAGGCCCCCTCAGTGGTTGAGGCCCTAGGCGACCGCCTAGTTCGCCTATGCCTAGAACCGGCCCTGAGTGGTCCTACCCCCCCATGAGATTTACAAATCCCAAATGTTTATAAACAAATCCCAAAATGTTTGTAAACAAATCCCAAATGTTTATAAACAAATCACAAAATGTTTATAAACAAATCACAAATGTTTATAAACAAATCACAAATGTTTATAAACAAATACCAAAATGTTTATAAACAAATCCCAAATCCCATGAGACTTGGTCCTACCCCCCCGACCATGAGACTTACTACAGGTCAACTGGTAGTGGTCCTACCAGGTGTCTGCCCCGGGGGAGGTTAGGGTTAGGGTGAGGGTTTGAGGTAGGTTGTCGATCGGACCAATGGACCGTCGGCATATTGACGCAGACCCCTTTTCAAGGCCTGAGGATCTGGTGATGTGTCCGTAGTACCACCTCAGTTTACGCTTTATGACAGTAGAGGATCTGGTGATGTGTCCGTAGTACCACCTCAGTTTACGCTTTATGACAGTGCAGTCAGAAGGTCATCATGTGGGCCGATGGCTTGGCTGATCTTTTGCCGTACTTTTGCTCGTTTGTGACATGTTGGGTGTGGGAGATACCCATGAGTCTTCTGTAGCATCTCATTTCCATATGACCACCAGAAGAGAATTTCTCATAAATGTTTCCATAGACGTTTCAGAGAGTCTCGGACAAAGCCAACTCGGCTCCTGACAAATCATGACAATAAACAAAATAATTTGGTCCGAACAAATTCCGAAATTCTCTTCCGGTGTCCTCGCAGGGGGTGGGACTTGATGCTCCATTATGCCTTGCCCAGCATAGGGACCCCAAACTATACTGTCCATGGGGGTGCCCCCGGAGCGGACCCCCATCTCAAAACATGATGCCCATACAAGATTCATGCTGTCTAAAAATATATATAAAATAAATATTTTACGTGTAAAAAAAATGTAATAAAATAAAAATTCAAGAACGTTCTAAAATAGCCAAGCTTTTAGATCTGCTATTTTTAAACAGCATTATGTCTAATAGGTTTCAAGTGATTAAACTTATTACCCTTCAAGGAACCCTGGGGGTCCACTTTGAAAACCACAGTTTTATACAATATCCCGCCACACGCGCACGCACACACACGCACGCACGCACGCACGCACGCACGCACGCACGCACGCACGCACGCACGCACGCACGCACGCACGCACGCACGCACGCACGCACACACACACACACACACACACACACACACACACACACACACACACACACACACACACACACACACACACACACACACACACACACACACACACACACACACACACACACACACCCATTAATATCAAGGTCAATTACACCACAGAGGATTCTCTCCATCCATATGAGAGAGGGAGAGAGAGGATATATTATTGTGATTTGTGTATTAAAGAAAGCATGACTAAGGGCCAGAGAATGGAGAGAGACAGCGGAGGACGGGGGAGAACATTATAATGGTGTGTATAAAACAGAAAATCTAAAATGTTGCCACGGAGACCAAGTGTTTGCTACGGACACATTTGTCCGTGTATACGGACATGTTGTGACCCCTGAGGGCTCGGGCAGATACTTCACCCAAATATGCACATAGGCCTATGTCACACTATACTGACATACTAGGCCTACTGGTGACATAATAGCCAGCCACGTCATAACCCATGATAAGTCAATGTCAGGGACGGGTTATTGCGAAAGCAGTGAGCACTTACTATGAGACCTAGCAGATCATGTCTGTCTGTGTGTCTGTCTGTCTGTGCGTGTGTCCCCCCTTTGTGCCCATATATGGAGCTGAGTGATTTGTTTGTGATTGATGCAACACACTCCATATTTGGACGTATAGCTGCTTTGGGGACTCCTTATATGGTTATGGCTAATATGTACGAGCTGCGTTCGCTTCCCGCGTTTGCGCGTCTTACTGGTACTATAGGGTGTAAAAACGTGTACGTCACCAAGACGTCTGAAAAAGCTATAGCGGCGCCATAAACTCTATAAGCCCACATCACTCAGGATAGAGTGACGACGGTGGTCTGTTTTTGTAAACATTGAGCTCGTTCCTGGCGACAACACAGTGCAAAAAGGTGGGGCTCGACAGACCTTATACTGTTACAAGCACCATGTTGTGAGATGTCAGTTTAGAGTAGAATGGTTGCACGTCAACGTTTGTTGAACTCCCTCTGGTGTTTAAAAAAAGAACGCACACGGATAGTCAATGTGTAAACAAACCAGACAATGGTTGTATACAAAAGTATGGCGGCTGCATGCTAGCACCTGACACATATATGTTGACGTGACGTAACAACATGCAATATAATGGGGAAGTGTGTCCTGAATAGCTTGTGCAAGGGACGTGCTGTGATTGGCCAGTATAGCCTGCACTTTGAGTGGCCATCGGGGGAAACGCTCTCGCCAGAACATGATACTATTCTGTGCACATCGGGTCACAACTCCAACGGCTCTGAGTCGCCTCAGTCGAACTTTGCAACGTTCGACACGACAACTCGCGTACGGGGGAGTAAAAAAAAGAAGAAGAACAAGGTTTCTGCACGACAGTGTCGATATACAGTAGAACAGGCTCATTAGAGGTGTGTTATTAGTGGTGACACAGTTAGCTTGTTCCTGTATGTCACATCTATCTCTCTCTCTCTCTCTCCCTCAGACATCCCATTATTTTATAATGTGTGTGTGTGTGTGTGTGTGTGTGTGTGTGTGTGTGTGTGTGTGTGTGTGTGTGTGTGTGTGTGTGTGTGTGTGTGTGTGTGTGTGTGTGTGTGTGTGTGTGTGTGTGTGCGTGCGTGCCTGCACGTGTACATGTTGTGTGTGAGATATTGGGACTCATTAGCTCACTATGTGCGCCGTGCTGATCATTAATTTCCCATGATGCCGTGCTGTTCCTGTGTGTGTGAGGGCTAATTTGTCCCTGGTGGGATGCCAGTCCCTCTGCACGCACACAGAGGACCTCGCCGAGGCCACCCACCCGCTGCACGCGCACACCTGTTGCCATGTCTGCTCACTATATAAGCGACTTTGGGGCTTGTCGCTTGTATTGGTATAGTTGTGGGTTTTTTGGGGGAGAGAGAGAGAGAGAGAGTGAAGCGCTGTCAGCTGGGCCTGATGAATATCAACATCCTAATACATCCTAATACTGGGGGGGTCAAATTATATGACAGACAATTCCTGCTGTCAAAATATGACTATAGGGGGTGCTATAGAGCACCACCTGCCCATGCCCTCTGGACAGCAATGTGCCCTTTTGAAAAAAGAAAACAAAATGTACAGTATACAGTACAGTATGTGGACCATGGTGACATTGACATCTATAAATCTCTTAACCCATTCTGACCTGAGATCAGATTCATACAAGGTTTCCACTGGACACACCTTTATACTCTAAGGGACACACACTGGTCTGATTAACCCATTCTGACCTGAGATCAGATTCTAAAAATGTCAGTCGTTCTTCGATTTTTCAAAAATAGCAGACCTACAAGCTCATAGCGCGCCACCGAGTGGCGCGCTATGAGCTTGTAGATCTGCTATTTTTCAATAGCTAAAGCATAACATAATGCTAACACCAAAACGGGTTCCCGGTCAGAATGGGTTAAGGCAACCGGCCGGTTCCACGCGCTGCACAACAAGGTACCCTTTTGTTCACTTGAGCACCTGCCCCTCTAAATGTCTGTGCACGCCACTGTATAAAAGTCGGTATATGTCCCCACGTACAAAAATGTATTGTGGCATTTCATGCCATTTTCACGGGTCATTCTTCAACAAACTCCTCCTATAGGAGGATTTTGACCTCCGCCTCAAACTCGCTCCGCGGACACAAGAGAGACCGCAACGATGAAATGTCAAGAAACTGCAGTGGGTTTTCAGAAAACAGCATGATGTTCCACCTTTTACATGGTTTTATTTTGAAAATAGCAGATCTACATATTATGAAATGTTTTAACAAGAGTTTGTGACTATAAACCACCAGTAAGACGCGCAAACGCGGGAAGTGAACGCAGCTGAGACCCTGCAGATCATGTCTGTCTGTCTGTCTGTCTGTCCCGCTGTTACTGTATATGTGGACCTGGCCCCTTTTGTGCCCATATATGGAGCTGAGTGATTGCTGATGCAACACACTCCATATTTGGACGTATAGCGGGACAGACACACAGACAGACAGACACACAGACAGACATGATCTCCTATAGGTCTCATAGTAAGTGCTCACAGCATTCGCAATAACCCCATTGGAGGCATTGAAACACATAGGTTCTTATTATTAAAAGACAAATACTTTTGGACATATATACAAGGTTTCCTTCCAATGATTCTCTCTGATTCTGAATAAGTCTGTAACCAAGATACAAGTCAGTAATTAGTGATAATGAACAACAACCTGCAGCTAAAAGGCCTGGTTGTCTCTGATTGGCTGAGACAGAAAAACAGTTTAATTTCTCCCAGAAGGAGTCTTGGTTATAGAATCTGACCCAGACTCCTTCTGGGAGAAATTAAACCTTAGAATGTATACAATTATGACAATCAACTTAAGTCAATTAAACACCTGGGTGATTAGTGGATTGAAATGTGCTGACTGAAATTAGCAGGTGTATAGGCTATGGTTATAAAAACTAAAACTATGACGAAAGAATGTCCTCTAATACCTTTTTTCGCTGACAAAAAATAAATAAAAACTAAGCAGCGAGTACAGTACTCGCTGTACTGTACACATTGTGGGCTTGTAAAATCAGTCAATTACGATGCCATCAAGCCTGGCCATTTTGGTTGACAAAATAAACTGCATACAGATTCAGTAAAACTAGAGTAAAACCTTTCAGAAGACAAAAATATAACTAAAACAAAATGTCATTTAATTCAAAAGACTATGGCAAAAACAAAAAGAACAAGCTGTCAAAATCAACACTGTAATTTCCTGAAAAGTGACTGTTTTGGACATGCAGAACAATTCCACATCAAATCAATTCATCACAGAGTCCACCCGGCCGGAGATGGATGTTTCTCTGCTCTGCGCTTGACACGGAAGCACAGCCGTCATTATGGATGAAAACTGCCCCTTCTATACACCTTTCTATTTATATGCTAATAACAAAAAATGACTTAATAAACTGCAGGCGTTGTGTCAGTAAAAAGACCCCGTCAAAAGGGCAGTCTCAGGGTAACTTCCAAAACATGAACTACATACATACAAAAAGCGTGTGTGTGTGTGTGTGTGTGTGTGTGCTTCACGTCACTCTATAGTACTGGGTGAGAGACAGTAAGGTGACAGAGAGGGAGAGAGAGCACCCATATTCCAACCACGCAATAACCCGGCCAGCGATGCGCAGGCAAACTGATAGCCTTCTGCTTATTGCGAATGCAGTGAGCACTTACTATGAGACCTAGCAGATCATGTCTGTCTGTCTGTCTGTCTGTCTGTCTGTCTGTCTGTCCCGCTTTTGTGCCCATATATGGAGCTGAGTGATTACATCACCATGACTCAGCCATAACCATATAAGGAGTCCCCAAAGCAGCTATACGTCCAAAACCCAAATATGTACGAGCTGCGTTCGCTTCCCGCGTTTGCGCGTCTTACTGGTAGCATAACATAAGTAACTGAGCATGGTAGCGTGGCGTTGGGTTCGACCTCCCGTTAGCAGCAAGGGCGAAATCCATTTGACCCGACCACTGCGTCGGTCGGTAAGTCTGACGGTCAGTCGGACTTACCGACCGACCGTCGGACTTCCGGACCGATACGACTGTCGGGTCAAATAGATTTCGCCCTCCCTCCCCGTTATAGTCAGACCATTATTTGTCTTGCACACTATCCCAAACCCTATAACCTAACTTAACTGATGTGTAACCCGCAGCACGGGTGATTTGTAACCCGCAACACGAGTGATTTGTAACCCGCAGCACGAGTGATTTGTAACCCGCAGAACGAGTCGAACTAACGGGAGGTCTGGGAAGGTGTTCGCCCTGAACATAGCTCAAAGAAAGTCCCCCCCCCCCCCCCCCCCACACGCACGCACACACACACACGCACACACACACACACACACACACACACACACACACACACACAGACACACACACATTCCGGTATAGCGAACAACTAGGTTAAGACATGGTCCATATATAATACAAGCACAGCACATGGACACCGTAACCCCCCAGGGAGCCATGCCTGTAATAAGTGAGTTCACTGTAGTGCCTGCATGATTAAAGGGTGACTCTTTCACACACACACACACACACACACACACACACACACACATAAATATATTAACCCATTCTGAACGGGAACCCCTTTTGGTGTCAGCATCATGTTATGCTTTAGCTATTGAAAAATAGCAGATCTACAAGCTCATAGCGCGCCACCGAGTGGCGCGCTACGAGCTTGTAGGTCTGCTATTTTTGAAAAAAAAATGACATTTTTAGAATCTGATCTCAGGTCAGAATGGGTTAATCAGACCAGTGTGTTGTCCAGTGGAAACCTCGTATGAATCTGATCTCAGGTCAGAATGGGTTAAACAAATAAATAAATAAAACTAAGATAAATTAAAGATATATGGCGGGAGGATCTCATGCTATGTACAGTGGCAGAGGACCGACTGAGTATGTAGTTTATCTTTGGGAAAAAAATGGAGATTCTGCTTCGTCGGCATTAAGACCAAGGACAGGAGGACATGTGGAGGACCGCTGGAGCCTCCGAACATACGAGCAACATTAGAAACCCATGATGAAAAGTCAACACATTGGACTCGCACTCAGCGGCCTCAATTCCCAGAAGGAACGGGATGAGGAATTGCAGTGTTGAATTTGTTTATCGCAATGTCTAATATTCCACGAGGTGCAGCTATAGCTATAGCTCTCGTTGTATATACAGTATACTGTACTGTATGTAAGTATCGGAGCCTCCGATACACTCAAAACAGCAATGCTAGGAATCTAGGATTTTACCACATGATACCAGTGCGTGGTGGAAATGGTAATCACATACAGTACTTAAAGGGCAAGGCCATTTTTGGTAGAGGTTTGGGGTTGTGATTTCTTGTCCAAAATAATGTGGACAAGAAATCAATAATTGCCCCAGTGATTAGAAATTGATAATTCAGAAATATGCTCCTTTGGCCTCCTGGGCTCTTGGCTCAGTGGTCCAGGAACCTTGGCTGGTGGTAATCCAGTCTGGCAGTGTGCCGCGGGTTCGACTCCCGATCATTCCCGACGGCCTTCACTGCATGTCTTCCCCCCCCTCCATCTCTCTCCCCATTTCCTGTCAGCCTACTGTCTGTCCCTCCATAAAAAAAAAACATTTAAAAATATGCTCCTCATTGACTTACAATACATTGTACGCTGAAACAGCTCTCAAAGTCACTCTTATATCAGACAATATAGAGCATCACCAAAACTTGGTACTTTTTTTTATATATATAATATAATATGTATTATTTGAACATCTGGATCCACGGATCCAGTCCGGGTTTTCTTCCAAATGATCTGCCAAAATCGGACACCCCCAGTTATTAAATGGCCTGCGCCCTTGCCTACTCTATCCTAAAGGGAGGTGAGGACGCTGGCGTCGACTTTTCGCCGCTTCACCTCCCAATGTATGAATGAATGAACCATTGTAAGCGCTTTGAGTAGGCACGTAGTGCATAGAAAAGCGCTATATAATGCAATTCATTAAAGGAGATAGGAAGCCAGTGGAGCGAAGTGATATCATATATATATGATATCAAGTGATATCATACTGTATGTTCATATTTCCACACTCTCATCGGGAGCCTGAACGTACTGGAGCTTCTGCATGCTCTTGTGAGGAATCCCTATGACACGCACCCTCTGTAGACATTTTTCTTTTTTTTTATATATGCTTTTTTGTGGCTTTCGCCTTTATTTTATATCTTTTATGGAGGGACAGACAGTAGGCTGACAGGAAATGGGGAGAGAGATGGAGGGGGGAAGACATGCAGTGAGGGCTGTCGGGATCTGGAGTCGAACCCGCGGCACACTGCCAGACTGGATTACCAGCCAAGGTGCCTGGACCACTGAGCCATGGCCCAGGCCCTCTGTAGACGTTTCTAAAGCTCAACTCAAGACTCACCTCTTTACTCTTGCTTTTAGTGAGTTTTTAACATCTCTGTTCTGACTGATTTGCTGTGTGCTTTGTTTTAACTTTTTATGCTTTTATTTTGTATTATGCTCTTTACCATTGATTTATCTTTCTAACTGCTTGCCTGTGTTTTATTGCTATTTTCATGTTCTGCCCTAGCTGTGAAGCACTTTGAGTTGCATTTATGTATGAAAGGTGCTATACAAATAAAGTGTATTACTATTATTAATTAAGAGAAGTGCGTTGCAGCAGTCAAGCCTTGAGGAGACTAATAACTTAAGGCATGAACACGTTTTTCGGCATCTGGCAGCTGTGCTGCAGATGACGACCAGTATAGTGACTTACTTTATTAATGTCCCAAAGCCCTTAAAGGTGTGCCAGTGCCAGTATTTGTTGTTTATTAATGTCCCAAAGCCCTTAAAGGTGTGCCAGTGCCAGTATTTTTGTTGGCTATACTGTCAATGTTTGCACTTTAATACAAGTACACAGTACGTCCGACACACCCATTTTTAATGGTATTAGCTGCAGCTGTGTTGCTTATCTCTGTCTCAATGACTGATGATAGGAGAACGTGAGCACACACACACAAACACACGCACACACACTCACGTATGCATGTGCACGTGAGCACACACACACACACACACACACACACACACGCACACACACACCATTATCGAAATGCACACACATATACACACCCACATTCACCTGCATGCACCTGCTGCTAATTTGCACGTGACTCTGACGCACGCAATAGCTGCCATGGCACACTTGCACAAGTGCCGTATATATGCGTATATGCGCGCACTCGCTGACACACATGCACACCGTCGCTGTCAGGGCAGAAACCTCGTATATCCATATTTTGATGTGTTCATGTTTTTATTTTTCTTCTTAAATTGATGCCCTACTTCATCATACTATAGCCTATACAGTGTCACACAAAAGTAGCAAACACAGCTACGTTTGGAAAATAAAATGAGTGAAGGCGAAAGTGGTTAAAGGCAAATTGCGGACAAGCAGTTTTTTTTTACCATAAGATAATGACATTGTAAGAAGAAAGAAAAAATATCCATGCCGAGCAGTCCATATAGATTCAGCGGAATTACCCGCCCTACGGGTCGAACGATAAATCTCATGGTCACGTGACTGCGCCATGACGCTCCCGGTGGCAAATATCGCACCGGAAGTTCCATGAAATACACGGCAGTGGATGGAGCCGGCTGGAGCAGCTCATGAACAAACACTATTTATGAAACATTGAGACCTTTTTGTCATATAATCGTTTCAGGAATATAAAAGAAGACATGTCACAGGTTGTTTTTCAATAACGTGCTGATTTTCAATGTGTACAGTATACAGTACATCCTTTTATTGAGGCATCTAAACAGAGTATCGTTTCTGTCTCTGAGGTATCGCGAGATTTGGTTGCCAGACAGGAAACGGTGGACAGTATCGCGATACTATAGTTTGTGCTATTTAGATACCTCTATAAAATGACACACACATCGAAAAGCAACACAACAGACAATAATGTGTTATATGTCTTCTTTTATATATTATTTTTTCCACCACTAACGGTGGTTCACATGCATACACATTATCAAAATGATTCAGTAAAAAAAAGAACGCTACTGCTGAATTCTCCTTTAAGTCTGTCTGAAGGTTTACAATAATTGAACTCAAAACTTTGTGACTAAATAATTGGATGCATTGCACCGCAGGTGGGTGTCTTGGGTGTGCAGTCTTCTTGTATTTGCATTCTTGTTGTTCTCATAATATGATTATAAGTTTCTTATGCCATGTTGTTGCTTTATTTTACTTTACTTTTACTTTAAACAACACAGCATATATACACTGGACTTAGCAAAGATGCTTAAATGGCATCTGTTTGTTTTGTTTATATGTTGATTGTTATGCATATCTTCAACAGTATTATGGAATACGTTGAGATAAGGATAGGCACTAATAAGCTTTAAGCTTCTGCCTATGCCTTTTCGATCACCTAAAAAAAGAAAAAGTTAACTGTTTTGTGTAATGTCTCCCTCTGAAAGATCGAAATAAACTATTCATTGATTCATTCTATTCATTCACATCTACACTCTTGAGAGTGTAAAATGAAATTCATTTTACGTTCTCCAGAGTTATTCAGAGTCAAACCTCTGCATTACTTAATTTACAAGAAGTCTAATGTAGAAGAATTGTTATTTTGATCAACGTTTGTTTGCCTGTCATCTCTACGGTGTATACCACATCGATACAGCATGGAAATGTGGACAAAATCCTATCCAACCACAAAAACAACAACAGAATACTCTGTGTTTTGGGTCTGAGAGGCTAAATCAAATGGTGGCCCTTTACGTGGCTCAAATGCAGAATAAACAATGGACCTTGATAATTATGAAAAAGGTTGAAAACCACTGGGTTTAGTTAAATGTTTCATGGACCACATATAATAGGCCTAGCCTTTTTTGTGACGTGATCCATGTTGGTGCTTTTAAGTTGATGCCAATAAACTCTAGGTTCCTATTCCAGAAAACAGTTTCGGACATACAAGATTTCCTTCGGACAGGGACGGTATAGTGTGCAGTACATGCTCTCACTAAATGAGTTTCCTGCAGGTGACAGTAAAAAAAACTACTATTCAATTATCTTTGTGTGCGTGCGTGCGTGCGTGCGTGCGTGCGTGCGTGCTTGCGCGTGCGTGCGTGCATGCGTGAGTGTGTGTGCGTGCGTGCGTGCATGCGTGTGTGCCACTGGATAAGAACATCCTTCACAGTAACAAGCTGAGCTGGTCTTTGCTGCCTAACCAAGCACAGGTGTGATGAGCTACTCAACCTCCCGCATCCGTCTTCAGCAACAAAGAGATGAGCTACTCAACCTCCTGCATCCGTCTTCAGCAACAAAGAGATGAGCTACTCAACCTCCTGCATCCGTCTTCAGCAACAAAGAGATGAGCTACTCAACCTCCCGCATCCGTCTTCAGCAACGAAGAGATGAGCTACTCAACCTCCCGCATCCGTCTTCAGCAACAAAGAGATGAGCTACTCAACCTCCCGCATCCGTCTTCAGCAACAAAGAGATGAGCTACTCAACCTCCCGCATCCGTCTTCAGCAACAAAGAGATGAGCTACTCAACCTCCTGCATCCGTCTTCAGCAACAAAGAGATGAGCTACTCAACCTCCCGCATCCGTCTTCAGCAACGAAGAGATGAGCTACTCAACCTCCCGCATCTGTCTTCAGCAACAAAGAGATGAGCTACTCAACCTCCTGCATCCGTCTTCAGCAACAAAGAGATGAGCTACTCAACCTCCCGCATCCGTCTTCAGCAACAAAGAGATGAGCTACTCAACCTCCCGCATCCGTCTTCAGCAACACAGAACAGACAGAAAGAGGGCAAGATAAGTGCTCACTGCTGCATTACAGATAGATAGATAGATAGATAGATAGGTAGATAGATAGGCAGATATAGGCAGATAGGTAGACAGACAGTATAGGCATGTAACAATTAATTAATTTAAATAGATTCAAACTGGTGTTGACATCGATTTAATAAGAACATTACCGCGATGCAAACAGCAGAGGGCACGTAAAAAATAAGAAAATACAGGATAGACATTCTAAAACGAAATAATAACCTAAATACCAAAGAAAATCACTTAGCCTACACTGCCTTTAAGCAAATTAAGTCTCAGTGGGTTCCCTCATCACAGCATTCTATTACCGGTATTACCTTTTTGACAGAATATTCTCGCTTTGAGTGGAGTGGTTCTCAAAGTTGGGTCCAAGGGACCCCCAGAGGTCTGTAACTCTCAGTTATGGAACCAAATGGACCCTTACAGGTCTGACTGTACCTCTGAGAGTGATGGAAACAAATGGATCCCTTTTACAGGTCTGTATAGCTCTGGTCGATAGCCTTTAATGCCAATTAGGTCTGACTGTCTGTAACTCTACAAATGGAACCAAAGTCCATTGAGTTAATACGGCTTATGGGGGTCCTTATAATATATAATTCCTTCCACTGACTGACTGTATAATATTAATAATGGAACAGCAGCACGCCAGTCGGCGCACCGAGGCAGTGAAACAGCACGATGGAATATATTAAATCCACACCCTTCTTCTCCCATTGGTCCAAAGTTCGGCCCTGCCCCGCCCCCCTGCGCTGCCCCGGGCCAGTGCAGCCCCTCGACCCCTCCCTTCCTGAAACTCCTCTCTCTCACTCACACACACACACACACACACTGTGACACACAGCCTGTTGAATGTAATCATGCTGCCAAAACCACCTCACTCATTGATTTCCTAGTTAATTAACACATGGAGCAACCTGGCCGCTGGGGAGAATGGGATTACACTTTGGCATATGAATAATACGGAGCTGTTTTCTGTGCGTTTCCTAAAACAAGCACGTACCCAACATGTGGGACTGGGACAAACTTCGCGGACGTGGAATTGTGTAGTGGGTTTTTTTATTTCTTTTTAGAAATGCTTCTTTCTTTGACATAATTTCCTACATTTTTTGACAGACGTCCGCGTCGAGCTACCGTTTTGATACCTTAAACTTGGGTCAGGGTGTAAAACTTTCTGTGGACTTATCTGGACGGGTTGTTTTGGACACAAGGTGGTGCGACTCTCTGCGCGTCTCCTCTACCTGGCTGTCACACAGGACAGTTGGACCCCCCGGCCCGGTGGCGGTGGGACCTCCTCTGTCACCCCGGAGCAGAGAGGCGCTTCCCCGGGGAGGGGACGGGCCACCCCGGCCTGCCTGGCTGCTCGGACCGCTGGACTGCAGGGGGAGAGAGCTGATGGATCATCCGTGGCCGCTGCTGTCGGCGTGGAGAGCTGCGGTTCTTCTGCTGCTCAACGTGTACCTTTCCGACGTGGGCCTGGCCAAGAGACACGTTGTTTACTGGAACTCCTCGAACACAAGGTAAGGTAACCGAAACCGAGCCTTTTTTTTGGTGCCGAGGGTTTGTTTCTGCCAGTTGACCAGACCAGTGCGGTGGGCTGGGCTGGGGCTGGGCTTTGGGCCCCCTGCAGTGCCCATGGCTGTTTAAAGTTGTGGAACGAGATCTGGTGCAGCATCTCCCTTATGATTACTTTGACCCCACAAAACGTTTAGCATACAATGGGTTTCTCTCTCTCTCTCTCTCTCTCTCTCTCTCTCTCTCTCTCTCTCTCTAATAATAGAGAAAGACACATGTAGAATAAATTGTATTTGTAAGAAGAGAGCATCTCACTCACTCACTATCTCTCTCTCTACCGCTCTCTCTCTTGCAACAAAGTCAAATTGAACCAAATGGACCCTTACAGAGAGAGTATACAAATTGAACCCAATGCACCCTTACAGGTCAACATGTAACTCTGAGAGTATACAAATGGAACCTTTAAGGTCCATGTGTAGACTCTCAGAGTTATAGGGGTCCATGCATTTAAAAGGGTGTGGTTCTCTGTAAGGGGGTCCATTTGGTTAAATTTTTTACACTCATGGGCATGGCGGTCCTTGTATTTAATAGAAGCAGTGATTTGAGAGGACCAGTGGAGTGGAGTGCAGTCAGTCAGTCAGCATGGGGAAGTGTTTGCTGGGACCCAACCTGTGCATAGCACAGATTCTTGGCACTCTCTGACTCACTCCCAGGGAATTGTTTGTGTTATATTGCGCCACGGACCAGTTCCACCGCAAGAGGAGCAAGTCGAGACCCGTTTTCCATTGTGTTGAGTCACAATATACATCTAATTAACCTATTCTTACTAATGCTTTATTCTATTGCCCTTGTATTGGCGCTCTGTGTGTGTGTGTGTGTGTGTGTGTGGTAAATGATGCATTTATATAGATTACATAGATTGTGCATTGCATGATTCACCCATTCACACACCGATGACAGATGAAACCATGCAAGGCACCAACTAGCACATCGGGAGCAATTAGGGGTTCAGTGTCTTGCTCAAGGACACTTTGACACTAACTCTGGGGGAGCCCGGGTTCGAAGTTCGAACTGGCAACCTTGTGGTTCCCATCCGGCCCCTCTACCCCTGTGTGTGTGTGTGTGTGTGTGTGTGTGTGTGTGTGTGAGAGAGAGTCTCTGTCCTTACAAGTCAGATTTTATTTTTATTCTACCTTTTGTATTGGTTGTGTGATGCTTCAGTGCGTGTGCGCGTGCAGGCGCGTGTGTATGAGGGTCCCTGGGTATTTGGGCCCATGAGCGACGGGCCCTTCTGCTCCGCTGCACCGCGCCTGCAGTGGAACAGCCTTCCAAGCCATTTATGGGCGCCGCAGACTCTGAACTCTTTTTTAGACGGGCCTAAAAACCTTTGCACGACAGGAACGTTTTAACATGAACCACTTGTACCCTAGCAACCCTATTCTGAGAGGAACGTTTGTGGAAAATGGCATTGTGTGAGCTTGTAGATCAGCTCATTTTGGCAGGGACATTTGTTGTGTATAGAGGGCAAAATAGCAGTACAGTCATAGCCCATGGTATTGAGGGTTTAAGTGGTTAAATGATGTCTGAAATATATACATTTAACATGAATAGATAAGATAATGAGCAAGCAAACATACGTTTACACATCACTCACAATGGTGCTGTCTAAAGCTACGAAAGAGTATGTTATGTTTTGCTTACTATTACAAAACAAAACATACATCGAAGCACTTCAGCATTATTTATATACAGTATTTCAGCCTTTTGAAAATAGCCGATGAAGATTCTTATATACATTTGAGAACATTAAATGGGACATTTTCAATTTGGATTGGGCTCAAAAGGTTGGTGACAGTGGCATCCTTCCTTTCTCCTGCTAGCTGTTGTATGTGTCATAATGGCTGTCCTTTAAATGCAGCTTTCGCCCACTCATCCTGACCTGCAGTCCAGTCCGTTATTAGTGCTCCTGCTGCTGCCTGCAGCCAGCAGAGTGGTTTCTGTTCGTGTGTAAGCATTTAGTTCTGAAGGCTGCTCACTGCCCTACATATCTGTCTGTCTGCTCTAACACACAGGTGTGTGTTTAAAAGTCTAAAACAGCATGGTGTGTCAAGTGAGTGTTTAGTCGGGTAATGGGGAGGTGTGTGTGTGTGTGTGTGTGTACACACTACTACAGTACATTGTGTGTGTGTGTGTGTGTGTGTGTGTGTGTGTGTGTGTGTTTGAGACAGACTGTGTGTAAAGAATTGTGTGAATTCTATTAACGAGCTGATTGCTCAACCAATGTCAACCATGAAAATAAAGAACACATATTAGTCCGAGGGCAATACTTGCTGGCCTTTTGTACACTGTGAGTGAAGTGCGTCCAAGGCTGATGGGGGGCTGCTCACCTACTGATCCAGGTGTTGTGGTCGTGTTTAATTGAAGGTTTGCACCAGGCACGGCTGCAGGGGCCAGTTAGGACCATGCGGTCGCAAATGACACTCACCGTCACCTGCTGCTAAACTCTCACCACCACCCTCCCCCATCTTTTTGATCTTTTTTCTAGGGGTTAATTAGCTAGCATTTAGAGGAGGCAATTGTCTTTTTTCCTCCCAATTTAGTAAGGGAAGTTAAGTAAGGGGAGGAAATAGAGCATGCACCTCCACTCTAGCCCAGGTGCTGGACAAAAGGCAGTATAAAGAGGAAATTCAGAAATCTTCATTCCTGAAGAAGATCCTAAGGGATCGAAACGTTGAGTCAAATAAACCAGTGGAGCTGAGTGTTTCCATACCAGTGTTGCAGACTCTATTTTTCCTCAAGTTAAGTAAGGGAACCTCATGGGAACCGGTGGATACTGAGCCATGCAGGCCCCATAGGTCAGGACAGGAGCCAGTATCTCCGGTTACTGTATATACTGTCCCTGGACATGACACTGTACTGTATGTCTCAGGGACTACTAACCCCTATAATCCCAACCCGGCTTGATGCTGAGTGCCACGCAGGGAGGCATCGTGTACTGTACTGTATTTATAGTCTTTGGTATGACTCAGCCCAGTCAGCCGGGGATTGAACCCCCGACCTCCCAGTCTCAGGGCGGACGCTCCTCTAACCACAAGGCCACTGAGCCGGTGTGTGTCCCAATGTAGTCGTTGACTACATTGGGACACATAGTTACCCCCCACTGCCTACTGGCTTGTCCTGTCGGCGAGGAGCGCCCCTCTGTCTGGACGCACTGCGGTGGATTCAAACCCCGTAGACTTCATCACAGTGGTGGATGCCGCCCGGACACTTTAACATTACACCACCCAGGCACCCTGTCCCTCTCTCTCTCTCTCTCTCTCTCTCTGTCTCTCTCTCTCTCTCTCTCTCTCTCTCTCCCCTGCTCACCCCAAAAGGGTACACACTACACCCTCATCAAGAGATACAAATATGTCTTCTAAAGTCAAAACTTTAGAAGACATATTTGTGTCTTTTGATATTTGTATTACTTTAGATTCTATTCATAGCATAGGTTACTACGGCGCACCAAGCTGCAGTGGACATATTTGTAAAAGCCTTCAGTTGGATCCATTGTACGCAAGCATACCACTTATAAAACTCTATATATGTGAAGGGATAGATGTAGTGTAATGATGTTGTAATGATGTACAGTAACTTTGCCCTGTGTTAAAATGTCAAGACAATATTTCGTTTTATTATTATATAGAGTAGTGTGTGGTGGCGTTTACCACCACACACTACTGGCTCAGTACTGGAGGAGAGGCCGGACTCACTGGAGTCCGTTGTGGAGACTGGAGAGATGCACACACAATAAGATGCGTGCCATAATGGACAATGTGAGTCATCCTCTCCACACAATCTTGGCAGACCAGAAAAGCTAAAGGATCTGTTCCGTTCTTTGACTGTGTAAGAAACAAATGATTCAAGAACACTTTTGTACCAACAGCAGTCAGACTCATGGGGCTGTATTTTGCGTGTCTTAAGTACCAGGTCTTATTCCCTAACTTGAGTAAACTAAAGACCTGGAGGCGTGATCAATGCCATTTGGCTATTCCGAGTGGCCAAAGAGCATTGATCACGCCTACCTGGTACTTAAGACACACAAAATACAGCCCTTAATCTCTACGGCCGCTAGGCTTATGAACTGGACGATTGACTTTTAGTTGTTAGTTATTTATGGGTCTATGTGCAATATCTAGTGACACCTTTTTGTGTTGTATGCCTGTATGAGCTCTGAGATAAATCTGAATCTGCAACATGATGATAATCTCAATCTTCAGGCCACAAACACAGCGATGTGTATCTGCAGGTAACCACCACTACCACCACCACCACCACCACCAAACTACACTGTGTTTCCCATTCGGTTTTTACTACCGCTTTGCTGGAAAGAAACGGCAGTAAAAAAAAAACGAGACGCATGTTCTTTTCCATCCTGTGGACCTGCTGTGCGCCTAAGGCAGTGGATTTCAACCTTCCATTATTTATTCAGGCAAACGTTGACCAAAATAACACTTCTTTTAATTGTGTGTAGACTTCTTGTAAATGAAGTATTGCAAGATGTTTAACAATTCCTTTAACTCTTGAGAGTGTAAAAATGAAACCAAATGACATTTGGTTTCATTTTACACTGTCAAGAGTTAACCCATTCCGAACAGGAACCCATTTTGGTGTTAGCGTCATGTTATGCTTTAGCTATTGAAAAATAGCAGATCTACAAGCTCGTAGCGCGCCACTCGGTGGCGCGCTACGAGCTTGTAGGTCTGCTATTTTTGAAAAATCAAAGAACGACTGACATTTTTAGAATCTGATCTCAGGTCAGAATGGGTTAATCAGACCAGTGTGTGTCCAGCGGAAACCTCGTATGAATCTGATCTCAGGTCAGAATGAGTTAAAGATCTATAAGGGTGCATTTGGTTTACCAACTCTGTAGCCGGGGACCACCTGGACCAACTTGGTTGAACGTCAAAGGAAAAGGCTCAGCGTTCGACCAATCACGAAGCTCTGTGAGTGTGATGTCACGCAGCGGCCTCGGGTCCCCTCATTCCTCTGTTCCGTCACCCCGGTTGCACTTCTCTGCCTCGCAGCTCTCCTCCATTTAATCTGCTGTCTCTCTATCGCTCTCTCTCTCTCTCTCTCTCTCTCTCTCTCTCTCTCTCTCTCTCTCTCTCTGTCTCTCTCTATCGCTCTGTCTCTCTCTGTCTCTCTCTCTCTATCTCTCTCTCTCTCTCTTCACACCTCCATTAATCTGTTTTACACACCACACACACACACACACACACACACACACGCACACGCACACGCACACGCACACAGCTCCCTGCTGGCCAGTGATAGATATTGGCTGTGTGATTAGTTTTGAGCTGCAGTCATTCTGCAGCCTGTGTTATATTTTACACTGGGGGCCAGTCAGTCAATACGCACACGTCAGCCGGGAAGCAGCCCTTCAGTAAGCACTGACCAGGTCATTCAGGCAGTAAATGGTCACTCGGTCGGTCAGCCAGTCAGTCAGTCACACTCAGTCAGGCAATGTGCAGCCGTACTGACTGACAGACAGACAGACAGACAGACAGACAGATAGAGTCTCTGTCTGTAAATGTTAAATGGGGTATTTATATTGCACTTTTATCCAAAGCGCTTTACATAAGATTGTGCATTACATTCACAGACAAGATTCTGAAAGAAAGATGTTTCTCAGTTATAAATTGGTTTATTTTACTGCATGACACCACAGAATATATACTGTATATATATATATAAAAAATACAAAATAAATCACAGGATTTCAGTGTGTGTGGGGGGGAAAAATAAAAGGCCTGCAGGTTTAGGAAAAGAAAGTCCCATCTGTTGCTGCAACACAGAGGCGTTTTTTAAACACCTACAGTATCTGTTAGTGTTTCACCCAGAGTGTGTTCACTCAATCGTCATTCGGAGGACAATTTGCACGCTTTGAGCCACAACATCAATAATGCTCCATCTGGCGGGCGATGTTGCCAAGTCTGCTTGTTATTATGAGCGACTTTGGAGGCTTTGTTTTCTGGGAAAGCGTCTTGTAAATATTGGTAGTTTGAGTGATTGTGAGTTGTGCTTAATGGGGGAGGCGGGGGGGGGGGTTCTCGTTTCTAACACTATTTGGGCTTGTTTCCTAATGGCGTTTAAACATGTGGTTCTCAAACATTTGATTGTCACGGACCCCCGAATTTATATTTATTTGTCACAAATGTTTGCCGTATACACAGATGCAGATTTGTGTATACAAGCTCCCGACCTGTCACATTCGCAACACGCTGTGTGAGGTGAGATTGTAGATCTGCTGTTGTCAAACAGCCGTGTGTGTCTGTATTGCTCATGTAGCCTGGTCGCTTCTTTTGTGGTCCATTCATTGTACTCAATTCATCAGTAACACTACAATACAATGACATACAATACAAAACATAAAATGCAGTCATATCATAATGCTATTTACAGAGAAGGTCGGGTGACCACCACCAAGGAGTTAAACTCAATCGTGTTTTAACTAAGGTCATCCATTCTCTCTCTAGGTTAGTTGTGTGTTTGGGGCGTATGCTTGTATAGGTCGGCTATTTTCACTAGTTTAAGTCCCCCGGGGAGAGACATCGCATTTCTCTTTTGGGTCTCGGGGGGAACAGCCCTGAACAACTAGCCCCTGGAGAACCCCGCTAAATCAAGTATGGATGGGTTTGTTGTTAGCCATCTCTGTCTGTGTGTGTGCGTGTGCATGTGCGTGTGCGTGTGCATGTGCATGCTGTCCTGCTGGGCTGCTCTCCCTCCACACACACAGATGGATGGTTTTAATGAAGCCGGGGCCACTGGTCTCTCATGGATCCATACTGGTTTAATAAGAGCTTCTGTGTCCTTTTTTTAACTGGTCCCAGTTCAGCCGCCGCCTCATGCGGTGACGCATATATATATATGGAGCTGTGGAGAAGAGGACACAAGTTTAACTGGTCCCAGGTCAGCCGCCGCCTCATGCGGTGACGCATATATGTGGAGCTGTGGAGAGGACACAGGTTCACACCGCCGGACGCCTCTTTAGTTGCCAGACAACTATGCCACAATCTGTGAATGCTTAATATAATATATATCACAGATGCCCACACTTTCTTTTTTACTTGAGAGATACTTTCAAAATGACCAGCTCAACAAGATCTATATACCCACCAAAAACAATATTATCCTATTGCTGAAAATAGTTTCAAAATGTACGTACCTGACAAACACACTTGCAATATAGAGGGGAGAAATGGAATTAGTAGAGGGTTTTTGTATATAACTTTGTATAATGCTATACTGACGTTTGTTTGTGCGCAACACTCTTGAAAATGTTTTGCATTGTTGGTTTGAGCCGACGGGCCCTTTTTTTATGTCAATCACACACACACACACGCACACGCACTCACGCGCGCACACACGCACACAGCACGCACGCACGCGCACAGTACAGCACAGCATTCTTTCCCACCACAGGGGCCGTATAGTTTTGATAGCTTGATCTTGTCTTCACGAGTTCACGGACAGACTTTACGACGTGTCTCGGCTTCATAAGCACATTTCTCTCGGCACTCACACTCACCTTATCGTCAGGGAAATAATCTTTTCACTTCCTGGGTGGGCTTAAAGGTTAACGGAGCGCCGTAAATTCAACCCCCCACCCCCCCGCTCTCTCTCTCTTCAAACTGCTACTGAGATACAGAGAGATAGCCATCAGATTACGACCAGCGGTGAGAAGTAACTCATGTACTACTCAAGTGCAAGTTGAGTACCATTCCGAGGTACTTTTATACCCAGAGCCTTAGATATAGACGGTTATGCATAGACAGTCACTGCATGGGGCCAGTGCCAGTCCAATGGCACTCTCCTACTGTACATGTGCAGAAATGCATTGGACTCAGGCAACAGCCCAGCTTTAGTGATCTTAAATGCCTTTATTTTAAAGTGTTTTGTAGTAAATAGTACAACATAAACATTCTTGTTTGCGCCGCCCTCATTGAAAACAATGCATTTCCAAAATAGCAGATCTACGAGGTCTTTTCGACATATATATATATATATATATATATATAATTATTTTTATCCCACGATTTTGTAACCCATTTTTCACCCCTGTGTCAATTATCTAATGTGATCCATGGGCTCTACACACCCTCCGCCAACCTAGTCCCCATTATATTTTCCTTCATGCCTGAGTGTCCAAGTTGCTCCTTTACACCTGACAGGGGGGAGTTTCCCTGGTTGGACGTATAGCGCGTGGAAGGAACACGTTATTCCAACCAGTTCCTTTCCCCTCTCCATCAGGCTCCCCCTGGCTGGCCAGGGGGAGGCATATTTTGAGTACAGATTAATTACAGGGCTTTTACTTGAGTAAATACACGTACTGTGTGTGTTTTTATATGGTGGTATTTATGATGCCATGCACTACTGCTGAGATATAAGATAAGATCAACATTTATTGAGCCCTGTGGGGTGTAATGGGGTGTGGCAGCAGCAACAACAGTAACATTGAACCACAGGGGAGTTAGGGGTAAGAGTTGAGATGAATCCATTAGAACTGGGTATCTCTGTATCTCTGGGTATCTCTGTATCTCTGGGTATCTCTGTATCTCTGGGTATCTCTGTATCTCTGGGTATCTCTGGGTATCTCTGGGCATCTCTGCATCTCTGTATCTCTGGGTATCTCTGGGTATCTCTGTATCTCTGTATCTCTGGGTATCTCTGGGTATCTCTGTATCTCTGTATCTCTGGGTATCTCTGTATCTCTGTATCTCTGGGTATCTCTGGGTATCTCTGTATCTCTGGGTATCTCTGGGTATCTCTGTATCTCTGTATCTCTGTATCTCTGGGTATCTCTGTATCTCTGGGTATCTCTGTATCTCTGTGTCATTTTAGATCATGGACGGATTAACCCATTTAGGTCCTGACGTCAAAATTAAAAAATATATTCTTGACAGTTTTCTGAAATCAGTGGTGCTCAGTATTTCATGTCAAGGACCCCAGAATTATATGTAATTGGCCGCCGACCCCCATCTGAAAATGCGTTGTTCCAGGGACCCCCAGAAGCAAAGATAGAGTTAAAAACTTAAAAAATAATAATATATATATACACACACACACACACACACACACACACAATACCACCCGCCCCCCCCCCCCCCACCCCCAAGGCAGATGGGTATTAAAGTGAGTGTATTGGATGCAGCTCAAACTAGACTTTACTGAGGTATCTAGTTTGGGTCTGTCCGACCATCCTAGCCTGTGCTATTAAAGACAAATGGGCGACATTGGTGAGAATAGGCGATCTGTCATCTGCAAAAATTGGCCGTTTTCAAGATGTTTTGGCCATTATCTCTGGAATGGAACGTCCA
>NC_137868.1:6870362-6890362 GCF_963924005.1 Protomyctophum bolini
AGATTACTTTTATGATTGGTATTACAGCCGCCGTAGGCTCCAACGTAATGTGTGAGAGATGAAAAACCATGGTGTTTTTGTTTTTGGGAGTCCCACCCCTTTGCATTAAGCCTTCGCATTCTAGGGTGATTTGGCAAAAAATAATAAATAGCCACATTGGCCGATCTACAAGCTCACGATGCGTTTTAACAAGATTGATTGGTTGGTTGATTGATTGATTGATTGATTGAATCCTTCGCTAACGAGGTTGAAATAGCACGGCAGTACAGTAGGGCTGTCATGATTACACATTTAACACTCGCAGGTGTTCCTTTTGACCTCCATTCTGCGGGCATAAAGCTATCACGATGACTGTAAAGCTAAATTCATGTGTTCAAGAAAACATTCAAGCTGCAATTCGGCAAACGTTAACACTGAATAGCACAGAACCAAAAGACACAGCATTTATTCCTGTCATCACTTGATTAATTAACCTCAATTAGTCTATACTAAATGGATGCTGGCGGAACCATCCTTGCTCGTAAAAAGTTGGTATCAAACCTAGTCGATTACTTTAGAGGAGAACTCATTATGTTTTATTCCCCTGGGTTGGCACAGATATTATATTTTTTCAAATCATATGCAGCAAAGGTGCTACTTATGTGTACCAATGGTGACGACGATGATATCACAGACACAGCAATATCAAAGAAGATATACAGAGAAATTGGAGACATTGAGATTGATAGTGAACATTATTATTACACCCATATCAACAAAGCCACTAGTTGCTCCCAGTTCCAAAGTGACACTCACATGGACCTTCTGACCTGAAGAAGTTGATGTGTAACCGTCATGCAAGCTGCATGTATATATTGTCCCTTCTTTGCTGGCAAAAATACCGTATATCACTTAGCACATTTCTTTGTTTATTATTCTTCATAGGAAACCAAAGTATGACACTCGATACATCATCATGCACATTTTGCTTGCAGGTCGCGACGCAGTTCAGCGTCTTGTCACTCATTCTTCACGCTTCCAAGACTCTCCTGCACGTCTCCCGGCTGTAACCAGGCCTGTCAGCGGCGGTTCCTCGCCAGTTGTTATTTCCACAATGTCATTTAGATGTCTATGTGTCAGCCGCCGAGCGCAGGCTAGATTTATTACTGTTCATTACCAGGCAAAGCCTGCTCGCTGCTCACAGAGATACGTTGTCCGAATAAACCATCACGAGTCTCACAACTTTTGGCTGGACACTGATTGCTGTTCTTCAGTGCTGCTTCAAGCTTATTCAACTTTTACGTTCCGCGTATATATAGATGTATTTGTGTTACTTGAAATATATTGTTGCTGTTGGGCAGAAACCTCTGTATATAACTTGTTGTGTTTTTTCGTATAACGCCCTACTTGGTCATACGATCATTGATCATGCGTCACACATAAGTAGCGGATTTGTAAGCTCACACTTTCAGCTTGTAGATCTACAGCTACTTTGGCCGTTTTCTTTTAATTTGAATTCTGAAAAGTATAACAGTTTTGGGACATAACGGGGTTTCCACCCGACAGAGACGATATTTGGGGCGGCGTGTATAGCTCAGGACGTAGAGCTTAGCCCATTCTGGACAGGAACCCAGTTTGGTGTTTTAACTAAGCATTATGTTTCATACTTTAGCTTTTGAAATATAGCAGATCTACAAGCTCATAGCGCGCCACCGAGTGGCGCGCTACAAGCTTGTAGGTCTGCTATTTTTTGAAAAATAGTGAAAATGCGGCACAAATCTTTGAACATTCTTTCAGACCGAACGTTTTTTTTATTTCGACGTCGGGTCATAAATGGGTTAGGGGGAAACAGGACTGTCCGTCTGTCGCCTCCGTTGTGAGAATGGCTGAATGTCGTAAAGCGCTTTGGATAAAAGGTGCTACGTTCATTTGTATGTTTCCATCCCAATATTTCGTCCTTTAATAACTCATCTACCGCCAACAGCGCCATATGGTGGTGGCTCAGGGCGCCATCCAGTCATTTAATAGGTCGAAGAAGCATCTTATTCTGAAAGCTGTTTCACTCGGGAAAACCGAGAATCAGGAAGTGAATTTTCGCTCTTAACTGAAGGACGAATTTGAATCGGGGAATTTTACTATTTCTACATTGTGCTATAGTGCTACTCAGTCATAAGTATCATATCATATCATATCATATCATATCATATCGCCAGCTGGGCTAAAGCAAGCTGGGACCCATGAGTTCAGCCTCCGGCTGTTTGTTTCCTCCAATGTGCCTCTGGGGTGGCCGCCCAATAGAATGTTGAATAACAGGACGTTGGCCTGTTTGGTCCGCCCTCAGCCCTCCTCTTCCTGTGGGATGCTTACAGTACGTTTTTTCATTCCACTAATCCCCAACGTACAGTACGTACATACACACGTTCTGAACGGGCCCCTCCTCCTGACAGATTCAGTTGCACCGCTCGGAATCTGGAGTCGTTCAGAGATTGGGTGTAAAGAAATGGGTACACGCATGCTCAGCCAATCAAATCATCACTATGGGGTATATCAGTGTTGTTTTAGTTTTAGTCATAGTCTTTTGAATAGTTTTAATTTAATTTTAGTCACATTTTAGTCACCTGGAATGTCTTAGTGTTAAGTCTAGTTTTAGTCGACTAAATATCATTAATATCATTTTAGTGTGATGAGATCATCACAAATGTGATTAGGTCAGCGTGGCTATGGCTGTTTTTAGCCCAAGGAGTGTATTTTGTGCAAAACTAATGCTTGGAATGTTTTCAGAATCATGAAAACCAGTTTTCCAGAAAACTAGTTTTGTCACATGCTACTTAAAGCATAAGGGAAGTTTGACATTGTTGACATTTTTGCCTGCCATAGGATGATAATGGTAGTCACAAGAATGTACAGTATATATAGACAATATTTTAGGACAATAAAAAAAGACTATACACCAAATGTCCCACTTTAAACAAAAGGCGGCTGCCAGACTATTATAATTATATACACACACACAGACATTTTCATTTCTTGAAAAATGTACATTTTGGATTTAGGTTGTTTTCTTCCAGACAGCAGAGACGTAACAAAATGGTCCATCTGGTCCTGGCTTACTGAGCGAGACACACAGGACGACGTTGGAATAATTCTTTATACTAATTAACTAATGCATTGAAGTCTTGTCTCTGCATTGGAAACTAAAGTGTAATTAAGAGAATGTGAAACCTTGTAAGTCTATGCGTGTGAAAAATGTCTGTCTCTCTCTCTCTCTCTCTTTCTCTCTCTCTCTGTCTCTCTCATGGCAGTAGGCAGTCAGTACAGAGGTCTCTCTCTCCTTCTCTCTCTCTCTCTCTCTCTTTCTCTCTTTCATGCCAGTGGAGAGAGGCATTCTTAGAGATGGAATGTAATTATTATTGAATGGAGCAGAGAGGATTATTCTATTGGACACACACACACACACACACACACACACACACACACACACACACATATGCGCGCGCGCGCACACACACACTTTAACAATTTATTCATGTCCAAGTGAAGTCACACAAGGACACAGACATTACAGGTGCATGGCACAGGTCTTCAGGAGTCAGGAGGCCATGTCTCTCAGCAGCACTTCCATGAGCCATATATGGGCGTCCGTCACACATAGCTGAGACAGTACAACACGTCGCCAGACCTTCTGCCTATAGGGCTGTCACGGTTACGGATTCAACTTGACGATTCATTGTCACACATAACGATTTCATTGTGTTTTTTTGCATTGAACATTGGAAGGAATTCTGTACTGGTCCATATATGGAGTGTGTCTTGAGTGTACAGATCAACCATAGACTGAGATCAACACATGGGATGTCAGAACAGGTCAGCTCCATATATGGAGATCCAAGGGTGGCAGCGGGGGCAGTGTCTTGAGTGTACTGTACAGGGTTTGATGAGGTCAGATCAACATATGGGATGAATTCTGTATTGGCCATATATGGAGACCGACTGACATGTTATGCAGGTTTTCATAGTAAACTGCACATCACTTTGTGACGTGTTGTAAACTCGTCCCGCAACTACCAATATTTGTAAGAGGGCGACTGTGGCTCAGGAGGTAGAGCAGGTCGTCCAATGATCCATGGGTCGGCGGTTCGAATCCCGGCTCCTCCTCCCGTCTACATGTCGAAGTGTCCTTCTTGGGCAAGACACTGAACCTCCAAATTGCTCCCGATGTGCTGGTTGGTGCCTTGCATGGCTTCCGCCGTAATCGGTGTATGAATGTGTGTGTGTGTGTGTGTGTGAATGTAATGCAATGTAATGCACAATCTATGTAAAGCACCTTGGATAAAGGCACTATGTAAATGCACCATTTACCATTTACAAGAGAGTTTACAGAAAAACAAGCCCAAATGTAATGAGCAGACATGGCAACACTCTCTAGTCTCTACCTGTTCAGCTATGACCGCCCTGGGTGCATCATGCACTGTACAGTTACAGTATGTGTGTGTGTGTGTGTGTGTGTGTATGTATGTGCTGTATGCATACAGACACACACACACACACACTTGTGCTTGTGCGTATGTGTGTCTTATATTCTATTGTTGGATGAAAAAATAACGAATATGATTTTGCCGTTGGCTCCCATGTATTGTAGCCTAGTTTTCCATCCCTGAGCAATGTGCGCGCACACACACACACACACACACACACACACACACACACACACACACACACACACACACTCTCTCTTTCTCTGTCTCTCCAGAGATGGTAAAAGCATTAGACCAGGCAGGAGGAGAGAGAGAGAGAGAGGGAGGGAGGCGTTAGGATAGCAGAGAGAAGAGTCAACAGATTTCAACTCCCTAAACAGCATGCTAAGACCTCTGGGGGGAGAGAGAGAGGGAGAGAGAGGGAGAGAGAGAGAGGGAGAGAGAGAGAGAGGGGGAGAGAGAGGGAGAGAGAGGAGAGAGAGAGAGAGAGGTTGTCAGCAGGCATTACAATCACTGTCTCTCTCTCTCTCACACTTGCGTGCGTGTGTATGTGTGCACATACACACAGTCAGTTATAGTCTCATGCAGGTGTGGTGCACACTTGCACACCACGCACTGTTGTGCGCACGTGTGCACACACACACACACACACACACACACCATGACTAGACACACTCCTACACACTTATTTCCACTCTCTCTCTCTCTCTCTCTCTCAGCAATATCGACTGGGCCTCTAGGGACAGTAAGAGCAGGAATCGCACCCCATTTACAACTGACACTACTTCCGTGTGTGTGTGTGTGCGTGCGTGCGTGCGTGCGTGCGTGCGTGTGTGTGTGTGTGTGTGTGCCTGTGTGCGTGCGTGCGCGCGCGTGTGTGTGTGTGTGTGTGTGTGTGTGTGTGTGCGTGCGTGCCTGTGTGCGTGCGTGTGTGTGTGTGTGTGTGTTTGTGTGTGTGCCTGCGTGCGTGCGTGTGCTGTTTCTGGGCAGTAAGGCACAGCTTCATTCTTAAAGCTCTCTCTATCTCTCTCTACAGTTCATTTTTCTCTCACTCTTCACTTCTTTTATCATCACTCTTTTATCACACGTGTGTGTGTGTGTGTGTGTGTGTGTGTGTGTGTGTGTGTGTGTGTGTGTGTGTGTGTGTGTGTGTGTGTGTGTGTGTGTGTGTGTGTGTGTGTGTGTGTGTGTGTGTGTGTGTGTGTGTGTGTGTGTGTGTGTGTGTGTGTGGATAGATCTGTGTTTGAATGTGAAGCTGAAAAAGCCTTTAGTGATGAAGTCGATCTGTGTTTTCTGCAGAATCTTTCAAAAGGGCCAACGAGTTGGAACCTTTTTTAAATAAATAAAAAATACTATATTTAATTAAGACCTGAGGCCAATTATTCTACAAAACAATCTGAAAACTTTCTGAAAAAAACTATGTTTCTATAATCAATGGTATATTCTCAAAAAAAACAAAAGAATAAAAGTATTGGTACCAAAAATGTACTTAATGTACCAACAGTAGGAAGCACTCATTATCCCTGTGCTATGTCCTAGTTTACAAAATGTACAAAATGTATACTTGCATAGGTCTGCAAATGTTTTGAAAATAGTCGTACGGGTAGATTGGTTTTTTTTTTATTTTCAAATGGCTGAAATGTATTTAGGGCTGAAAGTGGTTAATGTAACTGTTATTGAAGTAAAGTATAAGTGCTTCAAAATTGTACTTGAGTAGATCTACTTAGTTACTTTCCACCACTGTTCAAATCAATGCAATGCGGTGAAGCCTCGTCTCTGATCTACAAGCTCACGGCGCTTAGTTCAAAGTGCACAGCGTTGTGAGCTTGTAAGTCTGTCTAGTGCTTGTAAATCTGTTTTCAGTTGTGAGCAACGACTGTGCAGTAAAAAAAAAACAAAAGTAATAACAGAGACATTCGGCCAGACGTCCGCTTTCTGTGTTGGAGGTTTGGTTTTTAATGACTTGTGTTTCCTCGCCTCCCTCAGCCACTTCTCTCTCTGTGATAGAGGTGAGCCCGGCAGCACATACAGGTCCAGTGATGTTGAACCGTTTTCCGTTAGTGGGTCCCACACTTTTCACATCACTGATGTCCGTATCAGTGGTTCCCAAACTTTTTAGCCTCCCAAGACCCCAACAGAGAGATTAGATGTTTGCCCCCGGGAGACCCAAACTAAAGAAAATAGCAGACCGGCGCTCTCTAGCTTTGTCCTCAGACGAGCCCTCCAGTCATCCCGGTTCTCCATACATCTGGCCAGCTCGTTGGTGCTTTTGCGCTGCTGCTGCTGCGTCGTTCTTGAGTACGGTACGTCCGTCCACATATGTTAATGTAGGACCTCCTCGTGACCGGTGCCCGTGTGTTGGTTCCAACAGCACTCGTCTGCTGGCTGGAAGCTCTTTGGTGTCTTTGGCACAGTGTCCGCAGTGGATGCTCCGGTGGGATTTTTATAGGTGATAACTTCCGTTTTCTTGGCGTTCCAGTTGGAGGTCAACACTCCGATTCCACTCCGGTCAGGAGCTCCTGAGCTTTGCTCCACGTGGTCAGAGAGCAGGCTGATGTCGTCCGCGTTGTCCAGGTCTGTCAGGACTACCGTGGGGTGTCGTCTCGACCTCCTTTGTTGTTAGTCTGAGGCCAACATCTTGTTCTCGTCCATTTTTTAAATAATAAAAAAAATTCAGCATTGGTTGCTGTAGTAACAACTTAATTAACGACATAAGCGTGATTTGTTATTCATTATTTAAACTCGAAAGCTGCTGTGAGCTTATTTTTTGGCGAGTGATATCGTCGCACAGCACAACACGTTTGAAATCAGGTCTTCAAGACAAGAGTGTCCAGATTGAGACACATCTTTCGAAATCACTGGTGGTTCACAGTTTCACACACAGATATATAAGAGATTTGGCATCCTAAAAGCAGCCGGGCCTATAGTCTAGAAGAACCCTGTGGGACTCCTCAGTAGAGGGTTCGAGTGGTTAAGATGCAAGCCTCTGGACCGTTGCAGAACAGCAGGGTTTCTGCATGTCGTTGGTTTTTCACTCTAAAATAATCAGCCGTTTCCAAAAATTCACAACCGTGGAACAAGCACATGACCACATTCTGTGCAGAGAGAGAGAGAGAGGGGGAGAGGGAGGGAGGGAGAGAGAGAGAGAGGGAGAGGGAGAGGGAGAGAGAGGGAGAGGGGGAGAGAGAGGGAGAGAGAGAGAGAGAGAGACAGAGGGAGAGAGAGAGAGAGAGAGAGACCTCATCTCCCCAGTGATGGCCCTACAGTAACGGTGCTCATGAATCTCATTGCTTCCTGCATTCAGCCTGAAATGGAGTTGTGTGGTTTGTGTGGTTTTAGTTCCACGCTCACACAGCCACAGGAACACACTCTGCAGTGCACTGTGGAATGCGTGCGTGCTTGTGTGTGTGTGTGTGCGTGCGTGCGTTCCCTCCCTGTGACAAATGTACACTCGTGTAGTAAGTTGAAAGTTAAAATAAATAAAGACCTTACCTCAGCATTATTTGTAAAAGAAAAGGGGGTGTTTTCAGGGTTTATATTTTGGTTTGTTCTTATTTTTCTTCTTCTGCTATGTTCTCACAACTCTGTCAAAGTTTATTTATTGAGGTTATTATTTCATTTTTTGGGGGGCTGCAAGTACAAGAGGGAACATGCTAGGTGACACACACACACACACACACGTCACACACACACACACGTCACACACACACACACACACAACGTAGTAATGGAGGGTCATTGGGCGTGGTTGCGAACGCAGTGAGCACTTACTATGAGACCTAGCAGATCATGTCTGTGCGTGTGTCTGTGTCCCCCCCCTTTGTGCCCATATATGGAGCTGAGTGATTTGTTTGTGATTGATGCAAGTGTCTGTCCCGCTGTTACGTCACCATGACTCAGCCATAACCATATAAGGAGCTCCCCAAAGCAGCTATATGTCCAAAACCCAAATATGTACGAGCTGCGTTCGCTTCCCGCGTTTGCGCGTCTTACTGGTTTATAGGGTGTTGTTGTGAACTTGTATGTATGTGGACTATTCTTGCCGCGTGACACCGTGGTACGACGGAGCATAAATCAGGCGTCACTCCCAGCTGTGGCAGGTCATCTGCTAATCCCAAATTAACCCATTCTGACCTGAGATCAGATTCATACGAGGTTTCCACTGGACACACACTAGTGTGATTAACCCATTCTGACCTGAGATCAGATTTAAAAAAATGTCAGTCGTTCTTCGATTTTTCAAAAATAGCAGACCTACAAGCTCGTAGCGCGCCACTCGGTGGCGCGCTATGAGCTTGTAGATCTGCTATTTTTCAATAGCTAAAGCATGACATAATACTAACACCAAAAGGGGTTCCCACCCAAAATGGGTTAAGCATATAATCCTCTCTCTCTCTCTCTCGCCTCCTCGACAGACACATTCTCATCTTTAGTTACGAGGCAATTAGCACGTTGAACATTAATGAGATGATTACGAGACATATCATTGTTGCACACTTTGCACTCAAAATAATCACATTGGAAACAAACTGTTGGAGGTTGTTTTTTTGGCCAGTGCTTCTCATGCTGTTTTGGTTTCGCGCGGCACCCGATTTCTCTCAATCGCTAAAGTGCATTCCCACCACTGACTGCGGGTGGTTGTGGGTTCGAATCCGTACACCTATACCGGCCCAGCTGGGGTGGCAGGGAGTGCTGGGCGCGAGGAGTAGGACGAGAGGCTCTACTACGTCCTCCCGGTGGGTGGGGGCTCCTCACAGGCGCACAACTCCACACCAGCCATTCGGTCATACACTGGTCCAGGGAGCGCATTCACAGGCGCACAACTCCACACCGAATTCTCTGCCTGCTCACGCCATCATTTACGATGAGAAATATTAATGTGTTTGGAGATAGAGAATGAAAACAAAAATGCTAAAGTGAAACCAATACTAGATAGATAGAAAAGCAAAGTATCTTGGGGGGGAAAGAACACAAAAAAATAATAATCGGCGAATATCGAATTGCAACAATCGTTAAATCGCAATATAATTAAAAAATAAATTGTCGCACCCCTACAGACAGACAGACAGACAGACAGGCACAGACAGAGCAGCTTGCTAACGTCAAGTCAACCTCTCAGTCTGTGATGTGATTAGACCATGCTGCCTTATTTAAAAGTCTCTTAGTCTCTCTCTCTCTCGCTTTTATTATCAGGCTCCTCTCCAGTCAATCTGCAGAGCCTCTCTCTCTCTCTCTCTCTCTCTCTCTCTCTCTCATCTCCTCCTGCTGTCAACATGCCTTCAATCCTCTCCTCCTCTCGGTCGCCCCCCACACCCCCCACACCACCACCTCTCTGTTTATTTAAGCACTTTCACGGTCACTGCATCAGGCTCCCTGGAGTACATAGAGCTGCACTCTCTCCCTCCCGCCCCCCTCTCCCTCTCTCTCTCTCTCTCTCTCTGTCCATCTTTCTCCATCATAATGGTTCAAGTTCAACATCGCTCCATAGAGTTATGGGATCACCCTCCCTCCCCCCCCCCTCCATTCACCCCAAGGCTGTCAGCTTTGTTTCTGTTCTTGTCACGCAAACCGCCAAGCCCACCCCCTCCCCTCCCTCATCTCCACGCCCCCCCCCCACGCCCCCATTAAATGGGTACACACAATGGAATGCACCGTTTTAACCGTTTCGTTAATGCAATAGGGGCGTTTAGGTCACTTTTCTTTTTTTAGGTCGATTTAATTATTGACGAAATGCATAGACTGTATTTTTGCACACGATAATAATCCGTCCAGAGCAGTGCTTCTGGAATGGGGGCGTATGCGTATCCCGAGGCGCTACGCAGGAAGTATACGACAGGGGGTAGAACACGGCTTTCCAGTTTGTGGATCTATATACTACTTTTAATTCTTTCATCCTGAAAAGTATACAGGTACATGAGAGATGATATTATTTCACAGTTAACTTTGCACTTTTCCTCTTTAAATTAAATAGGCCATCCAAAGATGCCTATCGTGATCAACAACCAAAGTCATCATCACTGATGCATTTAAAACCCTGAATAAAAGCAACACCTCATGTTCTGAACATCCAAACAGACCCACATCCTATACTCAGTGCATTTAAAACCCTGAATAAAAGCAACACCTCATGTTCTGAACATCCAAACAGACCCACATCCTATACTCAGTACATTTAAAACCCTGAATAAAAGCAACACCTCATGTTCTGAACATCCAAACAGACCCACATCCTATACTCAGTACATTTAAAACCCTGAATAAAAGCAACACCTCATGTTCTGAACATCCAAACAGACCCACATCCTATACTCAGTACATTTAAAACCCTGAATAAAAGCAACACCTCATGTTCTGAACATCCAAACAGACCCACATCCTATACTCAGTACATTTAAAACCCTGAATAAAAGCAACACCTCATGTTCTGAACATCCAAACAGACCCACATCCTATACTCAGTACATTTAAAACCCTGAATAAAAGCAACACCTCATGTTCTGAACATCCAAACAGACCCACATCCTATACTCAGTACATTTAAAACCCTGAATAAAAGCAACACCTCATGTTCTGAACATCCAAACAGACCCACATCCTATACTCAGTACATTTAAAACCCTGAATAAAAGCAACACCTCATGTTCTGAACATCCAAACAGACCCACATCCTATACTCAGTACATTTAAAACCCTGAATAAAAGCAACACCTCATGTTCTGAACATCCAAACAGACCCACATCCTATACTCAGTACATTTAAAACCCTGAATAAAAGCAACACCTCATGTTCTGAACATCCAAACAGACCCACATCCTATACTCAGTACATTTAAAACCCTGAATAAAAGCAACACCTCATGTTCTGAACATCCAAACAGACCCACATCCTATACTCAGTACATTTAAAACCCTGAATAAAAGCAACACCTCATGTTCTGAACATCCAAACAGACCCACATCCTATACTCAGTACATTTAAAACCCTGAATAAAAGCAACACCTCATGTTCTGAACATCCAAACAGACCCACATCCTATACTCAGTACATTTAAAACCCTGAATAAAAGCAACACCTCATGTTCTGAACATCCAAACAGACCCACATCCTATACTCAGTACATTTAAAACCCTGAATAAAAGCAACACCTCATGTTCTGAACATCCAAACAGACCCACATCCTATACTCAGTACATTTAAAACCCTGAATAAAAGCAACACCTCATGTTCTGAACATCCAAACAGACCCACATCCTATACTCAGTACATTTAAAACCCTGAATAAAAGCAACACCTCATGTTCTGAACATCCAAACAGACCCACATCCTATACTCAGTACATTTAAAACCCTGAATAAAAGCAACACCTCATGTTCTGAACATCCAAACAGACCCACATCCTATACTCGGTACATTTAAAACCCTGAATAAAAGCAACACCTCATGTTCTGAACATCCAAACAGACCCACATCCTATACTCAGTACATTTAAAACCCTGAATAAAAGCAACACCTCATGTTCTGAACATCCAAACAGACCCACATCCTATACTCAGTACATTTAAAACCCTGAATAAAAGCAACACCTCATGTTCTGAACATCCAAACAGACCCACATCCTATACTCAGTACATTTAAAACCCTGAATAAAAGCAACACCTCATGTTCTGAACATCCAAACAGACCCACATCCTATACTCAGTGCATTTAAAACCCTGAATAAAAGCAACACCTCATGTTCTGAACATCCAAACAGACCCACATCCTATACTCAGTGCATTTAAAACCCTGAATAAAAGCAACACCTCATGTTCTGAACATCCAAACAGACCCACATCCTATACTCAGTGCATTTAAAACCCTGAATAAAAGCAACACCTCATGTTCTGAACATCCAAACAGACCCACATCCTATACTCAGTACATTTAAAACCCTGAATAAAAGCAACACCTCATGTTCTGAACATCCAAACAGACCCACATCCTATACTCAGTACATTTAAAACCCTGAATAAAAGCAACACCTCATGTTCTGAACATCCAAACAGACCCACATCCTATACTCAGTACATTTAAAACCCTGAATAAAAGCAACACCTCATGTTCTGAACATCCAAACAGACCCACATCCTATACTCAGTACATTTAAAACCCTGAATAAAAGCAACACCTCATGTTCTGAACATCCAAACAGACCCACATCCTATACTCAGTACATTTAAAACCCTGAATAAAAGCAACACCTCATGTTCTGAACATCCAAACAGACCCACATCCTATACTCAGTACATTTAAAACCCTGAATAAAAGCAACACCTCATGTTCTGAACATCCAAACAGACCCACATCCTATACTCAGTACATTTAAAACCCTGAATAAAAGCAACACCTCATGTTCTGAACATCCAAACAGACCCACATCCTATACTCAGTACATTTAAAACCCTGAATAAAAGCAACACCTCATGTTCTGAACATCCAAACAGACCCACATCCTATACTCAGTACATTTAAAACCCTGAATAAAAGCAACACCTCATGTTCTGAACATCCAAACAGACCCACATCCTATACTCAGTGCATTTAAAACCCTGAATAAAAGCAACACCTCATGTTCTGAACATCCAAACAGACCCACATCCTATACTCAGTGCATTTAAAACCCTGAATAAAAGCAACACCTCATGTTCTGAACATCCAAACAGACCCACATCCTATACTCAGTGCATTTAAAACCCTGAATAAAAGCAACACCTCATGTTCTGAACATCCAAACAGACCCACATCCTATACTCAGTGCATTTAAAACCCTGAATAAAAGCAACACCTCATGTTCTGAACATCCAAACAGACCCACATCCTATACTCAGTACATTTAAAACCCTGAATAAAAGCAACACCTCATGTTCTGAACATCCAAACAGACCCACATCCTATACTCAGTACATTTAAAACCCTGAATAAAAGCAACACCTCATGTTCTGAACATCCAAACAGACCCACATCCTATACTCAGTACATTTAAAACCCTGAATAAAAGCAACACCTCATGTTCTGAACATCCAAACAGACCCACATCCTATACTCAGTACATTTAAAACCCTGAATAAAAGCAACACCTCATGTTCTGAACATCCAAACAGACCCACATCCTATACTCAGTACATTTAAAACCCTGAATAAAAGCAACACCTCATGTTCTGAACATCCAAACAGACCCACATCCTATACTCAGTACATTTAAAACCCTGAATAAAAGCAACACCTCATGTTCTGAACATCCAAACAGACCCACATCCTATACTCAGTACATTTAAAACCCTGAATAAAAGCAACACCTCATGTTCTGAACATCCAAACAGACCCACATCCTATACTCAGTACATTTAAAACCCTGAATAAAAGCAACACCTCATGTTCTGAACATCCAAACAGACCCACATCCTATACTCAGTACATTTAAAACCCTGAATAAAAGCAACACCTCATGTTCTGAACATCCAAACAGACCCACATCCTATACTCAGTACATTTAAAACCCTGAATAAAAGCAACACCTCATGTTCTGAACATCCAAACAGACCCACATCCTATACTCAGTACATTTAAAACCCTGAATAAAAGCAACACCTCATGTTCTGAACATCCAAACAGACCCACATCCTATACTCAGTACATTTAAAACCCTGAATAAAAGCAACACCTCATGTTCTGAACATCCAAACAGACCCACATCCTATACTCAGTGCATTTAAAACCCTGAATAAAAGCAACACCTCATGTTCTGAACATCCAAACAGACCCACATCCTATACTCAGTGCATTTAAAACCCTGAATAAAAGCAACACCTCATGTTCTGAACATCCAAACAGACCCACATCCTATACTCAGTGCATTTAAAACCCTGAATAAAAGCAACACCTCATGTTCTGAACATCCAAACAGACCCACATCCTATACTCAGTGCATTTAAAACCCTGAATAAAAGCAACACCTCATGTTCTGAACATCCAAACAGACCCACATCCTATACTCAGTACATTTAAAACCCTGAATAAAAGCAACACCTCATGTTCTGAACATCCAAACAGACCCACATCCTATACTCAGTACATTTAAAACCCTGAATAAAAGCAACACCTCATGTTCTGAACATCCAAACAGACCCACATCCTATACTCAGTACATTTAAAACCCTGAATAAAAGCAACACCTCATGTTCTGAACATCCAAACAGACCCACATCCTATACTCAGTACATTTAAAACCCTGAATAAAAGCAACACCTCATGTTCTGAACATCCAAACAGACCCACATCCTATACTCAGTACATTTAAAACCCTGAATAAAAGCAACACCTCATGTTCTGAACATCCAAACAGACCCACATCCTATACTCAGTACATTTAAAACCCTGAATAAAAGCAACACCTCATGTTCTGAACATCCAAACAGACCCACATCCTATACTCAGTACATTTAAAACCCTGAATAAAAGCAACACCTCATGTTCTGAACATCCAAACAGACCCACATCCTATACTCAGTACATTTAAAACCCTGAATAAAAGCAACACCTCATGTTCTGAACATCCAAACAGACCCACATCCTATACTCAGTACATTTAAAACCCTGAATAAAAGCAACACCTCATGTTCTGAACATCCAAACAGACCCACATCCTATACTCAGTACATTTAAAACCCTGAATAAAAGCAACACCTCATGTTCTGAACATCCAAACAGACCCACATCCTATACTCAGTACATTTAAAACCCTGAATAAAAGCAACACCTCATGTTCTGAACATCCAAACAGACCCACATCCTATACTCAGTACATTTAAAACCCTGAATAAAAGCAACACCTCATGTTCTGAACATCCAAACAGACCCACATCCTATACTCAGTGCATTTAAAACCCTGAATAAAAGCAACACCTCATGTTCTGAACATCCAAACAGACCCACATCCTATACTCAGTACATTTAAAACCCTGAATAAAAGCAACACCTCATGTTCTGAACATCCAAACAGACCCACATCCTATACTCAGTACATTTAAAACCCTGAATAAAAGCAACACCTCATGTTCTGAACATCCAAACAGACCCACATCCTATACTCAGTACATTTAAAACCCTGAATAAAAGCAACACCTCATGTTCTGAACATCCAAACAGACCCACATCCTATACTCAGTGCATTTAAAACCCTGAATAAAAGCAACACCTCATGTTCTGAACATCCAAACAGACCCACATCCTATACTCAGTGCATTTAAAACCCTGAATAAAAGCAACACCTCATGTTCTGAACATCCAAACAGACCCACATCCTATACTCAGTGCATTTAAAACCCTGAATAAAAGCAACACCTCATGTTCTGAACATCCAAACAGACCCACATCCTATACTCAGTGCATTTAAAACCCTGAATAAAAGCAACACCTCATGTTCTGAACATCCAAACAGACCCACATCCTATACTCGGTGCATTTAAAACCCTGAATAAAAGCAACACCTCATGTTCTGAACATCCAAACAGACCCACATCCTATACTCAGTACATTTAAAACCCTGAATAAAAGCAACACCTCATGTTCTGAACATCCAAACAGACCCACATCCTATACTCAGTACATTTAAAACCCTGAATAAAAGCAACACCTCATGTTCTGAACATCCAAACAGACCCACATCCTATACTCAGTACATTTAAAACCCTGAATAAAAGCAACACCTCATGTTCTGAACATCCAAACAGACCCACATCCTATACTCAGTACATTTAAAACCCTGAATAAAAGCAACACCTCATGTTCTGAACATCCAAACAGACCCACATCCTATACTCAGTACATTTAAAACCCTGAATAAAAGCAACACCTCATGTTCTGAACATCCAAACAGACCCACATCCTATACTCAGTACATTTAAAACCCTGAATAAAAGCAACACCTCATGTTCTGAACATCCAAACAGACCCACATCCTATACTCAGTACATTTAAAACCCTGAATAAAAGCAACACCTCATGTTCTGAACATCCAAACAGACCCACATCCTATACTCAGTACATTTAAAACCCTGAATAAAAGCAACACCTCATGTTCTGAACATCCAAACAGACCCACATCCTATACTCAGTACATTTAAAACCCTGAATAAAAGCAACACCTCATGTTCTGAACATCCAAACAGACCCACATCCTATACTCAGTACATTTAAAACCCTGAATAAAAGCAACACCTCATGTTCTGAACATCCAAACAGACCCACATCCTATACTCAGTTGCACGTTGTCGGCCCAGCCGTATAGATACTCCTAACGTTGTTGAAGTGGGACTCATAAAATATCCCTGGGACTCATCTAAAAGACCATCCCTGCATCCCGGGACTCATTACATTGAAAACCTATTTACTGTACATCACTGCCCCCAACATCTCTATAGCCTCCAGACATGAGCCTATACAGGTTCAACAGATGGAAACAAAACACCACAGGGTGTGAGTGACAGATGAGATAATCTCACAGGAAATGGCTGTACTTTTTATAAAGGGTGTTATCAAATAAATGTTTACATCTAAGAATGTCTAGGACAATGCTTAATGATATAAAACATTGAGAAACTTTCCGCTGAAATCGAATGAAATCAAACACTCGACTAGCACAAGCAATGTTTTGCTGTAAAAACAACAAGCTCACTGTACAACAGGTTGCGTCACGACGTGTCGTGAGCTTGTCGAAATCAAAGAAATTGGGTACTGTACTTGTGTTGCTCTTTGCCGCTTTTCCTCCCCATGTCACTGCTGTTGTATCCTACTGACTCACCTGCCAGTGAGGAGCGCCCACCGGGAGGACGTACTGTTGTATCCCACAGACTCACCTGCCAGTGAGGAGCCCCCACCGGGAGGACATACTGTTGTATCCCACAGACTCACCTGCCAGTGAGGAGCCCCCACCGGGAGGACGTACTGTACTGTTGTATCCTACTGACTCACCTGTCAGTGAGGAGCCCCCACCGGGAGGACGTACTGTACTGTTGTATCCTACTGACTCACCTGTCAGTGAGGAGCCCCCACCGGGAGGACATACTGTTGTATCCTACTGACTCACCTGCCAGTGAGGAGCCCCCACCGGGAGGACATACTGTTGTATCCTACTGACTCACCTGCCAGTGAGGAGCCCCCACCGGGAGGACATACTGTTGTATCCTACTGACTCACCTGTCAGTGAGGAGCCCCCACCGGGAGGACGTACTGTACTGTTGTATCCTACTGACTCTCCTGTCAGTGAGGAGCCCCCACCGGGAGGACGTACTGTACTGTTGTATCCTACTGACTCACCTGTCAGTGAGGAGCCCCCACCGGGAGGACGTACTGTACTGTTGTATCCTACTGACTCACCTGTCAGTGAGGAGCCCCCACCGGGAGGACGTACTGTACTGTTGTATCCTACTGACTCACCTGTCAGTGAGGAGCCCCCACCGGGAGGACATACTGTTGTATCCTACTGACTCACCTGTCAGTGAGGAGCCCCCACCGGGAGGACATACTGTTGTATCCTATACTGACTCACCTGCCAGTGAGGAGCCCCCACCGGGAGGACATACTGTACTGTTGTATCCTACTGACTCACCTGTCAGTGAGGAGCCCCCACCGGGAGGACGTACTGTACTGTTGTATCCTACTGACTCACCTGCCAGTGAGGAGCCCCCACCGGGAGGACGTACTGTTGTATCCTACTGGCTCACCTGTCAGTGAGGAGCCCCCACCGGGAGGACGTACTGTACTGTTGTATCCTATACAGACTCACCTGTCAGTGAGGAGCCCCCACCGGGAGGACGTACTGTACTGTTGTATCCTATACAGACTCACCTGTCAGTGAGGAGCCCCCACCGGGAGGACATACTGTTGTATCCTACAGACTTTGTAGAATCGAGCTCAGGTCTAAATGGGTTTTAACCCATTGACGAACAACAAACAAACAAACAAACAAAACGTTCAGACAGTGTGGACGGAGAAACTGAAGCCAGCACGGTAACAGACTGCGATTTAATGGTGTGCTTTTGTGTTTTTGCCAGAAGAACGCCCCAATTAGTCTCGTTTCGTATAAATATATTGCGGCGCGGGGGGGGGGGGGTATATCCCCCTCTGATATACTGTGTAGAACACAATACACCCGTTTAAAACATCCCCCTCTGATATACTGTGTAGAACACAATACACCCGTTTAAAACATCCCCCTCTGATATACTGTGTAGAACACAATACACCCGTTTAAAACATCCCCCTCTGATATACTGTGTAGAACACAATACACCCGTTTAAAACATCCCTCTCTGATATACTGTGTAGAACACAATACACCCGTTTAAAACATCCCCCTCTGATATACTGTGTAGAACACAATACACCCGTTTAAAACGTCCCCCTCTGATATACTGTGCAGAACACAATACACCCGTTTAAAACTCTGATATACTGTGTAGAACACAATACACCCGTTTAAAACTTCCTAGCTATAATATTTTATTGGACACAGGACTATTACACTGAGTGCAGCAAAACAAGCCTCGCATTTAGAATTAATAATTCATGTCTGGATTGTGGTGGATCCGACTTGCCTTACTACCCACAAGTTCTGCTGTACTGCCACGCACGTGTGCGTGTGCGTGTGCGTGTGTGTGTGTGTGTGTGTGTGTGTGTGTGTGTGTGTGTGTGTGTGTGTGTGTGTGTGTGTGTGTGTGTGTGTGCGCCCATGAGTTTTTGAGCGCGTGCACGTGCGCCTGTGTATCAGTGTGTTTGTATTTCTATTCGTGTGCGGCCCAAATCTCCCAAACAATTTGAGAAATAGACTTTGACATTTCTCCTTGTCCGCACAAGGGAAATGCTTGTTTTATGGTAAATATATTTTTGTAGAGGTAGATTTATACAGTGAGGAAAAGATTCTCTTAGAATTATGGTGTTTAGGTTCTGTGCACTAATTAATGCACAGCTTCATTCTGTCAAGTGTTACAATTTTCACTTTAGGCATTCATAGCAGACGCTCTTAATCCAGAGCGATTTACATTAAGCAAGAACAAAAAGCTTACAGTACATCACATACATACAAAGTAGTTATCATCAGTTATCATTATACGTAAGCTAAGAACGTAACAGTGGAATATCTATAAAATGGAACTATGCATATATAAACTGTATAGTGCTATGTTAACATAAAATGCTATAATGTAATGTAATGTCTATACATACTGTAAACTGCCATCGAAGTCTACATAAAATGCTGTCTTAAGTTACATAAGTAGAGCCTTTGCATACGCCTGTTGGAGGTCGAGGCCAGGCCAAGTACTATGGAAAGTGCTATGGGCTAAGATGGCGTTTTCAGACTGCGGTGGAAGAGACGGGTCAAAGGTCAAGGGTTGGTGTTACTCTGGCTGGCTTGAGGGTCAAGGGTTTGTTTCTTGAGGAGTGACGTTGCTCTGGCTGGCTTGAAGGCAGAGATGGGACCCAGCCTGAGGTTACTGAGTTGTTGATGA
>NC_137868.1:6895362-6907862 GCF_963924005.1 Protomyctophum bolini
GTGTTGCTAAAATGTGTCAATATAAATGTATATATATATACCCCGAAGGTGCCGGTTTTATTTTTCCTAATGTGTTCGGGTTGTTTTTATTTTTAACTGTCTTGGACGAAGCTCAGATTGAACTTTACTCGGGTAGGCCTATCTAGTTTGTCACTGTCCGACCTTCCTAGTATAGTCTGTGTTATTCAAGAAAAACGGGCCATAATGACCAAAACTCGATCAAAAATCGCCCGTTTTCAATATGTTTTGGGCAATATTTATGGAATGGAAAGGACATCTAGGACATTCTGAGTCCAACAACGGCCCCCGTTAGCTCGTGAACACTTTGGCACAAGCCATAATTCATCCCTGGTGCTGCTGGTAATGTTCCCCAAAAATAGCTAACAAATCTGCTGCTTTTCGTGTTTTTTAAATTTGAAAAATGCATGAAAAACTTCCAACAGAAAAAATGCCCTAGGTTGTCAAAGTGCCTTTGAGTGCAGAAGTCCTTGAAATAGTGTGGAGATAACGATGGAAATATGAAACGTGGTTTGAAAATGCACGCGGTCCACCCATCTGACCAGACTGGGCGCGAAGGCTTTCTCGAGACCCTGACTGATCCAGAAGATGACGGGAACTACTGTACTTATTTAGGACAGTTGAGAGACAGTAACCTGAGGCGATGACGCTCAATTCATTCCCATTCATCAGTGGTTTTCAACCCTTTTCATGTCGAGCCCCATTATTTCTTCGGCATTTGAGCCACGGAGGAACCACCATTTGATGACATTTAGCCTCTCAGACCCAAGACTAAAGAATATTTATTGATAAGAGTTTGTCCACAATTTCACGGTTTATTGATGTGGCACACTGGTACCATTACTTGTACCAATTCTCTAATTGTGTAGACTTCTTGTGAATTAACTTTTCAGTTATGCAGATGTTTAAAAAAATAATTGAACTACTGAAGGGTAAAATTAAACCAAAATTAGTTGTCATTTTACACTCAAGAGTTAAAGGTCTATTATAAGAGTCCATTTGGTTACCAACTATCCATCATTTAGCTGTGGTCCCCAGCTAAATGATGGAGAGTTGGTAACCAAATGGACTCTTAGAAAACCGCTGAGCTGGCGGCTAGCGTAGGTGTGAGTCCATCCTGTAGTTTGGATTGGATCGGTCTAAAGGCAGTGGCTCTCAGAGTGAGGTCCAGGGACCCCCAGGGTGCCTTGAGTGGGGTCCAGGGACCCCCAGGGTGCCTTGAGTGAGGTCCAGGGACCCCAGGGTGCCTTGAGTGTGGTCCAGGGACCCCCAGGGTGCCTTGAGTGAGGTCCAGGGACCCCAGGGTGCCTTGAGTGTGGTCCAGGGACCCCCAGGGTGCCTTGAGTGAGGTCCAGGGACCCCAGGGTGCCTTGAGTGTGGTCCAGGGACCCCCAGGGTGCCTTGAGTGAGGTCCAGGGACCCCAGGGTGCCTTGAGTGCCTAAATGCCTAAATTGTAAATTGAGTGGGGTCCACATGGCCACTGGAGGTGGTCGTAGGAGACCGAGTGACGTCACAAGTGGGCGTGGGAGATGATATTGTTGACGGTATTTCTTGGCGTGTGAACAAGCTGCGAAAGTATAATTTTCACCATGTGGTTGTTTTACTTGTGCGCGCGCTCAGTATGCAAGCTTGTGGATCTGTTAAAGCTGTTAAAGCTTTCCCCACAGTACGGAACTATGGATGGATGCTGGTGTTTAAATGGTTAAGAGATGGGATCACGTTTGAAACTGCCTGCCTGTCTGTGGTGAAAATCTCATTTTGCTATAGCATCTTGAGTGTGTGGTGTGTTTTCTGGAGTTGCTGTTCAGACTTCAGAAAAAATGTCAAAAACAAATATTGGATTTTGGGGCTGGCTGACATATTTGTTTTTTTTGGGGGGGGGGGTTTACTTTACACTACAGTACACTCACACACACACACACACACACCCACACACACACACACACACACACACACACACACACACACACACACACACACACACACACACACACACACACACACACACCCCAACACTGTCTGACAGGAGAGATGAATGGGGCAGCTATGAGCTATGGGCACATGCTAAGCAGCATGTTTACTGGGACATCATCTGGGCCCGGGGAGGGGGGTTGTTTTTGGCAGCGCACACCCCCAGCCTCACAGCAGGGGGTCATGCATACTTAAAACCGTACGTTACGGTTGTTTGTGTGGGGCCAGTTCAGTTGTACATGTGAAGTTTCAGGCCAGGCATTCTCTCATGGTAATTTAACTGAAATTACATCTTGTTTACATAGCCGCAATCCTCATTTTTTTTTTTTTTTTGAGGGGGGGGCTTTTATTGCGCTGCAGTGCAAGCGATACTATATAACTATTCTGCCAATCAGAAGCTGCTCTTGCGCTGCTGTGTGTGTGTGTGTGTGTGTGTGCTTGAAGAGGGCAGAGGTGGGCGTGCATGCGTGCCAGGCTTCCCGCTGTGCCACTAACCTCAGAGAGCTGTATGCGTGCTCGCGTGTGTGTGTGTGTGTGTGTGTGCGTGCGTGCGTGTGTGTGTGTGTGTGTGTGTGTGTGTGTGTGTGTGCGTGTGCGTGTGCGTGTGCGTGTGCGTGTGCGTGTGCGTGTGCGTGTGCGTGTGCGTGTGTGTGTGTGTGTGTGCGTGCTCGCGTGTGTGTGCGTGCGTGCCTGCATGCTTGCGTGCGTGTGTGCGTGCCTCCCCGCTGTGCCTCTAACCTCAGAGAGCTGTTTAGCACAGTGTGATCAAACACCACACCCACCACTGGCTCTGTGCAGGAGTTCTTCCATGTTTAACGCATCAAGACCCAGTAAAAACCTACACGTTATGTTGCCCTACAGTATGTACAGTATATACTGTATGTTGCTGTAACAGTGTTGCTCAAAATTGTTCATGTCAAAGACCCGCAAAATTATATATATTTGGCCGTTCCAGGGACCCCCAGAAGCAAAGATAAATACCGTATATATATTTGTTGCTGTCGTGACTCGAGAAACCACCAAACATGTACCAATTAAAAGTAGTAAAAAGCTAAAAGCAGCTAACTCCACTACCTCTCCCCCTCTCAGACTCATGCAAGTATAATTGACAATATATAAACCAACCGTGATGAGGCAGTATTGCTTTGTTTTATATTCTTAATTTTGCTGTCATTTTCCTGTCAGCAAAAATGACACAGACGCTTTCCCGATTCCTATGGGTTAACCCATTTCGACCTGAGGATGATTCTACAAAACTACTGAAAAACCCAGGTTTCTATGTCAGTGTCAGTGGTGCTCAACCTTGTCAAGGAACCCCAAAAGTATCTGTAATTGGCCACCGACCCCCATCTGAAAACATGTTGTTCCAGAAACAAAGTTTTGAGTTAAAAACGTTCACTCTGAAAGAATATATCTTCAAAGATTTGCGCCACATTTTCACGATTAAAAGAAAATTAGCAGACCTGCAAGCTCGGAGCTCGACGCTCGTATCGCTATGAGCTTGTAGATCTGCTATTTTTTTCAATAGCTAAAGTATAACACAATGCTTCAAACACCAAAAAAGGGGTTCCCGCCCAGAATGCGTTAACAGATTGAGTAACCAACCTTCCATCCTCATCATCTACATCTTACACAATGTCCCCGTTTGTTTCAACCACGCTAACCCCTGGGATGCTTATTTTGGGCATGTCGGTACAAGGCCAAATATTCTCCAAAATAGCCTAGGCAGGCATGCACGCTTTAGCCTATTGCTCAATTCATATACTGTACATAGCGTTGCGCAGCAGGAGGAAAGAAATGGAGACTGGCCATAATTCCGACATCCCATTACTTTGGAATGGCTGGTATTGGCTGGCATTGTTAGTCGGACCAGAGTAATATAGTAAGAGAGTGGCCACACTAGCGTTGGCTCCCATTGTTGTAACAATGGAATGAGGAAGTGCTCATTCTATCTCAATGGGATAGTTCCAGCCATATGGGAGCAATGTTTGGAACTATAGCCCATACAGGCACCCGCTTTGCGGCGAGACCAAAGCGTGTCGCTACACTCTGAGTCAGACTAACGGGAGGTCGGACCAGTGCCGTGTTACCCAAAGATTAGCAGATGTATAACGCATTCTGAACGGGAACCCATGTTGGTGTTAGCATCATGTTATGCTTTAGCTATTGAAAAATAGCAGATCTACAAGCTCATAGCGCGCCACCGAGTGGCGCGCTACGAGCTTGTAGGTCTGCTATTTTTGAAAAATCGAAGAGCGACTGACATTTTTAGAATCTGATCTCAGGTCAGAATGGGTTAATCAGACCAGTGTGTGTCCAGTGGAAACCTTGTATGAATCTGATCTCAGGTCAGAATGGGATAAGGTCCACGACATGTTGCATCGCAACCATGTCTAGAACATATAGCTGATCTGTGTGAGCTGTATAAGAGAGAGTTGTTTTCACGCCCCAGATACCCCGTCCAGGCAGTGTTGTTTTTGGCAGAAGATTTAGATTTTAGTCATAGTGTCTTGAATATAGTTTTAATTTAGTATTAGTCACATTTTAGTCACCTGGAATGTTTTATTGTTTTGGCAGGCCTTGATGCCGTCGATCTACAAGCTCACAGCGTGTCACGCTGTGACGTGTTGTGAGCTTGTAGATCAGATATTTTCAGCATGCAACCAATTGGGTGCATGCATCTCCTGTCCACTAGTCCCTTCCTAACATTTTAGTCTAGTTTTTATTTGTTGACAAAATTGTCAGTAGGCTATATTTAGTCTCAGTTTTAGTCATCATAGCCTAGTTTTCATTTAGATTCCATTTAGTTTTCATCAGTGGAAAAAGGTAGTCGACAAACATTTTTCGTCTTAGTTTTAGTCGACGGAAACAACACCGCGTCCAGAACAGGCTTCAGACGCGTCTCCTCAGGAGACTTGGCTCAAATCTGAACCCATGTGATTGGGCGGTTAGGAACCCGTTGCAACCACACGCCCTCGCTGACATCGACCCCCAGGCAGGGGTTCGAACCCACAACCTTCTGCATGCAAGGCATCTGCTCTAACCACTACACCAGGGTGGCCCTATAGCTGATCTGTATACTTATATAACAGCTGAACAAATGAGCCGATCTGTGAGGGATTAACCCATTCTGACCTGAGATCAGATTCTTACGAGGTTTCCACTGGACACACACTGGGTCTGATTAACCCATTCTGACCTGAGATCAGATTCTAAAAATGTCACAGTCGTTCTTCGATTTTTCAAAAATAGCAGACCTACAAGCTCTTAGCGCGCCACTCGGTGGCGCGCTATGAGCTTGTAGATCTGCTATTTTTCAATAGCTAAAGCATAACATGATGCTAACACCAAAACGGGTTCCCGTTCAGAATGGGTTAAAATATAAACCAGTCAATGAGATATAAAAGATCAAATGAAAGCTGATCTATATAAGCTCACAACACGGTGCACGGTGGTGAGCTTATACTGTAGATCTTCTTATCTTTTAGATTGCCTGTTTTTGTACGGTATCACAATGTCTGACTCAAGTGGTTGACACTGTACTTTGCACAGCCGATATACTGAGCTCATATACAGATCAGCTTTATAGATTGGATCTTTGTTCGTTTACAGTAACTGGTGTCTAAGCCCGTCTAATCCAAGCCCATCTCATAAGTCCACAGCGTGTTGTGATGTGACACGTTATAGTGGGCTTATTATACAGTATAGGTATAGGCTTATAGATATAATACTGTAGATGTAGGCTCATACTATTCCAGTGGTTGTCTGTCAGCCTCAGCGCCGGGTGTTCTTCTGTCAACGAGGCAGTTAGTAACCAGAACAGACCCCGAGTCAAGTCAAACAGCATTAAAGGGATGTCAGTGCCCTATGTGCCCACACGCTGTACTGTACATAATACATACATTACATGCTGTACATTACCAGCCGTGTGCCTTGCAGAGAGAGAGAGAGAGAGAGAGAGGGAGAAGTGTCGCCATATCAGAGATGAGAGAGAGAGAGCGCTGTGTGGAGCTTATTAGCGTCAGCATGCACGGAGCAGACAGGCTCGCATAGCCTCTTTTAACAGCTCTTCTTCCCCTCAATCCCTGGGGTCTGCTCATGAGATGAGCTGCTGGCTGCAGCACTTTCACTGTGCACTGTGTGTGTGTGTGTGTGTGTGTGTGTGTGTGTGCTGGGGTATTTCCGTCCTGCCATGATGTGCATACTTATTCCTATACTACTACTGTTACAGTATAGTGTCTAATACCGCTGCTATACAACTATTAATACTATGGATTATAGGGATGCTCCGATCCGATCATGTTTTATCACCGATTGTGTTTCTCACGATCAACCGATAACGATCTTGTGTTTTTATTTTATTTATTTAACCTTTATTTAACCAGTAAAATCACATTGAGACTGCGTCTCTTTTACAAGTGGGAACTGGCCAAGAGGCAGAAATAAAAATTACACTTCAATACCACATCATCAAAGTTACATTTTGAACCAGCCAATACAACATCCATAATACACCTTAAAATACCTATGCATAAATACAACAAGTCACCTGTCCTACTTTTTTTCTTTTTAGTAGCAGGGCAAAATACACAAATATACACAATCTCCACGATTTTAGCCGATATAATAGATAGGCATAAACATAGGCTAGTACATATCCAGACATGTGCAAGTGTTGGATTGTACATCAAAGATGATCCTTTTGAAAGTTCTCAAGGGAACTTTCAAAGCCAGTTTTATTCTGGACTGTAGGTCATTCCACGACCACTGGGTAAGGGGAACATTATTTTATTTATTTTTTAATGTTTTTTTGTGGCTTTCGCCTTTATTTTATATTTTTTATGGAGGGACAGACAGTAGGCTGACAGGAAATGGGGAGAGAGAGATGGGGGGGGGGGTGACATGCCGTAAAGGCCGTCGGGTTTGGGAGTCCAACCCGCGGCACACTCACTGCCAGACTGGATTATACCAGCCAAGGTGCCTGGACCGCTGAGCCACGGCACAGGCCCCAGGGGAACATTTTAATATTTCCAAAATTGTTATATGTCAAAAACCCACATCAAAACTGTTCCTGTGTGTGTGTGTGGAGGAAGTGGAGAATATTTAGGCCTGTCACAAAGAGGCAAAAATGATAATGATGACAATTTTTTATATTAAAAAAACAATGAGGAAGAATTTGGGCCTCTTGTTAGCTCGTTTTGGTTCCAGCCTGTGGTGTTATGGTACAACTTGTCCTTAGAGCAGCTGGTGTAACTGGTCTGAGCCCTGTGCTCGTTGGCAGAACTATACCTTACTGTTGTACCACCGACACCAGGGTCATTCTCACCACCATATCATGTACCATTCACTCATTTAGACCTCAGAGGCCACTTCTAGAAAATGCCTTCTAAATCAGTAGTTCTCACACTTTTCCGTGCCAAGGAGGACCAGGAACGTGATTTGTATTTGGCCGCGGACAGACCCCCCATTTGAAGATGTGTTTTGTGCCAGCCTGGACCAGTGTTGGGACTAACGCGTCACAAACATTGAACATGAACGTAGAGCGTACAATTTGCCCTTCACTAAACTCCACCCCACAAAAAGCCAATGCCAATCCAAATAGTTTAGCAACCGTTGCTTTATGGAGGCCAGGGCAAGCTTTTGCCCCCTCATGGCTGTCAATGTTATTTTGCATGGCTGTGTTGTTGAACATTTAACCCATTCTGACCTGAGATCAGATTCATACGAGGTTTCCACTGGACAACACACTGGTCTGATTAACCCATTCTGACCTGAGATCAGATTCTAAAAAATGTCAGTCGCTCTTCAATTTAAAAAAAATAGCAGACCTACAAGCTCGTAGCGCGCCACTCGGTGGCGCGCTATGAGCTTGTAGATCTGCTATTTTTCAATAGCTAAAGCATGACATGATGCTAACACCAATATGGGTTCCCGTTAAGAATGGGTTAATTTACACGGCTTTACGTCGAGAAAGTTACACGACTGACCCACCCAGGTGATATAGGCAATAATACTAATGGCCGTAGTCTTATACCGTGCAACGTGAAAACTCCTTTCGGGCGGTCGTTAAAGTTGATGTTGTTGGAAAAACCTTATTGATCCATTTCTCAATAACGTCAGAATTCATTCTGTGATAGAATCGATTCTCGATCTCCATCCTCCTTGACTATTGCTACTACTACTTCGACATCTATTATTGTCTCCACCAGGCCGAAGGCATGGGGAGAGACTAGAGTATGTTTTGCAGTGTGTGTGTGTGTGTGTGTGTGTGTGTGTGTGCGTGCGAGGAATACATCCCACCCTTTTCACATTGGCCTGTTATAGCAGCAGTGCTACTACTACTACTACTACTATGGTTCGTGTGTGTGTGTGTGTGTGTGTGTGTGTGTGTGTGTGTGTGTGTGTGTGTGTGTGTGTGTGTGTGTGTGTGTGTGTGTGTGTGTGTGTGTGTGTGTGTGTGTGTGTGTGTGTGTGTGTGTGTGTGTGTGTGTGTGTGTGTGTGTGTGTGTGTGTGTGTGTGTGTGTGTGTGTGTGTGTGTGTGTGTGTGTGTGTGTGTGTGTGTGTGTGTGTGTGTGTGTGTGTGTGTGTGTGTGTGTGTGTGTGTGTGTGTGTGTGTGTGTGTGTGTGTGTGTGTGTGTGTGTGTGTGTGTGTGTGTGTGCGTGCGTGCGTGCGTGCGTGCGTGCGCGTGCGGGCGCGTTCTGTAGTAGGGTGTTCAGTATTCTCCAGGCTGCTATACAGACTGTTGTAGCTTTAATTATTCTCTCATATAAAAGGATCAAAGATCCCTACAGTCACACCCTCTGAGCATGCAATAACAGTGCACATGCATGCATGCACACACACACACACACACACATTCACACACACACACACACACACACACACACACACACACACACTATAGCAGTGTTTTCAGGCATATCCCATTACTGTGTGTGTGTGCGCGTGTGCAGTACATTAATTTAATTTATGCAAATTTTAACCACTCAAACCCTATGTACGTAATTGGCTGGAGTTCCCCAGGGATCTTAACTCGGTCCACTCCTTTTTTTCGCCCCTCTAAACTAAAACAAACTCTCTTCCTTGGAAGAAAAAAAAAAACATCGATCTACAAGCTCACAACAATGAGCCACGACGCAAGCCTCTCTAATCTGTACAAACTGTACATGATTATAGATCGGCTATACTGTACGTACAGTTTGTGTTACTAATTCACTGTGTTCTCCCAATGCACAGCATGTTGGAAAGCACGGTGTGTAGAATCGATGAACTCGAGCAGCTGAGCTTTAGCGGCCTTGTGGTCAGAGTGTCCACCCTGAGACTGCAGGGGGTCGGGGAGGGGTTCAGAGCCTTGTGGTCAGAGTGTCCACCCTGAGACTGCTGGGGGTCGGGGAGGGGAGGGGTTCAGAGCCTTGTGGTCAGAGTGTCCACCCTGAGACTGCAGGGGGTCGGGGAGGGGTTCAGAGCCTTGTGGTCAGAGTGTCCACCCTGAGACTGCTGGGGGTCGGGGAGGGGAGGGGTTCAGAGCCTTGTGGTCAGAGTGTCCACCCTGAGACTGCAGGGGGTCGGGGAGGGGTTCAGAGCCTTGTGGTCAGAGTGTCCACCCTGAGACTGCTGGGGGTCGGGGAGGGGAGGGGTTCAGAGCCTTGTGGTCAGAGTGTCCACCCTGAGACTGCAGGGGGTCGGGGAGGGGTTCAGAGCCTTGTGGTCAGAGTGTCCACCCTGAGACTGCTGGGGGTCGGGGAGGGGAGGGGTTCAGAGCCTTGTGGTCAGAGTGTCCACCCTGAGACTGCAGGGGGTCAAAGCCTTGTGGTCAGAGTGTCCACCCTGAGACTGCAGGGTTCAAAGCCGAGTCATGAGTCAATCTGCTGTGTCATACCACAAGGTACAAGGTTCAAGGTTTCTTTATTTTGTCTCCCGAAGGAGACATTTGTCTTGGACCCCAAGGACCCGCCCTGCAGCATACAGATACAATACAATACACAATACAAGACAACAAAGGCACACAGTGACCCGTACAACATTATTGATTTGATGTCAGGCACGTCACTGGCTGGCCATAAGCCAGTTAAAATACCACACACCACCATTACATACCTAGTGAAAAAGAGGGGAAAAGAACATCACCTCAAAACCTTCGACCCCTTGCATGTCTGCCCCTCTGCAAGGACTCTGATGGTATAGGACTCTGGTACCCAGTTGCCTCCCTGCTTGGCACTCAACATCAAGAGTTGGATTGTGGGCAAGTCCCTGAGACATACAACTATAGCGTCATGTCCAGGGGTGTACTTTACTTGTACGTCATGGCTGAGGGGTTCAGGTTCAGGTTAATTTATTTGTTTGTCCCCGTGGGGCGATTTGGTTTACAGCAAGGCATAACACAGGCAGGTAACATGAAACACAAAAACACAGTAAAAAGGCACATAGTACACAATAAAACAGGATGGCAGTTCAAGGTATCAGTGTGACATGTACGTCATGGCTGAGGGGTGTACTTATGTATGTCAAGTTTCTACAAAAACCTGTTTCCAAGGATACTTACAGAAATACACTTGGATGAATTCAGACTGATCATGGCAGTGTAGCAGTAGTAGGCCTCTCACAATTATTGCATAATCGTCTAATCTCAATTATTTGAGATGATGACAATTATCGTCATGATCGCCATAATCATTTCCATGTTGAGTTTTTTAAAAAAAGTGGAAATTGCAGATCTACAAGCTCAATACGTGTCAAAGTTATTAGATTATCAAGTCATTTGTCATATCTAGTTTATGTATACCTTTGATCATCCCTCACTCCCTGACAGTTTTCTGAAAAACCCATGTTTCTATGTCAGTCGTTCTCAAACATTTTCATGTCAAGGACCCCCAAAGATATATGAAATCGGCCGCCGACCCCCATCTGAAAATATGTTGTTCAAAGGACCTCCCAGAAGCAAAGATTTGAGACGTTCACTGTGAAAGAATATATACATACGGTATTCAAAGATTTGCACTATATATTTTTTACAAGCTCGTAGCGCGGCACTCTGTGCCGTGCTACGAGCTTGCGGTGTGTGTGTGTGTGTGTGTGTGTGTGTGTGTGTGTGTGCGCGTGCGTGAGTGCATGCACGTGTGTGCGTGCATGCATGTGTGCGTGTGTTCTAACCAGGAGTTTAGTAATGTTAGGCTGCACTGGGATCAGTTGGTTAAATATATAGTGGACATTGATTCTATAGGAGTTGTCTTGTACTGCACTGGGATCAGTTCGTGCAGCCTGTGGCGTGCGTGCATGAACGCGGCGCACGTGCGTGCGCGCGTGTGTGTGTGTGTGTGTGTGTCACACTGGGTCAGTGTGTTCTATAGGTGTTTAGTATAATGTTAGGCTGCACTGGGATCAGTTGGTTAACTAGTGGGCATTGATATTACGCTTAAGCAGATACAGGCTATGAGAGAATTACATTCAAAGAGCCTATCAATGATGTGCAGCTACTCAGTCAGGCGTACAGTAAGTATGTCTAAACTGAATGTTGGATGAATGATTTCTATATAGGAGTTGTTTTGTACTGCACTGGGAGGTTGAATAGATTTTTTGCAACCACTCCAAGGAACAGTAATGTCCTTGACTATGTGACTATATGTTACTATGTTTAGAGTACCACTAGGGGAAAAGGTGGTGCTGTTGTGCCAGAAACAGAGAGAGAGATAGTGCTGCATTTTTGCCTGCTAATGAGAGAGAGAGGGGCAGGGGGAGAGGGGAGTTGCTCCACTCAGATCACACGGGTGTGATTTTTTTTTTTAATTATGCTGCTGAATTCAGCAGCAGTGCTTTTTCTAAATGCATTTCCTTGCCTTAATGTTCTTCTACGTGAAACCCATGTACCCTGTTGTGTGAAATGTGCTATTGTACAGTAAACCTAGGTCTCCGTCTGGGACATCTCTCCATCCACAAAGAGGTTTTTTTAATGATATCTCAATGGTGTTGACTGTCCTGGTTAAAGGGAAAGGTCCGTTACGTCTAAAGGTTAACCAATTGAAAGGTTATGTTATGTCTCATCTATTTCCTGGTTAAATAAAGGTTATAGCCAATGAAAGGGAAAGGTCCGATACGTATGTCTAATATCTCAGACGGTCAAGGCAGTTGGCAGTGCAGTGTGCACGGCTGAACACGGCCTCTCAGCAGGCCTCTGTTGTGAGAGAATAACCCTGTATCTCCATCATGGCTGAACACGGCCTCTCAGCAGGCCTCTGTTGTGAGAGAATAACCCTGTATCTCCATCACGGCTGAACACAGCCTCTCAGCAGGCCTCTGTTGTGAGAGAATAAACCTGTATCTCCACCATTTCAACATTTTATGGTTTCTTTTTGGCTCATCAATGCTCTACTAAGCTTAATGTGAACGGAAAGAGCAGCTTCCTTACTCGGATTTTGGGAGGTGTAGTTCCAGACAACCTTTACACAATGCTATAGAGTCTATAGCATTGTGTAAAGGTTGTCTGACAGCGACACATCTTTCGCAAAGATGAA
>NC_137868.1:6912862-6915362 GCF_963924005.1 Protomyctophum bolini
AAGAGATTGTTTTTGGTACACCACCAGAGATACACAGATCCCCCATTACTATTCATGGGGAACCGATCAACCAGGTATGTTCGTACAAATACCTAGGAGTAGTAATAGACCATCTTTTGTCATGGAAAGATCAGATTGATTCAGTGTGTAAGAAAACAAAGCAAAGAATCTACTTCCTTCGCCGTCTAAGATCCTTCGGTGCTAGTAGACGGATTCTTCTTTTGTTTTTCACTTCTGTTATTATGAGTGTTCTTCAGTACTGTAGTACCACCTGGTATGGATGTTTGTCTGCAGCCCTAAAGTCACAACTGCTGCAACAACTGAACATTTGTTCAAAGATTGTTGGACAACAACTTCAGAAACTGTATACATCCACATATGATAACAGCATCCTAAGGTTAGCAAGGAATATCACCTCTAATACTAAGCATGTGTTGTATAGAGAATATAGGTTGCTACCTTCAGGAAGGAGATATGGTGTACCAGCATACAACAAGGTCAGACTAAAGAGGTCCTTTGTCTACCAGTCGACCTTGAGGCTCAATCAGGAGATGTAGTAGCCACAGGATAATCTAAGCGGTGGATATTGCTCATGTCTTTATGTATGTAAATTGTCTTGTTCTCTGTGTTTTGTATATGTTCTGCATACCTGGCTGCTTGTGTCGCAAGACAAATTTCAGTGTGAACTGACAATAAAGTAATATATCATATCATATCAATCTGGTCTCGCGTCTCAATGGGCTAAAACTAAGTGAAAACCTAATTTGTCGTGTCTTCTTCTTCTTCCTCCAGGTTAAGCGGAGGAGACCCGTGGTCCATCCAGGTGAAGCTCAACGACTACCTGGACATCTTCTGCCCCCACTACCCCGTCAACACCACCGCCGCTCACCCCTCCCCCTCCCCGGGGCGCCCCGAGAGCATGGCGCTGTACCTGGTGGCGGAGCGCGGCTACCGGGGCTGCGCGGAGACGCCGGGCGCCGTGAAGCGCTGGGAGTGCAACGCGCCGTACGCGCCCTTCGGCCCCGTCCGCTTCTCGGAGAAGATCCAGAAGTTCACGCCGTTCAGCCTGGGCTTCGAGTTCGTGCCGGGACGCCATTACTACTACAGCTGTGAGTGTTAATACTACCACTACTATTACTACTACTACAGCTGTGAGTGTTAATACTACCACTACTATTACTACTACATCTGTGAGTGTTAATACTATTACTACTACAGCTGTGAGTGTTAATACTATTACTACTATTACTACTACAGCTGTGAGTGTTAATACTATTACTACTATTACTACTACAGCTGTGAGTGTGTCAGTGTTAACTATACCAAACTGCAGCTGTGAGTGTGTCAGTGTTAATACTACTACTACTACTACTACTACTACAGAAAATACATACAGACATACAGACAGACATACATAGGGACAGACATTGCTGTTCCTTGGAGTGGCTGCGCCACTCAAAAACTAAAAACGAAAATGTTAGGCAGGGACTAGTTGGGAGAAGAGATCCAGTAGAACTAAAAGACAAGTCATTTTACGTTTGGTCGTGGCACTCTGGAAATACATGTAGCAGATCTAACAAGCTCGCTACGCGCTTTGCGAGCTTGTAGTTCGGGCTATTTTTAGCACGCAACCATGTGTAAAATCATCCATTATGATGCCATCAAGGTCTGCCAAAATACATTTTCAGATCATTTGTTTTAGCCGAATAAATCACCTTCAGGGTGATTATGCCAGCTCCGCTCCGCATCGGTGGCTAATCACTGGGTGATTTATTTATCAACAATGACCACCTAGCCATTCGTTATCCCTGCATAATGAACCATGGGCCCCATGACAGCTTTATCTGAAACACTTCAATCCACTGGTTATCAAAGTGGGGAGCCGGGACCCTCAGGGGGTCCATGAGGAGGGTTCCTAATGGACCCTTTGCAGGTCTGTAAACTAAAGGCTCATTCATAGTCTGGATTTACGGTGGTGAGGTGACCACCGAACTACAACATGACGTCACTGAGCCGCGGTGAAGAGCAAACCACCGCCACCGCTCCAGCCCTTCTCTCTGTTTTTACTCACCACCGCTCAACCTTATTTCAGCTCCGGTGGTCAGCTCACCACCGGAGCGGTGGTCAGCTCACCACCGGAGCGGTGGTCACCTCACCACCTAAAATCCAGACTATGAATAGGCCTTAACTCTGAGAGCGTACCGAATGGACCTGTACAGGACCATTTGGTTCCATTTGTCCATTTGTTCCATTTGTCCTCAAGTAACTGTGAAGTATTTCACCAAGCCGTGGTTATCAAGTTTGATAGATTACTTAAAAAGTGTTACGAAGTGCCTTTGGGTGACTTCTCTTTAGATACTGCACTAAAGTAAAATGCACTTGACTTGACGTTTGTTAAGACATGAATGTTATAAAGTGCTTCATCTCACTTTGGTTTGTCGGTTGGAGAGAGAAATGAGACAAACAAAACAACTGGCTGTTGTTTAGAAAAATTTATACC
>NC_137868.1:6917862-6925362 GCF_963924005.1 Protomyctophum bolini
TGTTTAGGTTGATGTATGAACGTCAAGGTCATGATGACAATGACAGTTGAGACTCTTCACCTTCAGGACAGATGGCTGACATTTGTTTCAAAATGCTTTATACCAATTCATGCCAACATTTATGAAGTTGCAACGTGACATATCCCTGTTTGCGCAAAGTGGTACAAATACTTTCCCTGTTGTTTGTTTTGTTCTACAGTATATTGTGTTTTGAGTGACACTCGCTTTGGCAATCTCTCTCTCTCTCTCTCTCTCTCTCTCTCTCTCTCTCTCTCTCTCTCTCTCTCTCTCTCTCTCTCTCTCTCTCTCTCTCTCTCTCTCTCTCTCTCTCTCTCTCTCTCTCTCTCTCTCTCTCTCTCTCTTCAATTCAATTGAATTCAAAGCGGCTTTAAATTGGCATGAGGAAGGTCAGGAATCATACATTTGCATCGCCAAAACAATAGGAATAGAGAAATGTGTAAACAGAGCCATGAGAAATGTAAATTTCCTGTCAGAAATAGTTATGCACAGTACGTATACAATGATTTAGGAAAGGTTAGCTTGGGATACGCGTTTGGAACAAAATGGCAACAATATTTCAATGATTTGCATTCGTTCAGTGGTGGAAAGTAACTGTGTGTGTGTGTGTGTGTGTGTGTGTGTGTGTGTGTCTGTGTGTGTGCGCGTGCATGTGTGTCTTTGTGCGTGTCTCTCTCTCTCTCCAGCTCTACCTATAGATGACGGACCTCGTACGCCCTGCATGAGGCTCAGAGTCACAGTCTGCAGTGAGACAAGTGAGTAACGTCCTCCTCACATCCACTTATTCTTATCACAAATCTGACCGGCTGCCGACAGTTTCTCATATGTGACAGGTGCCAGCTGAAAGTGCCTCAACTCGCCAGAATGAAATGGTCTAAATGGTCAAAATAAAACCGTTTTTTTTTTTATGTGATTTTCTTTTTTTTTCATATTAAGACAGTTTGAATGTTGAAGAAGGTTTTTATTCCAACAGATTGTTCATTTGGGCAAATTAAACGTATACATTTATATGTCAAAGTAGGCTTGTTTTTTAACAATGTTTTGGGGCCGGAGAAGCGCAGTTCTGAGATTTGCATGTTGTTTTCGATTGGTCCTGAGATCTCTTTGTTCTGAGGTTTCACGCTCTGGTCACCGCCCATTAGCGTGCTTGTGTGTTTATAAACACAGAATTATTCTACATGGCTATAGTATGGAGGAGCTTTTGTGTTATACTTTACAGGAAAATAAACAAAACCACGTAGCTACACGCTCAAATACGCTTCCCAGCCTGGAGAATAGACTTCCACCATCACACAACAGGCTAAAAGCTAGCTAGCCTAGTTAGCTAGCTGTCTGTGTGTCGTGTGTTAACAGAGGGACATTGTCTTAACTGCTGAGATGTTGAAATAAGCATCTAAACACATGTTTTCACTCCTAAAATGTATAAAACTACTAATACATGTGAAACGTTGCCCGTTAGTGCTATATTGCTTCATCCATGGAAGAGTGTTGCTGCTTATTCTTGTTCTTTTCCTCCAGCCGCAAAGAGCCAAAATAACTCGTCTTTTCTTTAAATCATAACTCGCTCATTTTTTGCTCATTTAAAAAAAATCAAAATACTATATAAACTACGAAATTCGGGCTTTCATTTTGTATATAGATCGTTTGTGTAGGCCGTCTCTACGAAACGGTATCAAGTGAAAAGGAAATGTCGTTTTGTGTAAAAGATCGTCAAATATATGGCCGTTAGTACTGTTAATTCAACATCCGGTGAGGGGAGGATACGGATTGTGTATGGAAATCAGTGCATACAGTGGGTGGGCTTTAGACCGGATGTAAGCCACATCCACTAAATGTACACTAAATAGAAATAGTAGACCTGCATAAAATGGTGTAGCCTACTGCAGCTATTTACAACCAGGTAGTGTATAAGTGAAATTGAACACTTAAATTACCGTAGTATTTAATACTTGAATACTTATACTTAGTATTTAATACTTAGTACTTTCAAAAGGGTTTATTGGGGCACCTTACAAATTGCATTGTTTGTTTAAACATGTCAGTGTTTCTATATTGCACTGTTGACAGCTAAAACGTTCTAAGGTGGTCATTGTGGGTGGAGTTAAGTACCTATTGTCCCTCCCATTGTCACACCCACTTCTATCCAGCTCTAAGGTGTTAAAAATGTTGTGAATATTGAAAGGGACTTTTCTCAGCTTTGGGTGAAAGGCCCCAATCATTTTAAAATGGTTATATCTCCTTCAATTATTGTCCAATTTCATTGAATGATACATCATATGAAAGCTTACATTCTGTACTTTAATAATCTGTAATAATATGTAATCTGTAAAAATCGAGTTGAGGCACTTTTTGCTGGCACCTGTCACATATCGCTCCCATTTTTTGGGGGGGAAATATCCCCATGGCCCAGCAGGGTGCCCCGACCCACAGCTTTGGAACCGCTGTCTCAAGATATCAAACACTCAGAAACAGAGACCCAGGAAGTGAATAATCGCTATGTAACGGGTCCCACAATTGTTATTTTATTCACCCAAAACATACATTTTATAACCGAGGATCATATCGTTTAGAGCAGTGACGCGCAAATCACGCTTGTTTTGGTCCAAAAAGAAGAATCCATGATTGGCGGCTGTGGCTCAGGAGGTAGAGCAGGTCGTCCAATGATCCCTGGGTCGGAGGTTCGAATCCCGGCTCCTCCTGTCCACATGTCGAAGTGTCCTTGGGCAAGACACTGAACCCTACATTCCCTCCAATGAGTGGTCGGTGTGAGCTCGCCACCGTTGGTGTGTGAATGTGGGAAGTGAGGACGCTGGCGTCGACTGTTCGCCGCTTCACCTCCCAATGTATGAATGAATGAACCATTGTTGTAAAGCTCTTTGAGCACTTGGAAAAGCGCTATAAAAATGCAATTCATTATTAATAATAAGATTAAGATATTAACGATAAAAAAAAAACTGCGTTCCAAATAATAGACGGCATTAGCCATGCAGCGGAATTTTCCTTTCCGTTTCTTGTCGTCGCCCCCTGAACCGGAGTGTTTACCAGCGTGTTCAGGACACAGTTGTGACCGTAATCAATTGATATTAACCCATTCTGACCTGAGATCAGATTCATACGAGGTTTCCACTGGACACACACTGGTCTGATGAACCCATTCTGACCTGAGATCAGATTAAAAAAATGTCAGTCGCTCTTCGATTTTTCTAAAATAGCAGACCTACAAGCTCGTAGCGCGCCACTCGGTGGCGCGCTATGAGCTTGTAGATCTGCTATTTTTCAATAGCTAAAGCATAACATGATGCTAACACCAAAATGGGTGCCCGGTCAGAATGGGTTAAAATAGGCGTGAATGGCGGGTGGGTGAGTTTTTTTCAGGATGTACACATGTTTCCTGCTGATAACTGTAGCTGTTGTACTGATTCACTTTATGGAGCTTTGTACACACGGTGCTGCTGTTCCCTGGATTTACACACTAATTGGATTGAAGAGTTCTAAAGCCATGCAGCTCTGTATGGAACCACCTCTCTCTCTCTCTCTCTCTCTCTCTCTCTCTCTCTCTCTCTCTCTTCCTCTCTTCCTCTCTCTTCCTCTATCTCTCTCAAGTTCAAAGCTTTATTGACATGACGGAGAGACGAGGAACATTAATTGCCAAGGAGACGCAGAAGACACAATACAGAGATTAGTTGAAATAATTACCCATAATGCAAATTATGATGAACATCAAATACAATGCAAACGCTAATTAAATGATACTGGATTCAACTCATCTTAAATGGTGAATGGTTGCATTTATATAGCGCCTTTATCCAAGGCGCTTTACATATAGATTGTGCATTACATTCACCCACATACACATTCATACACTGATGGCGGCGGTAACCATGCAAGGCACCAACCTGCACATCGGGAGCAATTAGGGGTTCAGTGTCTTGCTCAAGGAAACTTCGACACTAACTCTGGGGGAGCCCGGGTTCGAACTGGCAACCTTGCGGTTACCATCCAGCCACCGCCGCCCATCTTACAATAAAAGGCCCAAATTATCTGTACGTATGTATGAAGCAATACTTGATTGCTGTCATGTTGATATGTTTTTAACATATTGACGTCAAAACTAAACTTACTGAAATTTTTAAATGTAAAAAAAGGTAATCATTTGCACTCTTTCACTGGATTTCTTCATTAAATGTAAAGTAATTTTCTTCAAAAGCTGAGCTATCATTCATGCATAAACAATACAGTTATATGTACCCTGAATCCTGCTCCAAAGTGTTTTGGTTCCTTGACAGTGTTAAGGAAAAGTGTTTGCAACTTTGGAGTTTAAATGTAATATAATTAAGAAATCGGATTGTTCTTTTCTCAAATGGTTTATTGCGGCAACTGCAGTTTGTTTCACCTCTCTCATAATATCATATTTCCTGTAAAGCAATAATGAAAGTCAATAATTAAAGTATCTATTGCAGAGATGAAAATAGGGTGCGTTTTGCATCCCAAAGCGCAGATTATTACTAATGGACCCATTAAACCAACGAGCACTGCGTCCACAGGAGGCAACTTTATACAGTACAGAGTAGTACTGTATATAGCACTCTCTCAGTAGCGCACCGTTGTACTGGAGAAGTATAGCACTCTCTCAGTAGCGCACCGTTGTACTGGAGAAGTATAGCGCTCTCTCAGTAGCGCACCGTTGTACTGGAGAAGTATAGCGCTCTCTCAGTAGCGCACCGTTGTACTGGAGAAGTATAGCGCTCTCTCAGTAGCGCACCGTTGTACTGGAGAAGTATATCGCTCTCTCAGTAGCGCACCGTTGTACTGGAGAAGTATAGCGCTCTCTCAGTAGCGCACCGTTGTACTGGAGAAGTATAGCGCTCTCTCAGTAGCGCACCGTTGTACTGGAGAAGTATAGCGCTCTCTCAGTAGCGCACCGTTGTACTGGAGAAGTATAGCACTCTCTCGGTAACGCGCACACACACACACACACACACACACACACACACAGACATGCATACATACACGTGGGATAGATGTGATTTATTATTTTCAAAGAAAAGCTCTCAAATCCAGTATTTCTCACAGTACAGGCAGAAGTGTGATTCCCTGATGGGAACACAGCTTGGTCTTTCTGAGTGCAGGGTTAAAACAAAGAAAGTCAGTTTGATTAATTCAGTGGTTCCCAAACTTTTCAGGTCGAGACCCAGAAGAGAGATTACACGTTGGCCTGGGGCCTGAAAATAGCAGCTCACACGTAACTAACGTTGTCAAATAAATGTAGCTGGAGTAAAAGTACAATATTTGGATCCGAGATGTAGTGGAGTAGAGGTAAAAGTATTTGAACTTGGACAGACTCAAGTAAAAGTACAACATTGTACTTGAGTCCAGCCAAGAGAAAGATAGCGTCATCTCATTATCACTACAGTATACTACAACAGTGACCGGACTTTATACTTTTATTTTTATCACCTTGGTAAATCATTATCATAAATATGGCATCCGTTCAGTGGCTAGTTTAAAGTCTACTTTAAATTATCATGATATGTATTTTGTTGTTTATTTATTACTATTACTATTATTATTATTATTATTATTATTATTATTATTATAAATATATATTTTTTATATATATTTTTTTTCCTGGTTGCTTTTCGGGACCGGAAATTCAAAAATGGCATGGATGCATGCATGCATGCGCGTGTGCGAATGGAGCCTCAGGACCAGCCGGTGTCTCTCTCTCTGTCTGTCTCGCCCTCTCACATGCCTACAGTATATGTCGCTTGCTCTCTCTCTCTCTCTCTCGCCCCCCTCTCTCTCTCGCCCCCCCCCCCCCCTCGCTCGCTCTCTCTCTCGCCCCCCTCGCTCTCCCCTGGTGTAATGGACAGTAATGTTAGTCTTTCGCTCCACTGACTTGCCTGTTCTTTTTAGGAATACAGCCGTGTGTGCGTGTGTGCGCGCGCGCGTGTGTGTGTGTGTGCGTGCGTGTGCGTGCGTGTGTGTGTGTGCGTGTGCATGTGTGCGTGCGTGCGTACATGTGTGTGAGTGAGAGAAAGCAGTGGAGAGATGTGTCCCAGTTCCCATGCAGTCTCAGTCTGACTTGTTCAAATGAATCCTTGTCGTCATCTTTAATTAATCGTCACTTTTCCTTCTCGTTATTAAATTAATCAGTGCGACGCTAAGCAGTTGATCAACTGGAGAGGCCTTTGTGTGACCTGACGACGATGCGACATGACATCCCAGCGTTATCGTAGCACCCGCTGCTCTATATTAACCCATTCTGACCTGAGATCAGATTCATACGAGGTTTACACTGGACACACACTGGTCCTGATGAACCCATTCTGACCTGAGATCAGATTCTAAAAATGTCAGTCGTTCTTCGATTTTTCAAAAATAGCAGACCTACAAGCTCCACCGAGTGGCGCGCTACGAGCTTGTAGATCTGCTATTTTTCAATAGCTAAAGCATAACATGATGCTGACACCAAAAGGGGTTCCCGCGCAAAATGGGTTAAATAAAGCAGGGGCCTTCAGGCCAAGGGCCCCTTAGCTGAGAGACGCACGCACACACGCACACACACACTACATTATTGTATTAAACTGTGTTGCACTTTTTACAAAATTTCTTATAAATTATTATTGTTATTTTTGTTTATTATGATTATTTGGTATACAAGCATTTCAAGAATGTTCAATCAGTAAGTTACAGATTTGAAAAAAATTGCAGAAACATACAAACAAAGAGACTTATGGTCATTACACACTGGCGAATTGGCGACGCGATATATTCGTGCGAATAATTTGCATTAAAAAAAAAAACAATTGAAGTCCATGCAAGCTTCCACATCAGTGGCAAATGTGCGACCGTTTTGGCTCTTTATTTGTTCGCTCTGGTGTCGTATTTTGCAGAGATTCGCAGGCGAACTGCGTCATGCAATATTTCGCATTTTCAGATCGCTCATTTAATATTCGCATCGCGTCGCTAATTCGCCAGTGTGTAATGACATTTACACTAAAAAGAGACAAAACATAACCATCAAAGAAAAAGACAAAAACAATAAAATAATAACTAACATGCGGCTGATGACTGTACCGCGCTCCGAGGACAGAAACAACGTCACAATCAATTCTAGAAAACATTTCTGATATGGAAAATAAAACATGTGTATACATGTGTACCCACACAGACAACATAAACATACATACAGTATACACATAAACATTCATAGATACATTAATTAGATGACATTACGGGGCGGAACAATATTGGATTCCATCACTTCAGTCCAACATAGCAAGCGTCTCAATAATGGGTGACCAGATTTTATAGATTTAAGGGTTCCCTTTTTGACGAGGTAAATCTAATTTTCTCCAAATGCAGCACTCCTCCCAGCTCCTTTATGTTGTTATTGCTATATGTTTTTCTTTTGTGTGCGTGTCAGGAAAGTTAATCAACAAGCTTCTTTCATTATTTAAATAATCCTCTCCTCTCCTC
>NC_137868.1:6932862-6984168 GCF_963924005.1 Protomyctophum bolini
CACCCTCAATGTGTACCATGCCCTGACACCATGCCTTCACCCTCAATGTGTACCATGCCCTGACACCATGCCTTCACCCTCAATGTGTACCATGCCCTGACACCATGCCTTCACCCTCAATGTGTACCATGCCCTGACACCATGCCTTCACCCTCAATGTGCACCATGCCCTGACACCATGCCTTCACCCTCAATGTGTACCATGCCCTGACACCATGCCTTCACCCTCAATGTGTACCATGCCCTGACACCATGCCTTCACCCTCAATGTGTACCATGCCCTGACACCATGCCTTCACCCTCAATGTGTACCATGCCCTGACACCATGCCTTCACCCTCAATGTGCACCATGCATTCACCCTCAATGTGTACCATGCCCTGACACCATGCCTTCACCCTCAATGTGCACCATGCATTCACCCTCAATGTGTACCATGCCCTGACACCATGCCTTCACCCTCAATGTGTACCATGCCCTGACACCATGCCTTCACCCTCAATGTGTACCATGCCCTGACACCATGCCTTCACCCTCAATGTGTACCATGCCCTGACACCATGCCTTCACCCTCAATGTGTACCATGCCCTGACACCATGCCTTCACCCTCAATGTGTACCATGCCCTGACACCATGCCTTCACCCTCAATGTGTACCATGCCCTGACACCATGCCTTCACCCTCACTGTTTACCATGCCCTGACACCATGCCTTCACCCTCACTGTGTACCATGCCCTGACACCATGCCTTCACCCTCAATGTGTACCATGCCCTGACACCATGCCTTCACCCTCAATGTGTACCATGCCCTGACACCATGCCTTCACCCTCAATGTGTACCATGCCCTGACAGACACCATGTCTTCACCCTCAATGTGTACCATGCCCTGACACCATGCCTTCACCCTCAATGTGTACCATGCCCTGACACCATGCCTTCACCCTCAATGTGTACCATGCCCTGACACCATGCCTTCACCCTCAATGTGTACCAACAACTGGTGTCTTTCAAAAGTGGCCTGAAAAGTCTGGTCTGTTTTTCGGGGGGGAAAAAAAGTTGCCATTTTGGACATGCAAGGTTTCCACTCGACCTGACAGCCTCACGACATGCCTTACGCCCCCCCCCCCCCCCTCCCCCCTGAGAAAGTGACATCCAGACACAATACACCCCCTCTCTCTCTCTCTCTCTCTTTCTCTCTCTCTCTTTCTGGCTTCCTTTCTTCTCTCCCTCCTTCCTTCCTAACTCTCTCTCTCTTTCATCTTCTGTCCACTCCTTCGTCTCACCCTGTCGTCTCCACTTTACACTTCCTTTTATTTATTTATTTTTTCTATCCCACCCTTTTCTTTTATTCTCTCTCTCTCTCTCTCCATCTCTCTCTCTCTCTCTCTCTCTAATCTCTATCATTCCTCCTCCTCATTTGCATAACACTATCTCTCCTCGTCTGTCTCTTTCCTGCTCTTGTTTTTTCTTTTTTTCTTTTTTGTGTCCGACCTTTAGGATAAATTTGCATAGGGGGACATATTTCGGGGTTGCGCTAAGAAGGCAGTCGGCAGTGATTTGTCATGTTGTCTGGCCTGTGAGTAATGGTAAACACACCCCCCCTCCTCGCTCATTTGTCTGTTTCTCTCATTGTGTGTGTGTGTGTGTGTGTGTGTGTGTGTGTGTGTGTGTGTGTGTGTGTGTGTGTGTGTGTGTGCAAGCGCGCTGTAGTTTGTTGAGGAAAGAAAAGTTAACAAAATGACTAATCAGCAACTTGTTTCTTCTGAACTTTTGTCCCAATCCTCTCTCTCCCCCCCCTCCCCCTCTCTCTCTATCTCTCTCTCCCTCCCTCTCTCTCTCTCTGTACTGCGGTTGGGCTTCACAGCGTCCGAGGAGTCCAAACAGACACAAGGTAAGCAGGGTTTTTAACTTCTTATTCACCACATTGTTCCCTGCTTTTTTCTCTTCTTATTTACTTCTTCAAATGACTCAAGATTATCAACCAACCTCCCTCCCTGCCTGTCTGCGTGTGCGTGTGTGTGTGTGTGTGTGTGTGTGTGCGTCTCTCTCTCTCTCTCAGTGACCCCAGCCTCTAGGAGCAGTGTGGGTTCGTTGAGGTCACTGAGGCTGACCTTCCTCCCGCTCCTACTCCTCATCCTCCTGGTGGTGGTGGTCTAACGTTGACCTCTGACCTTTGACACCTGACCTCAGGTATGTTGTTAACAAACAAACACACTGTACATAATGTACACTACAGCATGGGTTCACGACCCCCAAATAATGCTGCCGTTGACTCGCGACCCCAACCTAAACCTGGAGGTAATTTTATTATTAAGCCTATTAAAAGTCATGGTTATTCAGGTGTGTAAAATAGTTTTGATGACCCAACACAATTTCGCGACCCCAACTTTGGGAACCCCTGCACTATACAGTACACAGTAATATACAATAAGGGCAATATAAAATACAATATATCACACTCTATATAATGTACACTACACACTGCATGTGTACATGGGGGGAATAAGGTAGGAACCGTAGTGCAGAGAGAAAAGATGGGTTTTTAGCCTAGATTTAATAATGGCCAGAGAGTTGGCATCTCTGACAGCTTGAGGGAGAGCGTTCCGCAGCGACATGGGGGCACGATGTGTGAATGCTCTGCCCCCCAAACGTGCTTTTATTGCGTGTTGTGACTACGTTTTCCAGCATCCGGCGAGCGTTAGTGGTCTTGGAGGGATGTATGTGTCTTATTAAACTGGACATGTCACTCTGGAACGGCCTGTCCCTGGAGGGTTACTTATACTGACGATGAGGCTATTCACAGACTCATCCAAGTCTTGAAAAGTATTGAGTCTTGCGTGCGGTGGCGCTGGCTCAGGGGTAGAGTAGCCGATAGAACAGATGGATGGGAAAACCCAGTTCGATCCCTGTGGGCTCCCCCCTAGAGCTATAGGGCTGTATTTTGCGTGTCTTAAGAACCAGGTCTTATTACCTAACTTGAGTAAACTAAAGACCTGGAGGCGTGATCAATGCCATTTGGCTATTCTGAGTGGCCAAAGAGCATTGATCACGCCTCCAGGTCTTTAGTTTACTCAAGTTAGGTAATAAGACCTAGTACTTAAGACACGCAAAATACAGCCCATAGTGTCGAAGTGTCCTTGAGCAAGTCGCTGAACCTCTGATCGCTCCCGATGAGCAGGCTAGTGCCTTGCATGGTTTCCTCCAACATCGGTGTATGAATGTGTGTGTGTGTGTGTGTGTGTGTGTGTGTGTGTGTGTGTGTGTGTGTGTGTGTGTGTGTGTGTGTGTGTGTGTGTGTGTGTGTGTGTGTGTGAATGGGTGAATGTAATGCACATCTATGTAAAGCGATTTGGATAAAAGCGCTATATAAATGCACCATTTACCATTTTGTGTGTGTGTGTGTGTGTGTGTGTGTGTGTGTGTGTGTGTTGTGAATCGTGAATCGTGAATCAGATATCGTGTGTGTTGCGTTTCCTCAGGAATCCGCTGGATTGGTCTTCCTCGATGTCCTCGTCTTCCCACCTGTCCTTATAGATCTACAAGCCTTCTGAAGATGACCCACCTGTCCTTATAGATCTACAAGCCTTCTGAAGACGACCCACCTGTCTTTATAGATCTACAAGCCTTCTGAAGACGACCCACCTGTCTTTATAGATCTACAAGCCCTCTGAAGACGACCCACCTGTCCTTATAGATCTACAAGCCTTCTGAAGATGACCCACCTGTCCTTAGATCTACAAGCCTTCTGAAGACGACTCACCTGTCCTTAGATCTACAAGCCTTCTGAAGATGACCCACCTGTCCTTATAGATCTACAAGCCTTCTGAAGATGACCCACCTGTCCTTATAGATCTACAAGCCTTCTGAAGATGACCCACCTGTCCTTATAGATCTACAAGCCTTCTGAAGATGACCCACCTGTCCTTATAGATCTACAAGCCTTCTGAAGATGACCCACATGTCCTTATAGATCTACAAGCCCTCTGAAGATGACCCACCTGTCCTTATAGATCTACAAGCCTTCTGAAGACGACCCACCTGTCCTTATAGATCTACAAGCCTTCTGAAGACGACCCACCTGTCCTTATAGATCTACAAGCCCTCTGGAGACGACCCACCTGTCCTTATAGATCTACAAGCCCTCTGAAGATGACCCACCTGTCCTTATAGATCTACAAGCCTTATGAAGGTGACCAACCTGTCCTTATAGATCTACAAGCCCTCTGAAGTCGACCTTCAAGACTGAGTGCTTCAGAGCCCCCGTCCTCAACATGCCCTCCCAGGGGTCCCTGAGGGCGTTCCAGGGGGTCCACAGCTGATTGATTGATTGATAGTTAGGACATAATATAGTTACATTCTCAAGCGTTAAATCGGCGCAGAATTTCTTTCAGTGTTGGGGGGTGGGGTCCCAGAGATAAGAAACCGGACGAAATGGGGGTCCGTATTCTAATGCATGTCACCATGGGCGTGAGATTTGAGACGTTGAGAAACACTGCACTCAGAGAAAGAGAGAGACAGAGAGAGGAAACACTAGAATACAAGTCAAGAGGATGTTGTGTCGCTCTGTGACCTTGTGTCCCAGCAGACAAAACTCTGTTGAGCATTATCAAGACGCACTCGCCAAAACACACACACACCGTACTCACACGTGCACACACACACACACACACACACACACACACACACACACACACACACACTCACTCTCTCTCACTCTCTCTCCCTGAGCACGTTGCCTGTAAGTAAGCATGCAGTGGATAAAGAGTCAAAGACACAAGTGGACTCACAGTTAGTTAAAAATCCACACGGAGACCTTTTAATTATTGTTTATTTTAATTACTTTTTAAAAAAATGTTATTTCTTTCTATTTTAATTTTACCTGTAAATCCAAAGTGGTGGACCCCCCCAAAAAATCATTCAAAACAAATAATGAGGATTCAAACTCGAACTAATCCTGGGAAGGAAAGGAAAGGAAAGGAAGGAAGGAAGGTGGAAGAGGAACCAACGGACAGCAGCGTTGTGGCGCCCTCTACTGTGCTCATACTGGTTGTACTGGTTTGAACTGGACTGGTTTACTTTGGACTAGAATCTACAGTCGAGTCTTCCTGGACCCCCCCCCCCTGTGCTGCAGGTAGGGGGAGACGAGGGGGGGACGGATGGACAGACGGACAGACGGTATGGCTGTCCAGAAAAACGGATTAAAACCGGAGCAGAGGAGACACTAAGCCTTTATATAAATACGGATAAAAAAAACTTTACAGACACACAGGAGCAGGTGAGAGAGAGAGAGCTTAAGCTAGATTTATACTTCATCTTGCGACGGTGTCGGGCAACATCTACAAGCCTACAGCGCGTCGCTTTCGCCACACGCTGTAGGCTTGTAGATCTGCTGTGTTCAGGACGTGCTGTAGGCTTGTAGATCTGCTGTGTTCAGGACGTGCTGTAGGCTTGTAGATCTGCTGTGTTCAGGACGTGCTGTAGGCTTGTAGATCTGCTGTGTTCAGGACGTGCTGTAGGCTTGTAGATCTGCTGTGTTCAGGACGTGCTGTAGGCTTGTAGATCTGCTGTGTTCAGGACGTGCTGTAGGCTTGTAGATCTGCTGTGTTCAGGACGTGCTGTAGGCTTGTAGATCTGCTGTGTTCAGGACGTGCTGTAGGCTTGTAGATCTGCTGTGTTCAGGACGTGCTGTAGGCTTGTAGATCTGCTGTGTTCAGGACGTGCTGTAGGCTTGTAGATCTGCTGTGTTCAGGACGTGCTGTAGGCTTGTAGATCTGCTGTGTTCAGGACGTGCTGTAGGCTTGTAGATCTGCTGTGTTCAGGACGTGCTGTAGGCTTGTAGATCTGCTGTGTTCAGGACGTGCTGTAGGCTTGTAGATCTGCTGTGTTCAGGACGTGCTGTAGGCTTGTAGATCTGCTGTGTTCAGGACGTGCTGTAGGCTTGTAGATCTGCTGTGTTCAGGACGTGCTGTAGGCTTGTAGATCTGCTGTGTTCAGGACGTGCTGTAGGCTTGTAGATCTGCTGTGTTCAGGACGTGCTGTAGGCTTGTAGATCTGCTGTGTTCAGGACGTGCTGTAGGCTTGTAGATCTGCTGTGTTCAGGACGTGCTGTAGGCTTGTAGATCTGCTGTGTTCAGGACGTGCTGTAGGCTTGTAGATCTGCTGTGTTCAGGACGTGCTGTAGGCTTGTAGATCTGCTGTGTTCAGGACGTGCTGTAGGCTTGTAGATCTGCTGTGTTCAGGACGTGCTGTATAGTCTTGTAGATCTGCTGTGTTCAGGACGTGCTGTAGGCTTGTAGATCTGCTGTGTTCAGGACGTGCTGTAGGCTTGTAGATCTGCTGTGTTCAGGACGTGCTGTAGGCTTGTAGATCTGCTGTGTTCAGGACGCGAGACACCGCCGTGCGACGGAAGTGTCGACTCGTCTCCGCCTCTCTGAACGTGGGGGCGCCGCGCGGCCGCGCCTCATTGGCTGTTCGCCGGCTTTCTCACCGAGCCATCGACCAATCGGGCACCGGGGATGTTTTCTTTTTTTTTCTTGAACACTTGGACCAATGGGGGACATCCTTTTCCATAACCATGGAAACCCATCTCGAGAAGGGGGGAATAGGGGGTGTCAGGGTTTATTTTTGTCTGTTATTGCAAACACAACGACACAGAGCTGTTTATACATATATATATAGTTTGTATATTTTTGTGGAAAATTGTATATGTTTTAGTTTTTTCCGCATTAATGTTGCTTATTTTTAGGTAAATACATTCCTTGTTTAGTTTTTTACTTTTGTACTTATTTTTAACTATCAAGTTTAAATGTTTTGGTCTGGAGTAGAGTCGGGGGTTCCATTGTCTGTATGGGGGGGGGGGGGCTTTAACCCATTCAGGGCGGGGATCGCTTTTGGTGTAAATAGCAGATCATAGAAGCTCATAGCGTGCCACGCTACGAGCTTGTAGATCTGCTATTTTTGAAAGATCGTGAAAATGTTGCGCAAATCTTTGAATGTATATTCTTTCAGAGCGAACATTTCTAACTAAAATCTTTGCTTCTGTGGGGGGGGGGGGGGGTGGTCCCTGGAACAACATATTTTCAGATGGGGGGGTCGGCGGCCAAATACAGATAATTCTGGGGGTCTAAATTCAAAATGAGCAAAAGAAATAGCCGATATACAAGCTCACAATCGATGCTTGGTGAGTTTGTAGAGCGGACATTTATGATAATTTGTCACACGTGTATATATAACGGTATAGGGCTTAAGGGGTTAACTAAATGCTAATCAAACCCAGAATATTTTTTGTTGAGGATTTATCAATTTATTGTTCAGTGGGAAACAAATTACTATTTTGTCAGTTTCAGATAACAGAAAGAAATATTGGAAATTGTTTAATAGATTAATTATAACTTTACAAATTCAAATCAACTTATAAAAAATGTGGATTTATCCACTTCTTTCTTATTTTTTCATATTTTATTTTCATTGATTTCACTAAATGAAAAGTTATATTTTATATATTTATGCCAACGAATAACTACCTCCCCAGAACACCTTGGTGTGTTCTCTAAATTCATTCCTACTAATTTCCCAGAAATAGCCTATATATTTACTTTCGCCCATTTATTATGGCATGGCCAGCACTCATAATTTAGAGACATGATAGTAGATGTAAATAGTTTTATTTTATTTGATAGAGAACAAAGTATTGTTCATTTATAAAGATTATACGACCATTCAATGAAACGGCACATTTATCAGTATTAGTTTGTTTTTACCCTGTTCCCACGTTTTATCTCGAGACTTCGCTAGTAGTGAAAGTAGCCGATCTGCAATCTCAACAACGCAGTATGAGCTTGTAGATCTGTTATTTTCACTACTTATTCAACTTTATTTTATTCATTACAATTTATTTTTTTATTTTTTTTGAAAATTAATCATGTTTTAAAATATTGTGAATCTTAGAAAATCTAAATGAAATCATTTTAAAATAAAACAAAATATAGGAAACGTACCACCTACCTTACAGGTATGTTTCCACTCTCAGGGCCCTCCCTATCTTGTGCCACCCCCTTCTCCCTAAACTTCTTTGCCAATTTTTACCATTTTGAAAGGGAAAAAAAAGAATTAAAATAGCCGATCTACATCACCCCGTTATGAGCTTGTAGATTGGCTATTGGAACTATTTTAAAATGTTTTTCAGAATAGTAAAAAAAAAAGAAAAAGGCAAATAAGTTTAGGGATAAGGGTTTAAGGTGTGGCGCAAGATATAGCCCTCAGGGTTAATTTAACACAGATTGTTCAGTGTAGATTGTAATTGTGAAAAAATGAAGGGAGTCGCGACTAGGGTTGTCCCGATGGGATCAGGTGATCAGAAATCGGGGGGCCATCACGTCATTTTCAAATGATCAGAATCAGATCGGGAGCCAAAAAACGTGATCGGGACATCCCTAGTATCAATATTATTTCCGATATCATCCGATATCATGATATTAAACTGGACATTGTCTGTGATTTGGGATATTGTACTATTGGGATAAACGTGTTCTATAAAATATAAATATCGGATCGGGAAAAAAATCCGTATCGGCAGATGCTCGGAATTGCATCGGAGGCAGAAAAACGTGATCGGGACATCGCAAGTCGCGACCCATGAGAAAATTGGTCCCACATTGTTTGGGGAATACTGAACTGATTCAACCCACCGTGTTGAAACGAGTACGCTTCGATGAGGGATCTGTTTTGTTTTCATTAGTTTTGTGTTTTTATTTTATTTTAAGCTGTTCAATTCTCTCTGCTTTTGTTTTCACATTTTAGTGAAGTATACACTGTAAAGAAAAAGAAAAAACAATCCCTCACCGTTTTTCATTTATCCAATAGTTGAATTTTGAAGATAGTTTTTTGTTATTTTTTACAGTGTGGCAGCATCTTCTGTGAAGACGTTTGCTTAAACTGCGATCTGAGCCTTTATTACGACCATGCAAGGGCAAAATAAAAAAAACAGAAAGATGCCAACCCCCCCTCTGGCTTTCATTTGTCAAACTACTTTATTTTAATACTATATTATATTTGTGAGGGGCGCTAGACCATCATATATGTCCAGCTTTGAGGGTTTGTGTAAACACAAACATTGTTTTGCTACGGTTTCCTATGACTAGTTTTGAGGGTTTGTATAAACACAAACATTGTTTTGCTACGGTTTCCTATGACTAGTTTTGAGGGTTTGTGTAAAAAAAACTAGAGTGTAAACACAAACATTGATATTTTAATATTATAGTTGTGAGGGGTGCAAACCACTTGAACCTCGGCATCCCTCTCCTCCACACACACACACACACACACACACACGTCTTTAATATCTGTGGATATGGAGTGTAATCCTCAGGAGTGACTGATTGATAAAGACTTGAGGGACGTCGTGCGATGACCTTGTGGTTTCGGAGGCCATTGTAACCCGAGACCATCACCCACCGCTGGAGGGATGTGTTGAACTGTCTCCTGATCTCCCCAACGAACCCTCTGATCTGATGGGACTGGGCCACGACACCGCGTCCCTAACGTATCATTACACACACACACACACACACCTATACTTACTGTAAAAAACGAATTGTTCTAACAGTCCCGTTAACGACATGGCCACTGTCAATATGTTTCTATTTCTGTAGGCTGTAACATAATGGGCAGACGGTAACAAAGTACAGTATACGAAACCTCTTACCTCCCTATTTTATCTGTTTTATTTCCTAAATGAATGGCAGATTTAGCCACTACGACCACAAATGTCCCGTGCAAACGTCTATAGCCTAGCCACTCGGCCTGCTCTGTGAGTCTCCGTCTCATAAGCACAGCTGATTTTTTTGATTAGGTGTGCCATAAGGCTCGTTTAAGCATGGGTTAATTTCCGGTTACTGCATCGTCTATTTCTCGCTTCAAATGTTCTCAAAAACATTCCTGAGAGAGCAATATTTAGTTGTAAATGACATTGTGTGTGTGTGTTTACCCGGCTGTCATGTTGGATACAGCAGTAAATCAAGCAGCGTATAGCATAACATCCAAGCAAGGCGCTCTGATAGGCTTCGATTAGGCAGCGGGCCTGTTGTAGACCCGATCGGTCGTTAATAATTGACCAATCAGAATCAAGCATTCAACCAAGCCGTGTAATAAAATGGTGGGAACGGTGAATGAAGGAAACCAATGCAAGGCACCAACCTGCACCAATCGGAAGCAATCAGGTGTTCAGAGTCCTCTGAACCCCTAAATTGGGATCAAACATTTGAATCCATACTGCCACTCTTATCTTACCTCTGAGCCACTGTCACCACCATATAATAAAGACGTATAAAAGCACAGAAAATAACTGAAATATTCAAGTAAAGTACCTCAAAATTGTACTCCCAACTCCAGGTATAACCCATTCTGACCGGGCACCCATTTTGGTGTTAGCATCATGTTATGCTTTATCTATTGAAAAATAGCAGATCTACAAGCTCATAGCGCGCCACCGAGTGGCGCGCTACGAGCTTGTAGGTCTGCTATTTTTGAAAAATCGAAGAACGACTGACATTTTTAGAATCTGATCTCAGGTCAGAATGGGTTCATCAGACCAGTGTGTGTCCAGTGGAAACCTCGTATGAATCTGATCTCAGGTCAGAATGGGATAATCGTAGCACCGAGGCATGCAGGCAATTTCCTGGCGCCGGCCCACAGATAATGTTCTTATTTCATGGTGTGTGATCTGTCGTGATGACATGTTAGCGCGGCCGTCCGCGAGCGCTTTCAACGTGCAGATTTAACCCCCGAGTGGCCTCTCTGGGCCTCGCTCTGCCCGTGAGGAGGATGTCAAGTTGTAAACAACCCTCTTGACTGCTTTATTTGTTTTTTTAAAGGAGAAAGAGGTGTATTGATAGCGCGTTAAGGTGTTTCATGTCAGTGGAAAAATCGCACGGTTTCAACCCGGGAAGCCATTTTGAGTGGATTCAACTGCTCTATACGTAGGTTCTTGTGTAGATGGATACCTTTATTATCAGGCGCACTTCACCCTTTTTGCAAAAGAAATATATGTTAATGACGTTTAGAATATTTAGAACACTTCCCTGAGGGTCTTTATGTGTGTAATAATATGTGGTTTTAGATATTTTAGATTTTACTAGTGAGCCCAGTGTCTCTGATGTCATCGACACTGGGCTCACTTCCTTCCTGGACTGCAATTCCCATAATGCTTTGGTGCACTGCTCCTCCTTGTGGATAGGGGGGAGGGCTGTCTTAACTGAGACAACATGTAGTCCAGGAAGTAAGTGAGCCCAGTGTCCATGACATCAGAGACCCTGGGCTCACTGCTAAAATATAAAATATTAAAAAAAACACATATTACACACATAAAGACCCCCAGGAAAGTGTCTAAACGTCATTGACATATTGACATTGTTTTTGCAAAAAGGGTGAAGTTTCCCTTTAAGACTGGAAATATCCTAAAAAACGGTCGTATTATAATCAGGGACTAGACTATTTGACATAAATGTTCTTTTTCCAATAATGAGTGTTGAAAAATGGGGGTCATCGTCTTATAATCAGAGTCGTCTTATGTTCGGCACAATACGGTACATGTAAGGATACGAAAAAGAAGAAGTAATTTTCAGTCATTGTAATAGACTGAATGAATGTTGTCAACATTGATAAAAGCTGGACGTTTGATCGTTACCCATCTGACAGCAGTGGTCAGATGGATTGGGCCTCGTACACATTCAAGGAGCTGCTATAGGATCGTTCAGGCAAAGAAGCTGAATGTCAAAATGTTGGTTGAAACACTTTCAAGTTCAACCTCCCTTCCCTATTTTGGACAAAACGGCACATTCATGGTCCAAGTAGGCCCACAACACCCTATACGTTGACCGGGGTCCCCCAGGGCTCTATACTTGGGCCGCTTCTGTTTTCCCAAATGTTTGCCTACAGAATATCTACTATTCTGACACGGCCAGAGTAGCGATGATAGGGTTCACGTGGTTTAACCCATTCTGTACGGGAACCCCTTTAGGTGTTTTAAACCACCACCAGTAGAAATCTGTGGTTATACTGGGCAGCTCCCAGTGGCCAACAGCGGCAGACTGGCTGTACCGAGCAGTTCCCAGTTGTGTGTGTGTGTGTGTGTGTGTGTGAGTGTGCATGTGTGTGTGCGTGTGCATGTGATTAGACATTTAGGTCATGTTCAGTCAGGGTTATCATCAGGGATGGAGCATGTGACATCATCAGGGATGGAGCATGTGACATCATCAGGGATGGAGCATGTGACATCATCAGGGATGGAGCATGGAGATCCCTGATCTCATCAATATTAAGCCCGTATTTGATCTCATCAATATTGGCCGGCAACTCTACATCTGACCTCAAACCCTTAGATCTCCATATATGGAGCTGACCTGTTCTGACATTCCATATGTTGATCCTTCCCCATGTCTCCATTTTGACTGATAGCTGTCCATTTTAACTCTAGACGGGCCTGCCCTAGCGTTATTAGTCTGCCCGGCAGCCGGCGAAAACTAGAGTTCTCAACAGGTCAGAAAATTAAGATCTTACCCCCCCCATGCCAAAGCACAAGCGCTCACCCAGCAGTCTGCTGTCACCCAGGCGGATATGTTGATCTGACCCCCCATTCCAAAGCGCCAGCACTCGCCAGTCTGGCGGATGCGTGCAAGGTCGCTTATCGACCCTTTAGGGCAAGGTCGCTTCACGCCCATTTAGGGCAAGGTCACTTCTCGCCCTCAGGAGTCTTACTGGTAGTATAGAGTTATATCTGATACTTGGTTGTACGCTGGTGCCCCCATACTGGAAAATAGCCAATCTGCGACACACCGTGAGTTTGATAGATCTTTCTGCAATTTTTCAGGTGTTGTTGAAGCAATTATCAACACTGTCCTAAGAGGTTGATATCCTAGCAACTTACAACAAGTATAGTAATTCAAACATGTGTGTGTGTGTGAGTGTGCCTGTGTGCCTACGTGCGCACTCAGGCGTGTGAGTGCCGTTGGATGTTGCTCAAACTCATGTCACCCCCACTCGACGTGGGGGGGGGGAGGGGAAGAGGGAGGGGGAGTTACAAATGAACTCCCGCCGAGGTGAAATGTATCATTAGTTTGTGGCACGGTGCTTTAGACTCCGCCGCCCCGCGGGGTCCTTCAACAATAAAAGGCAGCCAGCTGTGTGTGAAAGCATCTCTGTGAACCCACCACCCCGCCCGCCCCGCCCCCACCCCGCCCCCGGAGCGTTCACACATGAGCAGGTGGTTCCTGGAAGGTTTTGTGTTTCTCTCTGAAACGGCAGCAGAGCTACACCGCTGTGACAAAACCCCGGGATTATGTCCTCCATGTCGAGGCGGGACAACCTCGTATGTGTCCCCAAGAAAAGAAAAAAAAACGTCACTTGTTTTTGGGGTTAGGTGGGGTTAGGTGGGGTTAGGTGGGGTTGGGGAAGAAAAAAATAACCTGTTTTCCCAAACGGATCCGGGGGTAGTTAGTTATTATTCGTTCACACAATCTCGTTACACTTTGGTTCGATATTTATATAAAATCCATTAGACGGTAATTACTTTACTGTAGTAATTACTTTCCCTTTTTTTAAATGGTATAGTCAAATTATAGGGCATTGATTTTACTAGGAAGAAAATGTTGAAATTGCAGAGATACGAGGTTTCTGCCCGACGCCGGCGATATGAGACTGCCTTGATGTGAAAAGCTGAGACTTCTTCCACAATCCACACCTCACTCACCCCCCCCACCTCCCCTCCTCTCTCTCTTCCCCTGGCTCACTTTCATCCACTATTAACTAATTTAGGTCTGAAAAAATGTCTTCTAAATGATCACAATTTTCTGAAAAACCTCATGTTTCTACATCAGTGGTTCTCAATATTTCATGTCAAGGACCCCAAAAATTATATGAATTTGGCCGCCGACCCCCAATATGTTGTTCCAAACACCTCCAAGAAGCAAAGACTTTAGTTAAAAACGTTCGCTCTGAAAGAATATATATATTCAAAGATTTGAGACATTTTCACGATCTTTCAAAAAATAGCAGACCTATACAAGCTAGTAGCACGGCACTCGGTGGCGCGCTATGAGCTTGTAGATCTGCTATTTTTCAATAGCTAAAGTATAACATAATGCTTAATTTCATAAAACACCAACAGGGGTTCCCGTCGTGAATGGGTTAATGTGTGACACTTTGATAACGAACAGCCCATTTCCTCGGTTCTGCCCGGTTGCCTTTACATGCAGATGACGGGGGAGCCGGTTCATTTGCATAGAACTCAAAAGGTCTCTCTTCTCTCTCTCCTGATGATTTCTGACATCTGAGCGTCTATTCATCCTCGGCGCTAAAGCGTTCCCCCCGTGAGGGGCCTGAACCGGGGGGGCTGCGGCATGAGTTGCTGTCTCATGCTGCTCCGCGTCTCGTTTTACACGGCCGGGGACCGGCCCGGCCGGGGATCGGATTAGCCCATTCTGACCTGAGATCAGATTTTTTTTTTTAAAGTCTTCTAAATCCTGACAGTTTTCTGAAAAAGCTATGTTTTCAATGTCAGTCGTTCTTTGATTTTTTTTAAAAATAGCAGACCTACAAGCTTGTAGCGCGCCACTCGGTGGCGCGCTATGAGCTTGTAGATCTGCTATTTTTCAATAGCTATAAAGCACCAAAAGGGGTTACCGCCAAAAATGGGTTAGGGAGCGGAGCGGAGCTCAGTCTCTCTGCTCTCCTTTTGGTGGAAAAGCGATCACGTTCGCCGATGCGAGGCGAGTGTTCTTTTTCTGGCTTGCAGTTATAGAAATCTCTGAGGGGAAGAAGAAGAAGAAGAGAAAAAAAAAGCTTACTTGAACTTCACTCGGCACAGTGTGTGAAACTGTGAACACCCCGGTCGCGTTTGCGTAAAAAGCGACAGGGAGGGGAAGTTGTTCTGTTCTGAATGTCCGTTTAAAACGGACATCTCTGCATGTTAACTGCGCGGTAAAAAAAATCCTACATATCCTAAATATTCCAAATAAAACTGGACCCTTGAAGGGCAATCGTACCCTTAAGGTTCGATTTGTTTTAATGTTTTTCACTCCCACTCCCACATACCGATACCAGTGTCGTGATCTCATGTTGTGTTTATAGCTATCTAGCTATATGTCTCGTGTTGTGTTTATAGCTATCTAGCTATATGTCTCGTGTTGTGTTTATAGCAGACTCCTCACTCACATGTGCACTTGCAGTTTGGGCAACTCCAAAGCAAACTTTGATGCCCCAACATTTTATTTACCTGGCATAGTGTCAACCCCTTACCCCTGTGTTTGATCTGTGGTTAGACTGGCATAGTGTAAACCCCTTACCCCTGTGTTTGATCTGTGGTTAGACTGGCATAGTGTCAACCCCTTACCCCTGTGTTTGATCTGTGGTTAGACTGGCATATTCACAGATACCGATATGACAAATAAGGGCCGATCCGATACCGATACAGTATCGGGACATCTCTAGTTTGAACTAATATGTACTACATTAATGTTGTTTAAACTAATATGTGGCTACTACTACATTCACGTTGTTTGAACTAATATGTGCATCAGCAGGCCTTCGGGTAATGACAATAAAGTCTGCACCTGCACCCACACAGTACCACAGTTACTGTACAAGAGGTGTACGGTAATCCCTACTGGAAACGGTATTGATCGACTTGACCATTGATTTCATTCTTTATCGAATATCGCCCCCCCCCCCAAATTTCAATATCGTGGGAACTAGCGTTGCAATATCGGTACCATCATCAATCGACTTTACCGTGAAATTAATAGGTTATCGGATATCGGATATCGCCCCTAAAATTCCAATATCGTGGTCAGTTGGATTCCTATTATTAAAAAGAAAACATATAGATGCTTTGAAAGGTAGCTTAATGTTTTTTTCCCCCCGAACCACTCAAATGTTGTCAGAGCATTTAGATAAAATGCTCTCTCATGTTCCATGATGTGTGGAGGATGAAATGAATAGTATTGATCACTGTGTGTGTGTGTGTGTGTGTGTGTGTGTGTGTGTGTGTGTGTGTGTGTGTGTGCCCTGACTGCCCTGCTGTTGACAGCCTGTCCAGAGACTGCTGTTACTGTGTGGTTCAGCACGGCAAACCCTACAATACACGCACACACACACACACACACACACGTTTGCATTACTATGCTTGTAGGGGCATCAACATTTGAACGATTTTATGATATCACACGCTCACACGCTCACGTCATACCAGCGTTCACATGAGTGTAAATCAGACATAACCTTCTATCCCCAACCGCTGAAACTAACCTTTTTTCTGAATCCTATATCCCTGTTACCACAATCTGAACCTTTCCATAATCTGTAATTAAGCCAAACTTATAAAACGATCATCTTTTCTTGTGAGGACAATTGGAGAATGGTCCTCACAAATAATGTCTAATGTCTGCTTCTCAAGTTCTCCCCTGTGGGGACATTTGACACTCACAAATATAGCAAATACAAGTTCACACACACACACACACACACACACACACACAGTACACACACACACACAGACCGAGGATAAAAAGGCATTCAGTGTGAAGAGCGTTATTGATCTTTTATCTGGATGCTTTGACAACATAGTTCTCGACTTACATGCCAATAAAGTCCTTTTAACCAGAGCCAGAGAGAGAGAGAGAGACTTTAATGGGATTCCTAAACCTCCGTCGGTGTGTTATTTGATCCGCTCCTGGATTCAATCTATGGTTGTTTGTAATAGTCATTATCTGTAGACAGGTTATATATACACGGTCTTGCCACGTCTGATTATTAGAAGCGACTTTGATCTTGTTTTTCCTGTAAAGCAGTGTTGTTTTCGTCGACTAAAACTAAGACGAAAAATGTTCGTCGACTACCTATTTTCACTGACAAAAACAAATGGAAACTAAATGAAAACTAAGCTACGATGACTAAAACTAAGACTAAATATACTGACAATTTCGTTGACAAATAAAAACTAGACTAAAATGTTAGGAAGGGACTAGTGGACAAGAGATCCAGTATAAGTCATTTTACACTTGGTTGCATGCTGAAATTTTTCAGCAAGTGTAAAAACACTCATTAAGACGGCATCAAGACCCGCCAAAATACATTTTAGTCGACTAAATCAACTATAGATTTAGTCGACTAAAATCTTATGACATTTAGTCGACTAAAACTAAATGAAGTTTCAGTCCAAAGACTGAATGACTAGACTAAAATAGAAATTTGCTGCCAAAAACAACACTGTTGTAAAGTTGCTTGTTAATATTGGTACAGTAGTTGCAGTTTGCGTTTGGGGCTTGTTTCTAACGTATAGTTGCAAAGTGCAGTTTCCTAATGTTTTTTTTTTCATCTCATTTCAATCAAGGACCCCCATCTGAAAATATTTTGGGCCAAGGAATCCCCCATATAAGATTTGTGTTGTTAAAATGTTTCAAAGATATATATATATTTTTTATATATATATCAGATCTACAAGCAATATTTTAGTGAAACTTTATAAACTTAAATGTGGACTCTATACAGTGCTCAACTGCTCATAATAATACCGAGCAGTTAAGACGAATAACCATCATACCAACCATCCAAGTCCATAATTTATTCTGACAGCTCCCCGAAAAGGCCTGATATAACCCCTTATCTATACATTATGGATAATTAGTTAGACTTTAGATGGTATTCGTCTCAACTGCTTTTTAGCAGAGCATACCCATCTGCTGCGGCCTGCTTTTATGCTAATGCAGTACCATTTGAAAAGGTTAATAGACGTTAGACACCGTTATAAGTGGTCTGTTGAATCCTAGCTGTGTAGTTGTGGGTGATTGGTCCCTGAGGATCTGTTGAGGCGGTGACTGTTAACCCATTCTGACCTGAGATCAGATTCATACGAGGTTTTCACTGGACATAAACTGGTCTGATTAACCCATTCTGACCTGAGATCAGATTCTAAAAATGTCAGTCGTTCTTCGATTTTTCAAAAATAGCAGACCTACAAGCTCGTAGCGCGCCACTCGGTGGCGCGCTATGAGCTTGTAGATCTGCTATTTTTCAATAGCTAAAGCATAACGTAATGCTAACACCAAAACGTTTCCCGATCATGGGTTAAAGGACCACTTCACCACTTTTCAACCTATCTTCATATAATAGGTCCTCACTAATAATCATAAAATGGCATGATTTCTACTCTGTCTGTGTCTCATAGGAGGGCTGTGGGCAGTTTAGAAACCGACTTCCAGTGACATAATCATTAGGCAGATTATTTTTTAAACAAGATTTCTTTACAAAAAATGTTTAGATTTTCATTATCGTGAGAACGATGGCTTCCATTTTCTCATTGCAACTTTTCAGGACTAGAAAGCCTGCAGTTTCTATTAGCTTGTATTCCCCGTCGATGATGTCACTGGAAGACGGTTTCTAAACTGCCCACAGCCCTCCTATGCTATGAGACACGAGTAGTAGAAAAACATTGCGCCATTCTTTCATGATTATTAGCGAGGACCTATTATATTTAATCCTGTCAAGCTGATTGATCAGAACATGGGGAACAGCTTGGGTGAATTTCTACTGTACTGTGGTTGGCTGATTAGAAATGGAAGGGAGGAGTCTGCAGAGTATAAGGGAAACAGCTCAGTAGTAGTGTAGGCTGCCATGGGGAGAGGTTGACACGGTGAAGCTGTGCTTATACTTCCACTTGATTTGAACTTTTTGTTGTCCTGGATCAAATTCATATCTAGGCCTATATCATTCTTTCTGCAAGCTTGCCTCCTGGTCCATTTTTGAAATTGTCACTGTTTTACTGACTTGACAGTGAGCTGTACAGTACTGTACGTGTACAACCGGTTCTACAGTATCTGTAGATCTAATAGACGTGACCCACGAGCAAATATCTCAGCTTAAGTTTACGTGTGTTTGACTACAGTTTTCTGCGCTGCATTGCAATGCTATAATGACTATAATATCTCTCTTGCCATGCAGTGGAGCTATATATAGGATATATTACATAAAGCTCTGCCTCTGTGTACTGTATATGTCTGCCCCGGGCATAACTCGGGTAGAACAACCTCAAACTTGGCATGTTTCCCAGACATGTCGACCCAGGGTGCCTTGAACACCCAAAACAAAAAACAAAAAAATAACACAAATGTCTGCATCTTGTCCGTTCGCTGGTCTGTTATGTGAAGTGTGAAGGACACACCAAACAATATTGTGTGTTGGGGGACAGACACCCATGGTTCCGACACATTTAAAAAATCACAATTAATATCCACCACAATTAATAGCAGTCCCTATAGGCCAGGGTGTGCTAAAGTGCTGAAATAATAATTAAAAAAAATGCAAGTAGCAAGCTCGCAACGAGACACGTGTGCTTGTAGATCGTTTGTTATTTTTGGATTTAAGTCATTATGGATCCCAGTCGGAGTGGTTTGGGTTTTTGAGAACACGGTCACCCTACCCTGGACTGTAACCTGACCACTCTCATCATCTGTAATAGATACTGGAACACCAAAACAATAACCATAATTATAGCATTTAGATGATGTGAGAACTAGGCCATATTTATATATTATATGGCATGTCATCATTTCTGATTGTGTTTCTTGTTTTCAGTTTGTGTTCTCTTGCTTGTCTCTGTTTTTGCCACTGATCTGTATACAGCACAACATTGGTTGTTTTAAAACGTGCTTTATGAAATAGTTTGATTTTATTTGATATATAGGCTGTGGTAATTCCAGAGTCCTGCATGGTCTGCTATTTGTGCCTCCAATTTCAAACACACCATCATATTATACCACATACAGTATCTATTGTATCGAGCCTTATTTATATTGCTCCTTTTATTGGCGATATTAATAACAAATCAAGCGCGCCCTAAGAACTAGGGGCCGATGGTTAGATGGAGCGGAGATGAGGGGGTTGAGACGGTAATTGTCGATGCAGCTGTGTGTGTGTGCGTGTGTGTGTGCGTGTGCGTGTGCGTGCGTGTGTGTGTGTGCGGCCGTCTTGGTCTCATAGGCGACCCGCTTTATTAGATCGAGGCCAAATCGATCTACGGTGAGACAGCGTTAACTATAATCTCCAGACAGAGATGGAGAGAGGGAGAGATGAGAGAGGGAGATGAGGAGGGAGAGAGAGATGGAGAGAGGGAGAGAGAGATGGAGAGAGAGATGGAGAGAGGGATGGAGGGAGGAGAGAGAGATGGAGAGAGGGATGGAGGGAGGAGAGAGAGGGAGAGAGAGGGATGGAGGGAGGAGAGAGAGGGAGAGGGATATGGAGAGAGGGAGAGAGAGATGGAGGAGAGGGAGAGAGAGATGGAGAGAGGGAGAGATGAGAGAGGGAGATGAGGAGGGAGAGAGAGATGGAGGAGAGGGAGAGAGAGATGGAGGAGAGGGAGAGAGGGATGGAGAGAGGGAGATGAGGAGGGAGAGAGAGATGGAGAGAGAGATGGAGAGAGGGATGGAGAGAGGGATGGAGGGAGGGAGAGAGAGATGGAGGAGAGGGATGGAGGGAGGAGAGAGAGATGGAGAGAGGGATGGAGGGAGGAGAGAGAGATGGAGAGAGGGATGGAGAGATGGAGAGAGGGATGGAGGGAGGAGAGAGAGATGGAGGAGAGGGAGAGAGAGATGGAGGGAGGAGAGAGGGATGGAGGAGATGGAGAGAGGGATGGAGGGAGGAGAGAGAGATGGAGGAGAGGGAGAGAGAGATGGAGGGAGGAGAGAGGGATGGAGGAGATGGAGAGAGGGATGGAGGGAGGAGAGAGAGATGGAGAGAGGGATGGAGGGAGGAGAGAGAGATGGAGAGAGGGATGGAGGGAGGAGAGAGAGATGGAGGAGAGGGAGAGAGAGATGGAGAGAGGGATGGAGGGAGGAGAGAGAGATGGAGAGAGGGATGGAGGAGAGGGAGAGAGAGATGGAGAGAGGGATGGAGGGAGGAGAGAGAGATGGAGAGAGAGATGGAGGAGAGGGAGAGAGAGATGGAGAGAGGGATGGAGGGAGGGAAAGAGAGAGAGATGGAGGAGAGGGAGAGAGAGATGGAGAGAGGGATGGAGGGAGGAGAGAGGGATGGAGAGAGGGATGGAGGAGAGGGAGAGAGGGATGGAGGGAGGAGAGAGAGAAGGGGAGATCGATGCTGCTCAATTCAATCATTGTCTGAAAACGGAGAAGGTAATTTATTTATTGTAATCTTGCCGTGGTTATGGAAAAAATGTGAGGACACTGGCCCCTTGAGGCGGCAAGCGGAAACTACATCGGATAACTTCTGTTAATGCACTGTCTGCAACTTGTTCAGCCTCCACCATCATCATCATCAGTTCTCTATATGGCATTTTCACTGAGCGAGCAGCAATAGTTTAAATTATAATGCCTTATACTTATCATTGCTGACGGGCAGAAACCTAGTATGTCTATATTTCATCTCGTAAAATTAATGCTTTACTTTATCCCATTCTGAACGGGAACCCATTTTGGTGTTGGCATCATGTTATGCTTTAGCTATTGAAAAACAGCAGATCTACAAGCTCATAGCGCGCCACCGAGTGGCGCGCTACGAGCTTGTAGGTCTGCTATTTTTGAAAAATCGAAGAACGACTGACATTTTTAGAATCTGATCTCAGGTCAGAATGGGTTAATCAGACCAGTGTGTGTCCAGTGGAAACCTCGTATGAATCTGATCTTAGGTCAGAATGGGTTATATTCCGTTGTGTGACACATAACCCCATCTATGAGCTCATAACATGCCACGTGGATAATAGACAGGCTATTTCCGTATGTCATCGCCATCAAACGCCCCACGTGATCACGCTACACGTCACACGGAAGCATCAAAAGTAGCAGATCCATCTGCAAGCTCAAAACGCAGCACGGCACATGTTGAGCTTGTCGACCTGCTCCTTTTAACACTTACCGTAAAACTGGAACGCGACAGTTTTGAAAATAATGAGGTACAGACAGTGCATGCATGTATGTGTGTGACTGTGCGTGCGTGCATGCATGCATGTATGTGTGTGACTGTGCGTGCGTGCATGTATGTATGTGTGTGACTGTGCGTGCGTGCGTGCATGTATGTGTGTGACTGTGCGTGCATGCATGTATGTATGTGTGTGACTGTGCATGTATGTATGTGTGTGACTGTGCGTGCGTGCATGCATGTATGTGTGTGTGTGACTGTGCGTGCGTGCGTGCATGTACTGTATGTGTGTGACTGTGCGTGCGTGCGTGTATGTACTGTATGTGTGTGACTGTGCGTGCATGTATGTATGTGTGTGACACTGCGTGCGTGCATGTATGCATGTGTGTGACTGTGCGTGTGTGGCACTGCGTGCATGTATGTATGTGTGTGACTGTGCGTGCGTGCATGTATGTATGTGTGTGACTGTGCGTGCGTGCATGTATGTATGTGTGTGACTGTGCGTGCGTGCATGTAAAAAACTACGCAATAAACAATTCCACCCGATTCCATTCTGTACTGGTTTACACGCGAACATTCCCAAATCAAATTGTTGAACTAATGGCATCAACCTCAAAGTGTTCAGACATTCCGATAATTATATTGCATCAATATCGTGAGACTAAATATAATTGTCTGTAATTTTGGATAGCACGCACATCTGGAATCTGTTGTGTAGGCCTACTAAATTATAAACTATAGTATGTGTGTGTGTGTGTGTGTGTGTGTGTGTGTGTGTGTGTGTGTAAAGCACACGCTCAAAGTGTCAAGTACAACTTACAACAATCTGCACATACAGTATTTGAGAGCTCTTCCTCTCGGTCGTTCTCAGGCACTCCATCCTTCCGTACATCTGGCGAGCCCGTCGGTACGTCCTCCTCCCCCTCCCTGCGTCTTTCTTTAGTACGTCCACCGTGTGGTAGATGTGGCCATCGGTGTGCCGGCTTCCAAAGCACCAGCTGGCTGGCCGGGACCTCCCGGTGTCTGCAGCAGTAAGCAGTAGTGGTGACCAGCCAGCCTCATTCTCCGTGCCTGCTGCCCCAAACTCTGTCTTGTTTTGCCACAGTCGACGTGGTTTTGAGGTTGGGTTCAGGCATAGTTTCTGTGAGCTCAGGGTTAAAGGTAGAGTCAGTGATTTCACTTTATTCAAATATCACTTATTTTTTTGTTTTGTTGTGATAATCCTCTCTACTATAGTGTGCTGACCATATAAGGAGTTCCTCCCTGTCCCCAGTTAACCCCTGGGGGTCAAAAACCTTAGTTTTCGTTTTTGTTCTCTATCCTGATTGGATGAAAGCTTGTGTCCCAAGGCAAAAACGAAACCTAAGGGTTTTTGACTGAAATCACTGACACCCCCTTTAAGGTTAGGTTTAGGCATAGTTTCTGTGAGCTCAGGGTTAAGGTTAGGTTTAGGCATAGTTTCAGCAAAGGAAGGCGAAAGGCCGAAACCTTGGTTACTAATAAAAATACAGCATCGTGGCTACGAGTGTGCAGCCTTTTTCTCTTTTTTACTTATGTCCCAGACGGCTGCCATCTTCTCACTCACTCTCGGTATAGCCCCCCCCCCCCCCCCCCCCCCCCCCCCCACCACCACCACCACCAACCCCCGTGCGGATGGATGGATTTGAACTGGAAACAAGGAACATCTGTAACAATCGATGCTGCACGTATGATTTATTTAGACGTAGGAGAGCCTCGAGGGAGGCCATGTACAGGAGAGACAGAAAAGAACACTGAGATTACATGAACAAACAGCCGGGAGAGACAACTGAATGTTTTTATTGAAAATCACAGAGATAGTAGCTTTAAAGTGATTGCACACATACACACACACACACACACACACACACACACACACACACACACACACACAGTCAGACTAGCTGTAGGCCTATATGGTTAATATAGTGTTCTATCTGTAAACTGGTCCATTTCCTGCTAACAGATGATTGGACGGGAGGGAGCGTTGGGCACATCCTGCCCCGATAAGCAGCAAATAGTGTCGCGTGGCCAGACAACTATTCCACAATCTCCTGAATGCTATAGAGCGTCTGGAACTACACCTCCTGAATGCTATACAGAGTCTGGAACTACACCTCCTGAATGTTATATAGAGTCTGGAACTACACCTCCTGAATGCTATATAGAGTCTGAGAACTACACCTCCTGAATGCTATATAGAGTCTGGAACTACACCTCCTGAATGCTATATAGAGTCTGGAAGTACACCTCCTGAATGCTATACAGAGTCTGGAACTACACCTCCTGAATGTTATATAGAGTCTGGAACTACACCTCCTGAATGCTATATAGAGTCTGGAACTACACCTCCTGAATGCTATATAGAGTCTGAGAACTACACCTCCTGAATGCTATATAGAGTCTGGAACTACACCTCCTGAATGCTATATAGAGTCTGGAACTACACCTCCTGAATGCTATATAGAGTCTGGAACTACACCTCCTGAATGCTATATAGAGTCTGGAACTACACCTCCTGAATGCTATATAGAGTCTGAGAACTACACCTCCTGAATGTTATATAGAGTCTGAGAACTACACCTCCTGAATGTTATATAGAGTCTGAGAACTACACCTCCTGAATGCTATATAGTCTGAGAACTACACCTCCTGAATGCTATATAGTCTGAGAACTACACCTCCAGAAATCCAAGTGAGGAAGCTGCCATTTCCATTCACGAAAATATACTTTAGAACATCTTTACATTTTATTTTGGTATTTCCATTTCTGCTAAGCAGCAAGCTACTGTATATACTGCATGCTTCGATGATTTTGATTTATATTAAGATAAATGCGATTGTACAGACGAAACAGAGGTGGGGAGGAGTCTCCACTTCCGCTTTATCGCTTACTCTCGTGATCAGAGCTTCCGTTTTCCAGACTGTACGACGGAAGCATCTTGAAAGTCGCGAGAGGCAACCTGCCTGGCCACGGGAGACTAAAGCGGCAAGTAACAGTGTGTTGAAGGTCCTGACATCATCATCGCCATCATTATCTTCATCATCGTCGTCTTCGTCGTCATCGGTCAGGCTCGAGAGTTGCGCTCCTCCTCCTCGTTCTCCAGCATGTGGGCGGGCCTGTAGCGGGCCACGCCCCTCCCGTCCACCGTCTGGAGGGAGGGGTTTCGGCAGGTGTTGTCCATGCTGCCCAATGAGGTGTACCTGCCGGGGGTGACGGAGAGCGTTCAGGTTCCAACCGGAGAGGTGGGTATAATAATTACTTAATGTGCTCATGTTATATTGAATAGAATGGTGGATAAGAATATGTGTGCCGTTTACTTTTCTAGGTAGTTCACCTTTCACCTAGTAGGCCCTATGTGTAATGGAGACCAATGTTCTTTTGCTTAATTAGTAATTCTCCTCACCTGGTAGCTTCACAAGGGTAGTTATGAGGTGATTAGTTTGGTCAGAGTCAGTTCAGTTCAAGCCAGCACACTGTCAAGAGCTCACTCACTACATGTTGAGTTAACCCTTTCTATCAGGCCTTGGACAGGATAAGTCTGTAAGTTTGTGTGTTTTTTGTTAAACTTCTTGGCTCTTAAAGCAATTTACATGTTCTTTTTGTAATCTTGTATGATGCATACAATAACTATGTTTGGTTTATTATTTTACAGTATATGACACCAATGTTGTGTTTCTATTTTTTCTGTATTGCAGTTTTACAATGTATTCTTCACTAAAGACCCCAAACCAAGTCACTGCCTTTGGAGCTTTATTGGGAACCTTGTTAGCTGTCTGCCAAGCCATACACAATGTACACCAACGTATAGTAAGGGCAGAACAATATGAATTGAACCCGTTTTAACATATCTCTGCTGTCTTGGCAGAATGCTTGGCCAGCTATGTAGAACAACACAATACTGCCTCATCAAAGCTGGTACGGTGACTTTATATATTGTTGTCAGATACTTGAATGTGTCCTTATATTATCGTCACTTACGCCAAATACACCTCAATTGCAGTTTGACCATTTTTGACCATTTTTCCGTCTGACTTGGTCATTCTAATCAATGGGGGAATACCCACAGAAGAAGCACTTATTAATACTTTTCATTGGTTCAATGTTTGTAATACCCAAACACAGACGTAAAGGCTATTCAAAAAGTTGGGAAATTGAGATTGTTGGTTTCTGCCCAACAGCGACGATATACAATCGTAATCTAATGTAATCTATTGTAAATAAATCTGATTCCAGTTGTACACTCTCTGAGTTACAGTCCTGTAAGTTTCCATTGGTTCCTAACCATCAATACCCCTTGCCCTTGAGGGTCCCCAGACCCCACTACGAGGGTCCCCAGACCCCACTACGAGGGACATAGAATGTGTCCTTACCCTTTGTCGTAGAGGACACAGTAGGGGACATAGAGCGTCCTGAGGAAGGACCAGATGTCATGATAAGACCAGTCCTGTGGACAGAGAACACACACACACACACAGTGGATTTAATCACTTAAGCTCCTGTGTTGTTTATATGTTTTTATTCGTCACAACATCGACATTGAGGTTTTTGATCCATACCACATGCAGACCTAGAAACCAGCCAAAGTTATAGTCAATATCGGCTGCTATAGGATGGCTGTTTCTATTTCTATTTTACCACAAAAGATGGATACACTGAGAGGCTAAGGTGAGGAATAAATACATTCAGGATTAGGCATAGTTTTACTGACGGCAGCTATGTTTAGCGATAAGATTAGGTTGAGGCATAGATAGTGTTAACTGAGGTTACGTTTAGGAATTAGAATATGCATTAGAATGAAAACAACTAGCTTTCTTCTACCATTCTAGTTGCATTTTACTGTGGGAGCCCAGTTCCCCTTTTTGAAACTAGCTCCTCGCCACTCGCCCTACACACTTCCACTTGCTTTGAGCATAGATATATAAATACCGGAGACGGCACCGGAATTCCCCTCCCATCCACTTGCATTGCATTGTGTCTCTATTATTTATATATCTATGCTCAAACCGAGTGGAAGTGTGTAGGGTGAGTGGTGAGGAGCTAGTTTCAAAAAGGAGAATGGAGAACAGGGAGCATCTATGAAACAATTCAAGGCCAACGTGTCTGTTGGGACAGGATTATTAGTCTGATTCAGGGTACATGTACGTGTTTTGGTGTGGATTTCTCAGGGTTAGGCATAGTTTTACTGAGGTTACGTTTAGGAAATAAGATTAGGTTGAGGCATAGTGTTAACTGAGGTTCCATTTAGGAATACGTAGTGGCGGCCGTTACGAGGTCGCCAGATTTGACCCCGGGGGTGAAAACGTGCTTCGAGGCGAGTTTAGGGCGTGTTTTTGTATTCTACGGTTTAGGTGTCCTCAAACTCCTCGAGATTGAGGACGAGAAAAGACCAGTCGAAAGAAAGAAAGAACGTGTGTGTGTGTGTGTGTGTGTGTGTGTCTGTGTGTGTGCGCGCACGCGCTCGTCTGGATGTGGAGGAAGACGTGATTGTAGGCGTCAGTTCTCCACGGCGTCCGTCCGACTCGTTTAGAAAACACAGAGATTGATGAACGCAGCGGCCCGGCGGAGCGGAGCGTTGCAACATGGGCTCCGTTCTAGAACGGCGCTGCTCGCTCTTTGAGCAGCGCTCACCAGAACAGAACCACATTACAGAGGGCTGTGAGGATGATGGATGGGAGGCTGCATGTCAGCAGGATGAAGGGAGAGAAAAACAACAACCACCCACAGCCAGCAATGGCATCAAACTTTCTTTTTTTTTTATAGCGTGACTCTGAAAGAGCTGACCTACTCTCTAGAGAACAAAGGTTCACAAACTTTTCAGGCCGTGACCCAAAAAAAACCCATATTTAAACTGTTGGGACCCCCCTTCCACCCCACATACACATCCTGACAAGCACTAGGGAATTGTAGGAGTTGAGGCATTACATTTAGTTTGACTCAGGGTTTCACAGCTAAATATTGTGGGGAAAATACCCCCAAATGGTTTGGGAACCATTGGTCCAGAAAAGGGTTTGTGTGTCACAGAGCTAAGTGACAAGTAAGTTCAGCAGCAGTAAAAACGTCCATATTGAAATGTATTATGGTATGATTGTAACTCGTAGATTCCCAGGTGCACATTCTGTTGTGACTGGAATCATATTTGATTTATTTTTTGTTGATGCCGTTATGCGGAAGCAGCTTGTTGAAGCCTATAGCTGTGCATTTGGGTGATTGGCACCTGAAGATCTGATTGAGATATCTGATTGATTGGCACCTGAAGATCTGATTGAGATATCTGATTGAGTAGAACATGGGGAGCATCTTGGGTGGATCGCTAGTTGCGTGTTGGATTGATTTTTGTCTTGTCTTTTCTTCAGTTGTAAAATGTTGCCGTTTTGTAGTCATGGCCTGGCTCCAATTAAAATAAAAAATAAATCATGAGCTTGTGCTGATCTACACTCCCACCTCGTGACATTGTCCAGAGTTAATCTCCCAATACCGCGATACAAATCGGTGCCAGATTTCTCACACAGGCTGTCACTGGGCTGACATAGAATCACATAAATGTGGACACGGATGATGTCATCGGCTAGACGACACTCTCTTTCAGACAACCAGGCCATCTCTGATAGGAAGTGAAAGGCTGTTGTGGGACTTTGGGAAAGGGATGTTCATCCATGATGTATGGGAGTCATCCATCATGGATGCTGTCCCAGACTCCCAGCATGCACTCTGCTGTGTCACACTGGCCATCTGAAGTCCAGATTAACGTCAAGCTACGCTGTTTTCAACACAATGTGTGTTCTGGTTCTTGGGTATTGAAATAGCTCTAGTGTTGGGTATCGAAATGTAGGTTTCCGAGTAGGAACAGAATCCAAATTGCTGGGTACCAGGCGGGTACATAATGAAGGAATTGATACTAGCTTATAATTTAAGGCGACCAGTAGTTCTCCTATAATTAAAGCTTTACTACTGATTTCCATCGTGTGGTCATGGCATAAACGTATGAAAGGTTACTAATATGTATTATGTTATTTTAATAAAGTTGACATATAATTAGTTTATAGAATGAATTGTGTTTCAGCATTGGTTCTATCTCGAGTTTGTTTCAGTTTTATTTATTTTTCCTTTATGGAACCGAAATAAGTAAGTAAGCCTTGCCGAGCCATGAGGCCCGTGAGGCAGCTTGATGTACAGTACTGTACAAGTAGACTAACCTGACGCTGCCAGATGGGGGCGGTATTGGGCATGTTCCCCAACACAGCTTCCATCTGGGATTTCTCAGGGAGTTCAGCTAACACCAATCCGTTCCGTACCGAACCAATCAGCGTGAGCTAAGGGCGGGATATGTGCGAAACCGGATGTGAAGCTATATAGACACGTCAATATGATTGGTTGTGTTTGCACGCCCACAGACAGACGGTCCCATCCAATCATCTACCAAGTATCTTGAAAAAAAGGAACAGCCCCGTCATCGAATTTGCTTCCGCGATCCCAGATCCCAATAAGCTGTGAAACAAATTTGTGTAGCAAGCTTCTTGGATCTGGCAGCGTCAGGTTACAAGTAGACCCCCTGGACATGGACATGACGCTAAGCAAGACAAATGTATTCGTATTCAAGTCAGCTTGGGGTCAGTGGAACATGCACGTTCGCGTAAACATGAATGTGTGTGTGCGTGCGCGTCTCACCAGTAGAGGGTTGACTCTCATGTATGCAGGCCAGCCTGGGTCCGTGGGGCACATGTGTGTGAGCGTGTGTGAGTAGGGGTCTGTCCTCCGCGTGCCCATCAGCACAGCCCGGAGCTCCGGCCTCCTCTCCTGGATCTCCGTCAGAGCCTGGCGGATGTTTCCCTCCACCGAGATCAGCTCCAGGTCGTACCTGTGACACACACACACACACACACACACACACACACACACACACACACACACACACACACACACACACACACACACACGCACGGCACACGCACACGGCACACACACACAGCCGACCATTTATACGAAACTCCCAGAGTTGATTCTCACTGCGTCCAGCTCCTGCCACGGCCTTCAGCCCGTTGGATGTTTTACTCTAAAGACCCCAAAATTCACCTGAGAATTAACCGTAGATCTGCTGATTTGAGCTTGCTGATGGGCTCGTGGATTGCATTTTTTTAATGGCAACGACATTACGGAAAACGAAGGATTTATTTTAATTATTCTTTTTAAAGAGTGGGTTCCCAGATTGAGTGGTTAGAAAGCGGGAGTGCGAAATGCAAAACAAATATGATCACATCAAACAATTATTTTTATGCTTGAATTCCCTCGCTTCACGAAACAATTAGCGCCGCTTCATTGCCTCGTTATATCCGTGTTTCTGTGTGGATGACGGGCTCGTTAGCGGACACAGAAGCAATTTACATAAATGTAACTTAATTGCACGAAATAAAAACTCTCAGTCAGAGTGTGCGTAAGCACCTGTTTGTGTGTGTGTGTGTTTGTGTGTGTGCGTGTGTCACCTCTTGATAGTGTCCTGCAGAAATCTCTCCATTTCTGGAAAGGGCGAGACGACACGAATGTAGAGAGCTTTCACCTTATCTTTGTTATCTGGACACTTCCTGACAGAGAGGAGGAAAGATGGACGGGTTAGAGACAGATCTGATAACTGTCACAAGACAAGACACAATCTTACTCCTCGGCCTCAGTCACACATAAAAGACAGCTGTCTTCTCGGTGTCGCACGTACGGCTCGCAATGCATTTTCAGGCGCCTGACACACTATTGAAACGAAATCGCTCTCTCTGTTCCGGGAAGAGAGTGGGGGGGGAGCAGAGCAGCTCGAAATTCATTTTCAACGGGAGTCACTGGGTTTCACAGAGCTGCTCTGCTCCATGGCTGTTGTTTGCTTTTGCCATCATTGTTGAAGAAGATAATAATTGTTGAATACAGAGATAAGATCCTCTCCCCTCCTCACCGTTTCAGAGCAGCGTAGTAGAGGTGCAGCAGAGCGGTGCAGTCCTTCCCTCCGTTGAATCCCACACACACCTCCTGGTAGGAGTAACGGTCCAGCGCCTCCTCCACCGTCTTCAGAGCCGAAGACACCTTGTCCCCCAGAGGACAACCTGGAGGAGACACAATAACAGAAATTTTACTTGTGGAGCCACGAGAGATCTTGTCCAATTTATAACCTTGTGGAGCCACGAGAAGATCTTGTCCAACTTATAACCTGGACAACGAGAGACCTCCTGACAAGCTGCACTGGAGGGTGAAATGATTCATCTAATATTTATGACGGAATAAATGGCTTTACTGATGGATCATGTTAAAGCTGCAATCCGTGAAAAGACATGTGCTGCCCGGGAATTTGTTCCCATTATTACCCCAGTTATAAGTTTGCGAGGTTTTTTTCCATTCCACATTTTTGACTTATTCATTCATTTTCAGTTTGAGGTTGCTGTTTAGTTTAGTATAGTATTTCGTTTTTTTAAAAGGCTTTTATAGTTTTTGTTCATTTTGCATTTAATTTTCTTGTATTAGTTTGTGTGTTTTTCCCCCGCTATTTTGGAAGGTTTTGGACAATTCCCCCCCCGTAAAGACTTGTTTTTGCTTTTATTTCACTTCCTAAAAAATATATATATATATATTATTATTTTTTGTTTTTGGCTTTTTTCCTTTATTGATACTTTCAAGTGAAGATAGACAGGAAAGAGGGAGAGAGAGAAGGGGAGAGACATGCATCAAATGTCATGAACGGGACTCGGACATGCGACGCGCTGTCAGGCCAGAGCCTATATGTGGCATGCGCCTGGACCACTAGGCCTGCGGGCGCCCCAAATCCCTTAAAATATTTAGCTAACATTACTTTTAATTAATTTGTTTTAGTTAAACCATAATAACCCTGGTGCGTTTGGGGAGAAACTGCATTCTGACACTGTCAGGCAGTACCGCCTATCAACCAGTAGGTGTCCTCTCCGACCACACGACTCTACATGTCTCAATAGAAGAGCAGGGGAGACCGAGATACAATCACCACAGCTGTAGTTAATTAAATATCTCTATATTAGTACTCTGCTGTAGAGTGTTTGTTCAGTACCAGGAGTCTCCATCTTCTCTCTCCAGCCCTTTTTTAACACATTTAGACCTGAGGCAGATTTAAAAAAATGTCTTCTAGTTTTCAGTTTTCTGAAGAACCACTATGTTTCTATGTCAGTGGTTGGTGTTCAACCATTTTCATGTCAAGGACCCCAGAATCATCTGTATTTGGCCGCGAACCCCCATCTGAAAATATGTTGCTCCAGGGACCCCCCCAGAAGCAAAGATTTGAGTTAAAAACGTTAATAATATATATTCAAAATCGTGAAAATGTGATGCAAATCTTGGAATATATATTCTTTCAGAGCGAACGTTTACAACTCAAATCTTTGCTCCTGGGGGGGGGGGGTCACCTGGAACAACATATTTTCAGACGGGGGTCGGCGGCATATTCCATATAATTGTTGTGGTCCTTGACATGGAAATATTGAGCACCACTGATATACGAGGTTTTTCAGAAAAGGTTCATGATTTAGAAGACATTTTGTAAATTTCGACGTCAGGTCTAAATGGGTTAATAAAAACAATATTGAGTATACTTTTCCCTCCCCTGGCTCCTCACCGCTGTTGGCCAGCCTGTAGACCTCGTCTGGAGCGATGGTCACGGGGTCTCTGACCAGGTGGACCACGCTGCCGTCGGGCAGCTGTTCCAGCAGCTGTGCCCGGGCGCGCTCCACCTCCTCGGGGCTGTCCGAGTCCAGGACCAGCCTGACGCGGTGGTAGTTACTCATCCAGTCCGGGTAGGAGCCCAGGGACACCTTCTTCCCCCAGTCGGCCTGCAGCCGCGTCAGAGCCGGGGCGATCTCTGCCTCGTCTGCGTCTACAAATACCTAATAGAGAAATATAGAGATTTGCTGTAAGGAGTATTCAATTCAATTCAAAGGGCTATATTGGCTTGAGACAACATACGTTTACATTGCCAAAGCAAAAAGTGGAACAATACAATCAAAACAAAACTAAATGTATGTACAATTGAAAGTCAGAATCTCCAATAAATCAATTTCTATGTACCAAGATCAGCCGATGCAGGAATACACACACTGATTAGTCTTTAAGGTGGCTGTGTTCCATTTGATATCCTTCTCCTGTAACAGCAGTTACCCCCCATTTAATGGCATCTCTGGGACCACACTTTATATTGTAAAACCAATGCTAATTCTGCTAAACTCTGAGAGTGTACAAATGGAACCAAATGGACAATAAGGGTCAGTTTGGTTCCTAACTATCTATTTAGCTGGGGACCCCCTGGAACTCTCTCAAGGACCCCTAGGGATCCCTGGACCCCACTTTGGAAACCACTGGTCTAGTGCACGGTAACAGGGACAGACACCCGCCTGTTACCGGCTGATACAGACAATAAGCCTCTCCCGACCTACAGTATGATGATGGTATGTGTCAGATTAAACCTGGTATGGTGATGATAATGTGTTAGATTAAACCTGGTATGGTGCTGGTGACATGGTAATGGTGACAGACAGTGTGTATCAAAGCAGTGTGTTGCCGGTCGTCACCTCTCTGGTGTGAAAGGTGGTTCCTGAACCGGCGAACAGGTGTTCCAGCCCAGTGAAGGCTCTCTCCAGCAGGGAGGGAATGCCGGGGAATATGTACACGTTGCGGACGCTGACCTGGAAGAGAGAGACACACGCACACATAATATATACCGTATACACACTGTGGCAAACCAGGGGAAACAGCCAGGCCTATTCCCCACAGAAGGAGGCTGAGGGGAGGTGATAGAGGGAGTTTATCACCCTGTACAGGTATTGCAGCCAATGGGAGCCTGGACATGGACGCACCTGCAGCCAGTAAGGCAATCAACAGAAGCTTTTAAATAGCCGACGCCCAAGCTGCCTGGTGAGTCAGTTTGGACTAATGGAGGAGTGAGGAAGCAGGAATCACTCTGTTCATGAGGAGGCTGCATGGTATGAGGGAGATCTCACAAGTGAGTACAAGATTTAACTCAAACCTTTGGACCCACTTGGATGTGCTGTGCGTGTATTGTGGCTCACCTGGTCTCGTTCTCTCTCCCTCCCTCCTAGGCCGACTGAACTCCTCAAGGGAGAGCCTACAGCACTCTCCCCCACCTGAATACAGTAGTCACTAGCTCTCTCTCTGCTCTGCCCACAGGACTGTGCATAGAAGCCCAAGCCCCAGACAGGAGGAAACCTAAGTTGACGTTTTGCCCCGTTTTCCCCTTTCCCTAACAATTTAATAAAAGACAATTTAAGTTACATGTTGAATCTGACTGAGCCTCTTATTTTATTGTGAATCTTGACTATTCTCCCCTGGGTTGCCACAACACACACACACGCACACATGCACACATGTACACACAGGTTAGAAACAAGGGCAAGGATTGAATAAACAATGTATTCAGTCCTTGCAATCGCAAGTACTGTAAATGGTCCACGGAACGAATAACGTTTTGTGAATGTGATTTATGATCACTTCAACCGTCAGCGAGAATTTGATCGGTCGAATAAATAATATTAACTGACAATGGTATTAACACTTTCAACGATAAGAGTTGACTTCCCGCCCTACTTGATCGTACTACAGCGCCACAGAAAATTAGCAGAAGTAGCAGATCTACTAGTGCGAAACGTGGCGCACTTTGAGCTTTCTGTGGTGCTATTTTTGAATTTGAACTCTGAAAAGTAACAGTTTTGGACAGGTTTCCAGCTTTCCACCTGACAGAGACAACTTAGAATCAGAGTCCTTTGTACGACTCTGCATGAGACGTCTATAAGAGGATCTGTGTGTGTGTGTGTTCACTTTTTACTACTTTTCATTGGTTCAATATTTTCGAAACATTAGTTGTTAGGTGGTTAGGTGGTTTCCTCCTGTTAGGTGGTTTCCTCCTGACAGCAACGATACATAGGCGTACTTATTTTTTTATCTATAGTTAATTATTTATTTTCATGTATTTGATTATAATGCAAGTTAGAAAATAAGTTCTCCAAACTCTGGAACGGATTCGGGCCCAAACATCATCAGTCATCGTCAGACTCTAACCAATATTATCCCATTCTGAACGGGAACCCCTTTTAGGTGTTTTAAGAATGATGTTATACTTTAGCTATTGAAAAATAGCAGATCTACAAGCTCATGATGAGCTTGTAGGTCTGCTATTTTTGAAAAGTCTTGAAAATGTGGTGCAAATCTTTGAATATATATTCTTTCAGAGCAAACGTTTTTAACTCAAATCTTTGCTTCTGGGGTGGTCTCTGAAACAACATATTTTCAGATGGCGGTCGGTGGCCTATTACATATCATTTTTGGGGTCCTTGACGTGAACTATTGAGCACCACTGATATAGAAACATAGTTTTTCAGAAAACTGGTCACGATTTAGAAGATTTCTTTTTAAATTTCGATGTGGGGCCTAAACGCGTTATGCTGTAGCTGGTACCCATAATTCATAGACCTGAGCTGTGCTGCTGTAGCGTCAGCATCATTCATCACGCTGATGAATTGGGGAATTGTCATTTTTCCCTTGGAACAACTTCATGAAGCGACAATCATTACTGCCGGCGGTGGAAACCTTTTATATCCAAAAAATTGTTTCTTTGTTATTAATTTAAAAATATATATATTTTAAAATAATTGAAAATAGACTGATCTGCAAGCTCACAACATGCTTATCGGCTAACCTTTGTGTGACACTCTCGGAGGACATTAATTTATGGGAGAAGAAACCGAGGAAAAAAAAGATATGAGGTTTCTGCCCGACATCAATTATTATTATTTTTATTAGTGGAAGTTGCAGCACTTTCTTTACTGTACATTCTGAGTCTGACAGTGTTCACCATCACTTCATATAATTGCCCCAGGAAAACGTCTGACTGAGGTCATCAACAAATTATGCCGGAAATAGTCGATATTATTATACAAGCTCACAAGGCACCACGCTATGCCGTGTTGTGAGTTTGTAGGTTGTGTTATTTTCGGCGTGTGACACCAGAGTAAACTCCAAACCACAATGCCTAAAACGTTACCTCTAAATGTCAAATCCTGACTCTTAACTAACCAATAACTATCTATAAACAATCTATTTCTCTTGTGAGGACCAGGAAAATGGTCCTCATAATAAATACTAAATATTTCTCAAATTCTATTATATTAATTTTATTTGGCCCTCACTTACATTGCAATAGAAGTGCACTGCACACAAACACGCACAGCCACAAACCAAGGGCTATCGCAGAGACACACACACACACACACACACTCACCAAGCAGTGTTTCCGGGAGTTTGAGCTGGCCACTGTGACTGGCCAGATTACATTTATCCGGACACAAATTCGGCCATAATATAATACACGTCCCGCAGTAACCGGCATCATGAGCTTTTGTTGTGTCTTGCTACTGCTATGTTTATTTCCTGATGGCAAGGAAGGTATAGTCAAGGACTTGTCTAAAGAGGACAAGAAGCGAAGACCGTAAGGGCGCAATGGGCTTTATGCAGCCTTGGTCTGCAACTGCGCATGTTTCTTTCCTTCCATGGAGCACCATGTGATCAACATGGCGGCGCCCTTACGGTCTTCGCTTCTTCTCCTCTTTATACAGTCCTTGATGGCAAGGAAGGTATAGTCAACTAGCCTGCAAGCTGCAATGTGTCACCACGTTAGTCCCCCCCCCCCCCCCCACACACACACACACAGCCTGCGCCACTCAGTTCACACAGGTGTGATTTCTCCACCACTGCACAGTGCACACACACACACACACTGACCAGGGGGTATCGTAGGGGCTTCCCGGTGTGCGGGTCCCGGCCGTAGTTGAGCTTGGCGGAGCGCGGCACCATGGCCAGCTTCATGGCGGCGCTGTCCTTCTCCGTGGCCTTCTCCCCGAAGAACTCCTGCACCAGCTGGCACAGCTCGGGGTGCGGGCACACCTCCTCGCGGAAGGCCAGCGCCACGCTCTCGAAGGTGACGTCGTCGTGCGTGGGGCCGATGCCGCCCGACGTGAGGAGGTGGGTGTAGAGGGGCGCGAGCAGCGCCACCTCCCGGGCGATGACCTCCTGCTCGTCCGGCACCACCGTGATGCGCTGCACGCACACGCCCAGCTTCCGCAGCGCGCGGCACAGGAAGGCGCTGTTGGTGTCTACCGTGTGACCCTGCATGGGGGGGAGAGAGAGAGAGAGAGAGGGGCGAGAGACACAGAGACAGGATTCAGACCTGGAACGCATCTGTGTCACTTTGGCGTTTTAACCAACATTAACCATTATTTTATGCTTTAGCTATTGAAAAATAGCAGATATACGATACAACTTTATTGTCAGCTTGTCACCGTTCAAGACATAGACTAAAGGCCTATTCATAGTCTGGATTTTCGGTGGTGAGGTGACCACCTCTCCAGTGGTGAGCTGACCACCGGAGCTGAAATAACGTTGAGCGGTGGTGAGTAAAAACAGAGAGAAGGGCTGGAGCGGTGGCGGTGGTTTGCTCTTCACCGCGGCTCGTGACGTCATGTTGTAGTTCGGTGGTCACCCCACCACCTTAAATCCAGACTATGTATGAGCCTTTACATTACATGTCATTCTCTCACCTTGAGAATCTCGTCTCCGATGATGAGGATGGCTGCCGTGGTGGCTCCGCCCCTAGCCGTGGAGGAAGAGGCGGGGCCTGTGTGGTTCTCCGCCATGGTTGCCTTGGTAACCTTGGTCACCTGGACCACCACTCTCCTCAGTCGCACCGCTGCTCTACTCAGCCTGACGCCCGCCTGCATCGGCTGACACACACAATACAAACACAATGTAATGTTCATTATTATTAGTGTGGTTGCTATAGAGCGTCGCAGTCCCGCCCCCTTTCATGCCAACACCAGGCCCAGGAAATAGTTTCCAATGCATTTTTCCCATAGACATTTCAAAACGTATTTATTTAAAGACCTTATAAGCGTTATACAGAGCCAACTCTTGTCGTGACAAATCATGAAAACGAACACAATATTTTGGACCAAACAAATAATTACAAAGAAGAAAAACAACAAAAAAAGTGTTGTAACCTGCCGTTTTCTTCTTCTTCTAATTATTTTTGCAGCCCGAGAAATTGTGTTTGTTGTCATGATTTGTCACGACAAGAGTTGTCTTTGTCCACGGCGTATAAACGTCTTTAAATAAATACTTTCTGAAAAGTCTATGAGGAAAATGAACGGGGATTTCTTTTCCGGGTCTCTCGAGGGGGCGGGACTGCGACGCTCTATAGAGGCAACACACTATTGTTCTCAGTCTGAGAATTATGTACACTAGTTAGTTATAGAATATATCGTTGCTGTCGGGAGGTAACGACCTAACTTCATTTTTGAGGTTTTTGATTTTTTTTTTTTTCATAAATCAGTGCTATTGATTGAAAGCCCATTACGTCTGTGTGTTGTTTCGGAAATATTGAACCAATGAAAAGTAGCAAAAAGCGCTTGGGACAAAACCTCTTAACTCCATTGGACCCTGAAACTGTCTGCTAAAACAGCTAACTCCACCACCTCTCATGGAAATAATTGGCAAATATATAAAGTCACAACACCAACTTTGATGAAGCAGTATTGCTTTGTTTTCAAAATATACGTTTTTCTTAATTTCCTGAAAAAACATGCAGAGCTATGCAGATACATTTCAACGTGTTTCTTTTCTCAGGTTTTTGGAAAGCCTGTGCAGAATGTACCCAGTCGGTCAGCATCAGTGTCCACTAGGCAGCAAGGAAGGAGAGCGTGCCCATGTTTTTTTAATGGTAAATGCTGCAAATCCTTTGAATTTGTGATGGAAAATAGGTCAAAAACATTCAACCCACCACCCCCCCGTTCTGGTTGATTTAATGCCATGTGACATAGTCCCAATTATCCCAAAGCTACAGAAAAAAGTCAGGTCACACATGAGAGTCTAGCCCATTCTGACCTGGCACCCATTTTGGTGTTAGCATCATGTTATGCTTTAGCTATTGAAAAATAGCAGATCTACAAGCTCATATCGCGCCACCGAGTGGCGCGATACGAGCTTGTAGGTCTGCTATTTTTGAAAAATCGAAGAACGACTGACATTTTTAGAATCTGATCTCAGGTCAGAATGGGTTAATCAGACCCAGTGTGTGTCCAGTGGAAACCTCGCATGAATCTGATCTCAGGTCAGAATGGGCTAGACTCTAGTCTAGTACAACCACTGAACAGCCAGCTGAGTCAGACGACTTCGTAGCAAAACATAATTTCCAATGATGAAACAAACAACAGCACAATTGACCAACCACAATCCTTCCGCAGCCAAACTCAGTGGCGTGCACAGATAGACACTATAGGGGCTGCTAGAGCAACACCTGCCCCATGTGTGCCCTTTTGGGAAAATTGGGAAGAAATCTATAAATCTCACACTATTAAGGCAACCGGCCGGTTCCACGCGCTGCACAAGGTGCCCTTTTTTCACTTGAGCACCTCCTGCCCCTCTAAATGTCTGTGCACGCCACTGTCCAAACTCATATCATTTTGGCCGGTCCTTGGCACGTTGACAGGGTTGACACTTTGGGGTTTTTAGTACCGCGTACACAAACAAGATAAGATAAGAGAGCTTTATTGATCCCATGGGGTGAATTCAGGTAACTGTACTTACTGTAGCAACAACTAGCAGTAAGAGTGAAACACAGGATATGTACAGTACAGGTATGAGTAGACTACTAGAGAGATGAGAATGAAGACAAAATTAATATTAAGAAGTACAACAGTCTGTCACTACTAGCCATCTGCAGTTCTGCACTTGCTCTGACTGAGTTATATCGTATCAATAAATATGTTACTGTACACAACATTGTATATCTACGAGCTCAGCTCACGTGTCGATAGTTCTTGAGCTTAATGTATAGATAAACAGAATACCAAACAACTCGCCCCTTCACCAACTCGCCCCGGGCGTACAGCCGGCGGAACAGGTACACGACCTGGTATTCCTATAAGTAATCTAAGTAAATTAAGCTTAAACGGTTAAACCTAACCTTATTCCTAACTTTAACCTCAGTAAAACTATGCCTGAACCTAACCCTATTCCTAAACTTAACCCCAGTAAAACTATGCCTAACGCTCTGGGCCATGGCTCAATGGTCCAGCCACCTTGGCTGGTAATCCAGTCTGGCAGTGAGTGTGCCGCGGGCCTTTACTGCATGTCTTCCCCGCCTCTCTCTCCCCATTTCCTGTCAGCCTGTCAGTCTGACCCTCCATAAAAATATAAAATGAAAGGCGAAAGCCACAACAACAAAAAAACTATGCCTAAGGGCCGATTCATACTCCTATTTTACCGCTGTTTCGGCGCTGTAGTGCCGAAATGATTTCGGGCGAGATGGAATTGGGGCGACCGTACCTGTTACCGATAAACATACTGTACGGCAGGGGTGGGCAATTATTTTTCCCAAGGGGCCAAATGAGAAACAGAAACTATTGTGGTGGTCCGGGCCTAAAGGCTGAACTCAATTCTGCATGATGCTAATGTTATTTCTATATAGAAAGCATTGTTTTGACAAACCGGTAAGAGTAGCCTATAGGTAAGAGTATATGTTACTATTATTACCTCTGACTTCAGTAATTTGGCATCCACCTTAATTTTGTTGGCATGAGCGGACATTTTTTGGGGGTGAATAGGCTTTAAAGAAGGTAACAGGTTGTCAATCACACACAATTCACGGCAGGAAACAGATTGCGTGTACGTGAATAAACACTCAGGCTTAAAAATAAAAGCAAGGCGGTTTAAGTCCACGCATGAGGTAATTACCGGTAGAAAGTATGTTTTATTTTCTAATTTCCAAGTAACATCGTTGTATGGCGTGAATTCTATTATTTTATGTATTATATCACCAGGTGACATCCCCTATTATTACTTATTAATAATAATATTATTCTTAAATATAATAATAATAATACTATTTTGTCATTCATGTTGTTTTTGCAGCCAAAGATACACAAAACAAAAGCACAAAATAAGACAAAACAAACATTGTAAATAAGAGTCTTATGTACAATGTTTGTTTTGTCTTATGCATGTGTTGTTGTTGTTGTGTCTTATGATAAGACACAACACATACACGCACGCACGCGCGCACACACACACACACACACACACACACACACACACACACACACACACACACACACACACATTGTTATAATAGTGTAATAATGCATCTGTAGAGTACACATATATAGACACTATCTCTCCTTCCTTGAATGGCCAGAGAAAAGGAGGAAGCACTTTCAGGAATGCACTGTGACGTTTAGTGTTCTGTTGTTTACATTGTTTCTGTCCTCCTAACATGTCGTTGTAAATAAAGAGCATAGTTACTATTCTTAATTAACGTTATAGACGTTGATGTTCAGTAAAACAGCATGTGTAGAATAATTTTCTTACCCTCTGTCACAGAGACTCTGTGGCGCAGAATATGTCCTCCGCTCCATATGGATGTATCCACTACACACACACATACGTCAGACGGTAGGTTCGTCCAATCACAACTCGAGCCGGGTCCATGGGAGACTCGGAGAACCAATCGGCGTCGCGGGGAGGCGGGTGTTAACGCTGCACAGTCCGGAAGTACATAAGGGGGAAGTTGTGAAAATAAAATGACGGACATGTGTGTGAGGACCAGAGGCGGGATTTAATTATAACTCAATTATGGATTTACCACGAACACATAGATGTACTAAAACAGTGGTTTTCAACCTGTTTCAAATCAAGGACCATTATTTATGGGGAATTTGAGCCACCCACGACGCCACGAGCCCCCATTTGAGCCTCTCACTCAATCCCAAAACTTAGAATATTTTTTTGTTTAATATCTTGGATAAGATTTTGTCCACAATTCCATTGCATTTGAATTAAATGCAAATTGCTAAAGAATAATTCAGGATTCCAATGAAAAGAGCTTGCATGTAGATATTTTAGCTTTCTTTTTTGTGACAGAATGGTGAAGTAGTAGTTAAAATATGGAGAAAATATGTTACTGCCCTCTGGAGTCATCAAAGTTGCCTAGGTCTATTTCTGTATGTGTCTGACTCTGTTGTCTGTTCCAACATTAGTAACTTCCTCCTGGAGGATTCCGAGGCGTTCCAAGGCCAGTGAGTTGATGTAATCCCTCCATCTCATCCTCGGTCTGCCCTGGGGTCTCCTCCCAGTGGGACGTGCATTGAGGACCTCCCTGGTAGGGAGATGCTTGAGAGTCGAGAGAGGTATCCTAGTAACCAGATGCCCGAACCACCTAAGCTGGCTCCTTTCCAGGCATCTCTACTCCGACTCTCTTGCGTGACTTCTCACCAATCAAAAAAGTCAATCAAAGAACAAGATTCCTTTACAGGATCTCCTCGCTGGTCAACAAAAACACCTTGAAGACCTTAACAGGAGCCCTCGTACAAGGTTTCTTCGACTATGCAAGTATGCATGCACCTCCTGGTACCACAGCACCTCAAAGGTCCTTAAAATAAGGCTCCAGACCTCCCAAAACAAACTGGTCAGGCTCCTACTTGGCCTCACCCCTGCCCACCTTGACAGGCTGGAATGGCTTAGGGTCGACGACAGAGTACAGCATCTTGCAATGGGACTGGTCCACAAGATTCGATACACCACCCGGTCCAAGACACCTGTCTAAATACTTCCTTAATGTTAACGAAGTCCACACCCACAACACCAGAGGGAGTGCAACAAACCATGTACAACCCAGATTCGGCACAATCAAGGGACTAAATTATTTTCACTCCTATGCCACCAAAATGTGGAATGCCCTACCAACAGTCATTAAGACATGCAAATCCCTTGACTCTTGACCCCCCACCCACCCCTTTTTTTCCCTCACTGCATTATTGATTGTTTTGGAGTTTGTTTATTTGTTTGTTTTTTTTGTTTTTTTCAGTGTGTTGTTGTTTTTTTGTACTTTTTGTTTTTGTTTCTCTGTTTATCTTTCTCATCTTGTTTAACTTTCTGTAGGCCTATTTGTCAAAACTATTACATCTAATTAACAGGACGTAAAAACAAAAGACATATTGCAGCTTTAACAAAAGTTCAGGTATAGTATAGTGCCCAAAATAGGGCTGCGGATGCCAGGTTGAAAGTGGTTAATGAAATGGAAAAAGTAATGAGGGCTTAAAGCATTACTGAGAGGGTGCGTCACTTACACACTGACTGAAGAATGTTCTTGTTCATAGAACAGAACATGATTCATGAAGGACAGGAAGTCCACAGTGTTCTTATAGCCTACGGCCTACCCAAGTGGTTCTCATCCTGTGGGTCGGCAGTGAAGTGACAATTTAAGGATTTCTATTAAGAAAACACCCGGAAAAAGACCATTACTGAATCTCTAGTATATGTCTATAGAAATTGGTGAAACATTGGCCAATTGTCGAATAATATAATTTAGGAAGGGGCGAAAATAACCAATCTACAAGTTCACAAAGGTCTACTCAACCTTGGCTTTTCTGTGGAACCAAGCAGCGCGCATCAATATGTCTGTACGCAGACAAAATTAATGTTATGTAGACAGCATAAGTGCATTGTATGTAGTCATAGCACGTCATAGTACATAGGTGTAGCATAGTAGTATAGATGTATAGCTTATATGTATAGTTTCATTATAGATATTCCACTGTTACTTTCTTAGCTTACGCATGTTTCATGATAAATGTCTTTATGTGATGTATTCCCATGCTTTTCTGTTCTTGCTTAATGTAAGTCGCTCTGGATTAAGAGCGTCTGCTAAATGCCTAAATTGTAAATTGTAATGTGTCCGTGCAGACTTGGTCTTGTCCCATGGCAAAAGTTGGATTTTATTTTTATAATGTTCTTATTTTGATCATAAGAGTAAGACCCATTCTAGTGAATATCAAGTCTCCATGCAGGTTTTCTTCCGAATATAATGTATGACACTGAATACTGATTTACTTTTATTGCCATGCTTTTTGTTCTTGCTTAATGTTAAGTCGCTCTGGATTAAGAGCGTCTGCTATAAATGCTTAAATTGTAAATTGTAAAGCCTCAATTCATAAAGTTTGTCACTGTCAGGGTGTGGGGGGGGGTCCACTCCACTCCCCAGTTCAAATTATTTCAGCCTAGAAAGGTTGAGTCTTGAGATATTGCATGTCCTTTTACATACTGTATAAGAATTATTTCTATGTCTCAAGATATAAGTGTTCTCTATAAAGTCATGACATGTAATTAGTTCATTTTTTTTTACCAGGTCTGGTATAGGCTATGACTTGTTGTAGGTCAGGATCTCGGAAATTCTACTGTTGCGCAATGTGTGTGTGTGTGTGTGTGTGTGTGTGTGTGTGTGTTTGTGTGTGTGTGTGTGTGTGTGTGTCTGTGTGTGTGTGTGTGTGTGTGTGTGTGTGTGTGTGTGTGTCTGTGTGTGTGCATGCGTGCGAGCGAGCGAGAGGGCTACTTTTTTTTTTATAGAATTTGTTCTGACAGTGTTTAAACGACCTTTTGATTTTCATGTCAACATGCACCTGTGGAAATTAATGTTCGCAGCGCGCGTGCACGCGGTGTACTAGGCTACACGTGCGCGTATATGCGCGCGTGCGTGCGTGACTCACACGCCAGGTGCAAACTCACAAAAAAACAAACAGCGGGGCCAGCCAGATGACGTCGCCATTTGTTCGCGGAAGTGGCTCGGTTCGTGACCATGGAAGATGGCGTGAAGTCAGCCACGCTGGTCACACACACTGGAGGAAGTGTGGCGTCGCAGCCTTCAAAATAATTACAGGAATTACAATTTTGGGGGCCATTGATTGATTGATTTTTTTAAATTTCACAGTATGTAGAATGGCCTGTTGAGAACTCTAATGGCGTAGCGGACTGAGCGAGCACTGCATGTGCAATGCAAACTAATAGGCGAGTGCGCTCCAGTGCGGTATTTCTGAACACGCTCTATAGATTTCGCCGGCTGCCGGGCACAGCTCCGCTAATAACTTCTAGAGTCTAGACGTTTGAATGGACAGGTATCAGTCAAAAGGGAGACATCGAAGAGGGAAGGACGGGTGGGGATCGAGGATCAACATATGGAATGTCAGAACTGAGAACAGGTCAGCTCCAGGCAGCCTCCATATATGGAGATCTAATAGGGTTTGAAGGTTTGAGGTCAGATCAGATGTATAGAGTTGCTGGCAGGCTCCTATATGCAGATCTAGGTGAAGGTGATGATCCAGTCTTCTCCATCACTCCATGTATGGCTATCCAGCCTATAGGGAGTGTGTCACGAGGCGTGATGGACTGACGACCATATATAGGGTGGCGTGACGGACAGATCGACTGACAGGGTTTTGCAGGTTTTCATAGTAATCTACGGTCGCAAAAAGATTCTTTCCATGCAGAATATTTGGGTTTGATTCCCGGGCACAGTGGCAGATACAGAAAGGAGAAAACCATGAAAACCTAAGCACCTAATACAAAATTACACACACACACACACACACACACACACACACACACACACACACACACACACACACACACACACACGTTGTATCATGAGCTACGTCAAAAGTTATTTAACAGATGTAAAAATATAGATCTGATGTGGTTAAGGTTAAGTATTTGTTTGTCTCTAAATGTTTTGATGAATTGAACAATGTGGACCCTGTTGTAAACAAGTGTAAGGCTTAATTGGGTCGTCCACTCACAGTTAACAGTCTTTGTATTGAGTTTGTGCTTGAAATGTACTGTAATTCTGCAAACTGTTAATAAAGATTTCAATCAATCAATCAAAGTGATGCAGAGCGATTGAGATGGATTTTCGAACAAAAGATATTTGCATTAGCAGAATATATAGAGAAAGCTTGGGACATATGGACAAAGAAAACTTATATGTGTGATGTATTTTATTTTTATGTTATTACTTATTTTTGTATCAAATACTTGGTGTAATTTCTGTGTGGGAAGTGAACTTGATATTGTTTATTTATGTTGACAAGACATGAAAATAAAAATGAATTAATTCATTCATTCTTTCACACACACACACACACACACACACACACACACACACACACACACACACACACACACACACACACACACACAGGTGCTTTGTGCAGCTTTGCTGACATAACACGATAAACTAAATTCAATTCAAGCAACAGTTGGCCATCTCAAGTCTAACGATGATTTTATTGTGAAGGCCTCGCCGGAAGTGTTCTTCTGCTATAGCAGCGGACATGACAGTCGTGTGGTGTCAACTAGGGGAGGAGGAGGAGGAGGAGGAAGGGAGAGGAAAGAAGAAAAGTTGAACGAGCAAGTTTCTCCTGAAGTTTGTCAACAGACTCTTAAACAGAAAATACACACACCCGCAGCGTCCCGAGAAGTCGCGTAGCAGCAATATTAATACTGGCATTAATGTGAATCCGTCAAGAGGAAAAGGAAGAGGAAGGACGGCACATATAAGGGAGGAGAGGAAGAGTCAGAAAAGCTGGTAAGTTGTGCGTGAGTGTGAGAATGTATGTATGTGTGTGTCACAGTGTGTGTGTGTGTGTGTGTGTGTGTGTGTGTGTATTGTAAAAAAAAAAGTTGACCCACGTACGGCACACACTTTTGTTGCTGCATGCTGTTGCTTGTTCTGCTATTTTGTTGTTCATTCACAGCTCATTATGCATTTATTCTTCCTTGCATCGTAACGGCTCTTTCAAAGCTGCACATACAGGGCGTTATATAGTTACATTGTATTCCAAATCTATCGCACCACCTCTATATACTGTACTTACTGACTCGTACCGCGGTGTCGCTTGCCGAACAAGCACAGCTGTATGAGCCACCCGCGAGCGGCCCCGTCGTACGACACGGTATATATGCGGCTTTAATTACTACAACCAGTGGTTCTCAAAGTTGGGTCAGTCAGGGCCCAGCCAGGGGACCCTCACAGGGTAGGTTCCTATTGTTCTGGAGTCTCTGGACCCTAATACAGGTCTGTTGTTCTATCTCAGAGTGTGCAAATGGAACCAAATTGGACCCTTAATGGGTCTGTAACTCTGATGATGTACAAATGGAATCAATGGGGATAATAATAATATAATGAACTTTATTTATATAGCACCTTTCATACATAAATGCAGCTCAAAGTGCTTTAAAAAAAACATAGGTCTTTACGGGTGTGTCACTCTGATAGTGTAAGTAAACGGAACCAAATGGATCCTTTATGGGTCTGTAACTCTGATAGAGTACGAAATGGAACCAAAATGGACCGGGTCTGTATAACTCTGAGGGTGTACTTAAACTACAAATGGTCCTTTTGGGTTCCATAATGTACATTCTCAAGAGTTATATATAAAAGGGGCCCTAAAAAAATATAGAGTATAGAGAGAGAGGCATGTAGAGTTGGAGGGATTGGATTCTGCCCTTGCTGGAGGGCTGAAGGAGTAAAGCATCTGTTCCCCTTTTCAGTGCACACAACACAGCTGTTCATGTATTGTATAGTCAGTGTGTACATCCTCCTGCAGCCAGACAGTCATGGTTATGGAGAACTCATGGGTTCCCCATGAGTTCTTCTTGCTTCAGGCCTTGAGGGTGTTCCAAGCCTAAGGGGTCATCCCCGGGTGAAATAAAGCAGTGGTTCTTCTCAACGTTGTTCGTGTCAAGGACGCCAACATTTATTTGCGTCTGGCCCACAGACACGGAGAGGACCCCCATATGATTTATTTTCGTGTGCCAGTGAGTGAGCGAGCCAGCCAGCCAGCCCCACACACGAGTTTGTAGTGAAAATGTGTTTACATTTTTTCTCTCCAAGATTATGATCTACAAACATGTAGCGATTTTGCCGTAGAACTTGCCAGCAGCCTTGACGACTTAATGTTTACTGTAAATCGCTCTGGAATAAGATTAGAAGAGCGTCTGCCTAAATTGTAATTTTAGCATCGCGACACACGTTGTGAGCCTGTTGTAGATCGGCAATTTTCAAATAGCCAAGAATGTGCTTTTAGCCATTTTAAACTGATTTTGATGCTATCTTAACCCATGAACCCCTTTTGGTGTTAGCATTATGTTACGCTTTAGCTATTGAAAAGTAGCAGATCTACAAGCTCATAGCGCGCCACCAAGTGCCGCGCTACGAGCTTGTAGGTCTGCTATTTTTGAAAAATCGAAGAACGACTGACATAGAAACAGCTTTTCAGAAAACTGTCAGGATGTAGAAGACATTTTTTTTATCTGATCTCAGTCAGAACGGGTTAAGTAATTTTGCATGGGCCCCACTATCCCCCCCCCCCCCCCCCCCCCCTCTGAAATATAGTTTGACAGTTTGATCTCGGACATCTCCGTCAGTCGTTCATCTCAGTCAGTGGGTCTTTGAGGGAGGGTCTTCTACGAGCTTGTAGATCTGCTATTTTTGAAAAAATTCGTGAAAATGTGACCCAAATCTTTGAATATATATTCTTTCAGAGCGTTTTTTGTAAAAACTCAAATCTTTGCTTCTGGGGGGGGGGGGGGGGGGGGGGGGGGGGGATCCCTGGAACAACATATTTTCCCAATAGAGATAATTTTGGGGGTCCATGACAAGAAAAAGGTTGATCACCACTGACATAGAAATTTGATTTTTTTTCTTCAGAAAACTGTCAGGATTTAGAAGCCTTTTTTTTAATCGACCTCAGTCCAAAATCTGTTTTAATACTCGCCATTATTACAAGTATAAGTAAATAAATACACAGGATAATAATCAATCTGGAGCAGGTCATTCATTGAGAAATGAACCTGACAGAGTGATTAGAGATTAGAGTGATTAGACCCTACAGTCACTCCCATGTATTACACGGCTACTTAATGACGAATTAACTTAATAAAGTTACAACAAAACGAAGGATTCCATGCTCACGGCGTACGGTAATACAAGTAGTCCATTGATTTATGCCCCGGTGTGCCTGTGAAAACCTATACGGGAACTGTTGATCAAATAAAAATCAATATTCGCGTTACTGCATTTACTATTTCCCGCTTCAAAATGTTTTCAAAACATTCTGAGAGCAATGTTTCATTGTTTTTGCCGTACATGACATTGTGTGTTTGGGTTGCCATGTTTGATACGGCACAAAATCAAGCAAAGCAGGTTCATATGAGCCCAGGTGCTTTGATTAACCCATTCTGACCTGAGATCAGATTCATACAGGTTTCCACTGGACACACACTGGTCTGATTAACCCATTCTGACCTGAGATCAGATTCTAAAAATGTCAGTCGCTCTTCGATTTTTCAAAATAGCAGACCTACAAGCTCGTAGCGCGCCACTCGGTGGCGCGCTATGAGCTTGTAGATCTGCTATTTTTCAATAGCTAAAGCATAACATAATGCTAACGCCAAAATGGGTTCCCGTTCAGAATGGGTTAAACAGCGGCCTGTCATTTGAGTTCAGTGGTCATTATTCAAAAAGAACAGGCCGGCATCAAGTATTCAGTTTCACTGTTATCCAAATACACAGCATATCAGTGGTATCTCAAACCTTTTTCCCGTCAAGGATTTCCAAATGAACGTGCTTGCAGACTAGCCATATACAAGATTTCCTGTATTAACTCTGCCGATAATAATCAATCGCTGCAGCCGTCTGGGTTTTTTTTAGACACCAAAACCCAGACGTGTACTAAAAGCGAGACAGACGGCATGAAGGTTGTGTGAGTGAAAAGAGAGGGAGTAGACCCAGACGGTTATGGAGGACAGGTTATGAAAGAGAAGAAGAGAGGGAGAGAGAGAGAGAGAGAGAGAGAGAGAGACGATGATGATGGTCATGGAAGATGAGACAGGCGGACGGATGAAGGCGGATGAAAAGAGACAGCAATGAGAGATTGAAGGACAGAGAGCAGCAGACAGACTAGAAAAGCAGCTCTCAGCGAGGCTGTTACGTGTTTCTCTGACTGAGGAGCCCACAAGCAACTGGCGTTATATGGTTGCTAGGGGTGGGCGATATGGTCAAATAAAATGTCACAATATCTTTTCAAGCTGTATCACGATACATGATATTTTTTATTGTTCTTTTTTCATGTTACTTTAACAGTACAACCACCTACAAAGTAACAAAAACTAAACGAAAAAGGAGGCAATGTTCACTTGTTCAGACCACTACTAAAATTCGTATTATTTTTGGTGAACGAAACAGGACGTTCTGCAGAAGTAGAGTCTATTGCCAATCCGATGCAATTTATCACATGATAATATTGTAATGTTTTTAATGTTTCAGTTGATGTTGATGATGCACTATACTACTGCGTTATTATTTACTTTTACCCAAATGGATTTATTTATTTATAGAAACCTAGCATCTGTGGTCTCAACTGTTATAAAATTCAAGGGACCGCCACATAGCTCTGAGAGCATACAAATGTGTACACTCTCAGAGTTGGTGCACTCTCAGAGTCTCAGAGTTTGTGCACTCTCAGAGTCTCAGAGTTTGTACACTCTCGAGTTACAGACCCATAAGGATCCACTTGGAACCCCCTCAAGGAACCCTGATAGTCCTTGTTTGTTTGGACGTATTTGAAAACCACTGTGCCTGTGCCAGCCTCTTTTTGAGTATTGCAACCACTCCTATATCGTGGTATTGCTTTGAAGACGTACAATATCAGCAACGAGAGATTGAAGCAGCACAGAGGAGCAGACAGAAGGAAAAAGTAGATAGAAAGCAGCTATATCAGATGGTGTTATGTTTTCTTTTTAAATGTTTGTTTTCGTTTTGTGGCTTTCGCCTTTATTTTACATTTTTTATGGAGGGACAGACATAACAAATGGGGAGAGAGATGGGGGGAGACATGCAGTAAAGGCCGTCGCGATCAGGGGTCGAACCCGCGGCACACTGCCAGATTGTATTACCAGACAGGGTGCCTGGACCGCTGAGCCACGGCCCAGGCCTGGGGTTATGGGTTCTGATTGAACGGTTATCAGCCACAACCAGCTGACACTCTGCCCTCCTCCGATGTGAGGAGGAAGACCACTGAATGAAGGACGTAGCAACAGGAAATGCCCACGCACGTCAGAGAAGAAGAGAGATGAGAGAGAGAGAGAGAGAGAGAGAGACACTGAAATATACACGTGACAAAGTATGCACGCGCCCACACACCTACTGTAACATAAACCGAAACATGTCTCTGGCGAGGACACAGTAAAAATCATAATGTCTTTCTTACTTACAAAATCTAATATACTTGTAGGGGACATTTGGCCTTCGCAAGTATAGTAATACAGTCACACACACACACACACACACACACACACACACAGTATACATGTCAGATAATCCAGCCCGTCAGACAGTGTCCCCGTCTATCCCACGTGAGTTGATCTGAAACTGTCTAGTTCTAACGGCACCTGTCAATCATCTCCCTCTGACTGCCA
>NC_137868.1:6984368-7206868 GCF_963924005.1 Protomyctophum bolini
TATTTTTTCATTTTCTTTTTTATTTCCAGGAAAAGCCCGTAACTCTGAGAGTGTAACCATTATACATTCACATACACTCGTAAAGACTCGTAAAAGGTCCATTTGGAACCCCCCCCCCCCCTCAAGGAAAGCCTGGGGGTCCCGTCTCCTTCCTGCCCTGAACCAAAACCCCTCTTTGAGAACCACTGAAGGACTGTCGGTACCAGTACCGGTGTATGTACCGGTGTATGTGGTGTGTCATGTAAGACTCGGTACCGGCTCTGTGTATAGGTACCGGGTCTTTGTGTCATCTGAGGAGTTGGTTACCGGCTCTGTTTATAGGTACCGGTCTTTGTGTCATCTAAGGACTTGGTACCGGGCTCTGTGTATAGGTACCGGGTCTTTGTGTCATGTAAGGACTTGGTACCGGCTCTGTTATAGGTACCGGGTCTTTGTGTCATCTAAGGACTTGGTACCGGGCTCTGTGTATAGTACCGGTCTTTGTGTCATGTAAGGACTTGTACCGGCTCTGTTTATAGGTACCGGGTCTTTGTGTCATGTAAGGACTTGTACCGGCTCTGTTTATAGGTACCGGGTCTTTGTGTCATCTAAGGACTTGGTACCGGGCTCTGTGTATAGGTACCGGTCTTTGTGTATCTAAGGACTTGGTACCGGCTCTGTTTATAGGTACCGGGTCTTTGTGTCATCTAAGGACTCGGCACCAGGTCTTTGTGTCATGTAAGGACTCGGTACCAGGCTCTGTGTACAGGGTCTTTGTGTCATGTAAGGACTCAGCTACCGGCTCTGTTTATAGGTACCGGGTCTTTGTGTCATCTAAGGACTTGTACCGGCTCTGTGTATAGGTACCGGGTCTTTGTGTCATGTAAGGACTCAGTACCGGGCTCTGTGTATAGGTACCGGGTCTTTGTGTCATCTAAGGACTTGGTACCGGCTCTGTGTATAGGTACCGGGTCTTTGTGTCATCTAAGGACTTGGTACCGGCTCTGTGTATAGGTACCGGGTCTTTGTGTCATCTAAGGACTTGGTACCGGCTCTGTTTATAGGTACCAGGTCTTTGTGTCATCTAAGGACTCTGTTCCAGGGTTTTGTGGTGTCATCTGAGGTCTCGGTACCGGGCTCTCTCTCTGTACGGTGTCTGAGAGTCATCTAGAACTCGGTACCGGTGTCTGGGGTGTCAGCTGAGGTCTCGAGTCAGTGTCTGGGTGTCAACTAAGGACTCGGGTCTGCGGTGTCATCCGAGGACTCGGTTCTGGGTGGGGGGGGGGGGGGGTGGGGTGGTGGGTGTCACGTTCCTTAGGTCATTCGAGGTGGGGTTTCTCTCTAGGGGGGTTGAGCTGGGGGTCATTTAAGGTAAACAATGGGTCTGCTTTTTCTGGAGTGTCATTTGAGGTAGCCTGCTGGATATTTATTTTTTGCTAGTTTCCTCCCCATCGCATTCTCTTTGTCTCTCTCTCCCCGGTCTCAAACACCTCTCCCTCTCTCTCTCCCCCTCTATCTCTCTCTCTCTCTCTCCTCTGCCCTTTAACCTAGGGTTTTCTACTTGGAGACAGTGAGCTGCAGTCCTGCAGGCTTCTAGTTCTTATAGGGGCTCAGTCATAATTGTTTAACGTTGTTACGTAAAACTACAGTCCACCGTCATTATGTTTTAATGTGACTCCACTTATTTATAGTTGACATTAGATAGACTATATTATATAACGTGTAAAAGGCAGTCTGTCTCATTCGCACACAGAACGGTCTCCTCATGGCTCGCTCGCTCACTCACTCCTATGTTTCTCCATCTCTCTCTCTCTCTCTCTCTTCTCTCTCTCTCTCTCTCTCTCTCTCTCCTATTTTGTCTCGTTCCTCTCTTCCTGTATTCTCTCCATCCTCTCTCTCTCTCTCTCTCTCTCTCTCTCTCTCCTATTTTGTCTCGTTCCTCTCTTCCTGTATTCTCTCCATCCTCTCTCTCTCTCTCTCTGCTCGCCCCATCACACCACAGCCGTCCACCACGTTTTCTCAGGTTGCCAACAGGACTCTATAGGAGGAGGGGAGGCTGTCTGCGCCTCCCCTCCCTCCCCCCCTCCCTCCCTCCCTCCCCCTTCCCCCCCTCCCCACCATTCTCCCATCATCCCTCGCTCCCTCACTCATAACCAACCTCCACCGCTCCGCTCCACCGCTCCCCCCTCAGTGGACCATGTGCGTGTGTGCGCGCCAGCGCAATGTTGTACACCATCAAAAACACTGGCTCTGCAGAGAGAGAGAGAGAGGGGGAGGGAGAGAGGGAGAGGGAGGGAGGGGAGGGGGAGGAAGGAGAGAGGGAGGGGAGGAGAGGAGGAAACAGGAAGCTGACAGGATGGACAGAAGGAGGGGGAAACGGAGAGAGAGAGAGGAAGAGAGAGAATGGAGGCAGCATCAGCAAGGTAGCAGACAGCACAGAGAGAGAGCGAGACTGGGGGAGAGAGAGAGAGAGCGAGATGGGGGAGAGAGAGAGAGAGCGAGACTGGGGAGAGAGAGCGAGATGGGGAGAGAGAGAGCGAGATGGGGGAGGAGGGAGGGAGGAAGAGAGAGGGAGGGTGGGGTGAGCAGACAGCAGTATAGCATCTCTCTCTCTCTCTCACAGAAAGAGGAGAATAGAAGATCAAGGACGGCACGGGAGAGAGAGAGAGAGAGAGAGAGAGAGAGAGAGAGAGAGAGAGAGAGAGAGAGAGAGAGAGAGAGAGAGAGAGAGAGAGAGAGAGAGAGAGAGAGAGAGAGAGAGAGAGAGAGAGAGGGAGAGAGAGAGGGGGGGAGGAATGTGAGACAAGACTGGAGGAGGAGGAGGAGAAAAGAGGAACGACAACACAATGAAAGAGTAGTGTTATACAAACCCGTCTCACCACCGCCGCCGCCAGCTGACAGACAGACGGAGAGACAGACAGACGGAGGGGATAAAAAGGAGAGGAGGAGAGAGAGACAGACGCACGCGACTGACCGCACCGACCGACCGCCTGACTTTGAATCCATCGCAGGAACGAGGAAGAGGAGGAGGAGCGGAAGAAGAAGCACGTTGCTGTTTTTTTTTGTTTTGTTTTTGTTTGACGAGCGAGAGTCTATAAGAATGAAAGAAATAAAGAGAGAGTGAGAGAGAGGAGAGGACGAAAGCGCGTGTGTTTAAATTTAATCAAACAATATTGTGAAAGCGGAGAAAGTGTTTTGCCTCAGAGCGCTCCAGACGCTGCTGCATGCTGTGACCGGTCCGGAACCCATCGACCCATCGGCTGCAGACTGACCATCCACGCCACCCCGTCAATTATCAACTTTCAGCTTTTTCTTTGTTTTGTTTTGTTTGGACTTTTCTTTTCAGAACCAAAAACAACCGGGGCATAATGTCCCTTCACTGGACACAACAAAAGGAATCCTGGACTGTAGTCTCCTCCTGTCACTCCATCCACACCAGTTTACCACACACAGAGCCTTCAGCACGTATAGAAACATCTACACGCGTGTCCGTTTGATTGTCCATTGTTGTTCTTCTTGTTGTTGATGTGTTTTTAGTCTTTCTTACAAACCTGCAACCTTCGCGTCGTCTGAGCATTCAGGTTGATTCTTATTCTTATGCAAGTGGTGTTTTTCTTTCTTTTCTTCTTCCTATCAGTGCAGTCCGTTTGATCTGCCGCTGGTGGATGATGGTTAATGTAGTTGTTTTTATGTGAGAGTGGTTAGAGTTGGTGGTTTGATCTGACAGACGGATCTAGGCATCGATTAGCATTTATGGCCGGCGCGACGTTGCAAGGCAAACTTTGATCGTTTCCTGAAACCTATTGATCTCTCTCTCTCTCTTTCTCTTGCTCTCTCTCTCTCGTTCTTAATGTACATTATGTAGAGCGATAGCAACAGCAACAGCACGTTTTTTTTATCTCTCTTTGTCTGAAGGGTCTGTCTGTCTCTGTTTGTCTGTCTGTCTGGTCTGGGGCACATCTTGCCTCAAACCATCTGTTGCCATAGCAACTGATGAAGCAGGTTTTATAAGTTTTGTTGATATATTTATTGACATTTTTGACTCCTTGGACTTTTTTCCTTCAGAATTGGTGCTGCATCCTTTAAGGTTGGGTGTTTCTGCGTGTATGTGTGTATGTGTGTATGTATGTGTTATGTGTGTTTAACCAGCTAGAAGACTAGACTTGCATTGCGTGATTTATTTTTAGTCATTTTGTTTTGCGTCAGGTGCGCAAGTCTCTATGTGCTTTGGTTGCTAGGCAACTTAAGGTAGAGCTAGGAATCGAAGGGAGTCATCTGAGCACACACACACACACACACACACAGTCTGCCTTACCGTGGCTAAAACTCACTTTTACCATATCAATCATGTTAATCAATACACGAGGCATCACGAGACGCTGTATTGAACATATCACTTTACAGATCTTGCTGGGTCATGAGTCGTGTAAGGTTGTCCTCTGAGTGAGTGTGTGAGTGTGAGTGAGACTCAGGCCGTCCGTGCGTGTTTGGCGTTCTCGTCTTGTGTGACCTCACTGTGTTTGAACTCCTGTGCACTAAAAGCCATCATCCCCCGGGTGCTCCTCTCTCTGTGTGTGTGTGTGTGTGTGTGTGTGTGTTCTTTTGCTAAAGTGCTTCTCGTTTCCGCGTGGACTGTTGCCATGACTACCCGCGTCCGTCCCGCACGCGGTTAGATCGTCCCAACGACGTTCGCTGCCTCCCTGTCGTTCAGACTCACAGAGCCATAGTCGTCCTACTAGAGGCAGCAGCCCCTCTGGTTTAAACACGCCAGCCCTGCCTGTGTCTGGGCTGTGCTCCTCTGGGCTGCGGGCAGACAGCTGACGAGTTAGAGTTAGAGTAGACTGTCTATAAACCACCCCCATCTGTGGGGCCAGACAACGTGGGCGGTGCTGAGCGATCCACAGCACCTGCTGCACACACACACACACACACACAGACACACACACACACACACACACACACACAACACAAAGAGCTCGATTCAAGACTGAGGAGGAGAGAAAAAAAATACTTTTGTCTCCGCAGGCCTCAGTGAAACTTTGGTGCTGAAGTGTCGTGGGTGGGATGGTGTATAAGCAGCGTGTGAAACAGTCACATTCCTCAGAGGGTCCAAAAGATCAGAGGAAAACCTCAAAAAGTCTCAAGCAGACGAGGGTAAAATATGAGAAGTGTCTGGACTAGGTAGCGAAGGACAGCGACATTTGACAGCAGAGGTTCCGAGCGCTTGTCGTTGCAGACTGTTAAAGCCGCCATAAACGACTCAACGCTGTTTGTCGAGCGTCTTAGAGGTTGTTTTATGAGGAGAAAGGGGTTAGATTCTTAGTACTGGGCGTGTCTTGTCGTCGTGGCATATCACACGTGGAGCTCGGAGCTCCCGTCTCAGGTAACTGATTGCAGTAACCGCCTGGTTACTGTTTAACTATAGACTGTTTGTGTGTGCCAGCGTATCGACGGTGCTAAGAGAGGAGAGGCAGAGAAAGGGACCTATAATCTGAGAGTGGCGTTTTCGATAGTGGCGAAGGCCGTTTGAAGCTCTTTGATGAGCCTCGAGCACCAATCAGGGATAAAAAAAAACAAATCAATCTTGCAGGGGTCACGGTGCACGGTCCAGCTCGGACCCAATCGGGTCACGCTACCGTCATTTGACTCATTTTGCGAACCAAATCCTTGTTCATCGTCAGTGACTTGGATTTGTACTTGTGTGACATTTTTTTCAACATCTTCTCTAATGGTGCTCCAGAATTCACGTATCCTTACGCAGCACACGTGCTGATCAGGGGGACAGTCTCGTCCGTCCGTCTTTATAGGCCATATCAGGTCCTCTCAGTCAGGGACGGCCGTTCTACACTCAGGGCCCCCTAGTCTGGGCTTCAAACTACCAACCTGTTCTCTAGTCTGGGCTTCAAACTACCAACCTGTTCTCTAGTCTGGGCTTCAAACTACCAACCTGTTCTCTAGTCTGGGCTTCAAACTACTACTAAATAAGCGAGTGTACACGGCGCATCTAGCGGGGAGCTCGCCAGTGTCCGCTCCGTTTGACCGCGCAACGGCGCCAGCCTTATTTTTTAGAAGGTATTTTGGGGTAGGAGTCCAACCGGGCCGTCAGTCTGGATAACAGGAGAGTAGACGCGTGCGGGGGAGAGGGGGAGACCATCTGGGTGCGGCGGGAGGAGGTGGTGGCACGCGAGCGGGCGGCGGCGCTGGAGCGCCAGCGCCTGGCCGACTACATCGTGTGGAGGAAGCGCGACGGCTTCCAGGAGAGGAAGCCAGGGGGCGGCGGAGACGAGAGGGAGAGCAGCAGCAGTAGTAGTAGTAGTAACGGCGGGAGGAGGAGGAGGAGGAGGCGCAGCGCAGAGGAGCCCAACGGCAACCTCGCCGTGCCCGAGGTGATCTGGAGGAGGAGGGTGGAGGAGGAGGACGAGGAGGAGGGGGTGGTGGTGGTCAACGGGGAGGTGGGGGCCGCGGAGAGGCAGAGGGTGATTCACAGAGAGAGAGACACGGTGTGGAGGAAGAGAGAGACTGAGTGAAGGAGGGAGGGAGGGAGGAGCGGCGGCTTGCCACAGGAAGGCCAGTGGAAGCCCCGATTCACCGGCCACGTGAATTAGTTTTATTAGCATTTAGTTGGCCGGTTACCTGCAAAAGGTATACATGCAACTGTGAAAAAGTTGAATCGATTAACCGTGGAAGCCACACCTAAAATCTACCTGCGTTAAAGCCTACCTTTTTGGCTACTGTCACTGTTAGCTACCATTAGCATACCTGGTGGCTATAGCATTAGCCTACAGTACCTTCTGTAGTGGCCACCACTGCCTGGCTGGTGGTCCAACTCAGTTTTAGCCTGGTGGGTTGCGTTGGCGTACCTTGTGGCTTGTGTTTCCTGGTGGCTATAGTGGTAGCCTACCCGGGGGCTAGTGTTTGTGTGGTACGTGGCTAGCGTTAACCTGATGGAGTGTTAACTGGCCTAGTGTCGTTTAATTTCCTAGACAGATCACTAAACTTGAATTTGGGACAGTACAGAGTCACCAGAACCTCCTCAGTTTTTATCCCCTTTCTCAAAAGGGATTCTTTCAGGTCTGCATGTGACCAGTGTGGTGTTGACCGCTGTCTGTCTGTCTGTCTGTCTTGTGTTATTGACCTCTGTCTGTCTGTCTGTGTGATATACCATCCTTGTCGGTAGCTAATAGCTTTTTTATGAGCTGGTGTTAGGCAGGGTAGAGCCTCCAGAGGGACTGGCTGTAGAACATACACACGCACGCAATCTAGGAACCAATGCAGTCAGGGAAGAGGCTTCTACTCAAGACACATGCAAATGCACACGGAACATATCAACTCGGTGCACTGACACGCACACACACACACACACACAAACACACACACACAGACAATCACTTGCGTTGGTTGTTCACGGTTCTGCTAAATACACAAAACAACAGCCAATAGATGAACGCCATGTAACCCTCAAACACTCCGGCAAGAGAAGAAGAAGAAGAACTCTATCTCTCTCCTCCGATGTCATCATGCTCCTCTTCCTCTCCGGCGTTCCCTCGTTTCCTCTCCTCTTTCCCCTGCTCGCCCGTTCGTGTTTTTAACGACGTGTCGCCAATAGAGGACGGACGCCGGGCCGGCGGAAGCAGACGGACGGACGATCCGTTCACGTTGAGGAAAGGGTTAGCGAGACTCTGAAAGAAGAAACGACGCGAGAGTGCAGAGAGAAACTTTGAACCGACCCACCGGGCATGGCGCTCGCGCCCAAAGCCAAGTACGCGCACATCCGCAGCGAGTCCCTGAGCTCGGCCGAGGAGGACACGCCCCCCTCCCCCTCCTCCCACCCGGGCCTCCTGCCCTCCTCTCTCTCCTCCTCCTCCCTCGCCCCCATCCTGCCCCCCGCCTCGCCCGAGAACAGCAGCAGCCCCACCACACTGTGCTCCTTCTTCCCCAGGATGGGGGCTCTGCGCCTGGGCATGCCCGCCGTCCTGCTCCCAGGCCTGCGGGCCTCCTCCTGGGCCTCCTCCTCCTCCAGGCAACAACAACAACAACAGGCCACCGCCGTCGCCACCACCACCACCGCATCGCTCGCCGAACCACCGCCCTCGTTGCCGACAACGACGACTCTGGCGTCGCCGTGGCGCCCCGCTCTAACGGCTCCCTCTCGCCCTCCCCCTCCCCCCCCTTCCCTGCAGGATATGAACCGGCTGGGCGGCGGAGCGTCCCGGAGGGCGCGGGTGGAGGGCGGGCAGCTGGGAGGAGACGAGTGGACGCGGCACGGCTCCTTCGTCAACAAGCCCACCAGGGGGTGGCTGCACTCGGACACGGTGGTCAGCAGCCAGGGAGTGTCCTACAGCGTCAGGGTGAGCTATGACTACTACTAATACTACTAATATTACTACTAATACTACTAATACTACTACTATTATATAATATACTTACACATATATAATATACTAACACTCGGACACGGTGGTCAGCAGCCAGGGAGTGTCCTACAGCGTCAGGGTGAGCTACGACCACTACTAATACTACTAATATTACTACTAATACTACTACTATTATATAATATACTAACACTATATAACACACATATATAATATACTAACACTCGGACACGGTGGTCAGCAGCCAGGGGGTGTCCTACAGCGTCAGGGTGAGCTACGACCACTACTAATACTACTAATACTACTACTATTATTATTAACACATTTTGACCTGGAGACTATTCTAAAACAGTTTTTTCTGAAAAACCTCTGTTTCTATGTCAGTCGGTGCTCAAAATATGTAGTTCCAGGGGACCCTCCCAGAAGCAAAGATTTGAGTTAAAAACTGCTCGCCTCTGAAATAATCTATATTCAAAGATTTGCGCCACATTTTCACGATTTTTCAAAAATCTAAATATTGAAATAATTGCAGATCTACAAGCTGCACTGAGTCCAACTCTGCTCGTGACAAATCATGCCAATAAACACAATGTTTTGGGCAGATCAAATAATTACTCTATTGCTTGCTACTGTATGTTTGCTACTATTGCTGTCCTAGACCTAGACCACTGATATTCTGCAAAAAGAAAAGTGCAAATTAATGTTTTGAGAAACATTGATTTGATTAAATTAAATATATAAATACCAGTATTTATATATTTGAAAGTAACTTTCATTTGACAAGTGAAAAAAAATGAATAAAGAAAATCAATAAAATATACACATGAACTTTCTTTTAGGGGCGCTAGCCCCTCCTACATACAGCTTTTGTCCCCACACGTTTCAATATTTGCCAATATTTGCCATTGAAAGGAGAAATTAGGTCAAAGTGAGTTTAACATTGTTTAATGTTGTGTAATGCAATCAGATATGACTTTCCTCCTTTTCTGTGTGGACGTGTGGGCTGTCAAGGCCAGAAAGTCGTTTTTTGCCACTCAGTAGGCGTTCCTGCATAACTTCCTGGTTTGATGATGATGTCACGCGCATACCCTCTATACAGCTTTAGTCGCCACACGTCTCATATTTGCCATTGACAATGGAAGGAGAAATTAGGTCATAATGTGCCTAAGCGGCGTCTGTGCGCGTGTGACTGTTTCCTGTACATGGGCTGTGTGGATAGGAGGAAGTGACATAAGCTGTGTGACTAACTGTTTCCTGTCTGCAGTACATGGGCTGTGTGCATAGGAGGAAGTGACATAAGCTGTGTGACTAACTGTTTCCTGTCTGCAGTACATGGGCTGTGTGGAGGTGCTGCAGTCCATGAGAGCTCTGGACTTCAGTACCAGAACCCAGGTCACCAGGTGAGAGCCAACTTCACTACCGTAATATACTTAATACTACTTCAGTACCAGAACCCAGGTCACCAGGTGAGAGACAACTTCACTACCGTAATATACTTAATACTACTTCAGTACCAGAACCCAGGTCACCAGGTGAGAGCCAACTTCACTACCGTAATATACTTAATACTACTTCAGTACCAGAACCCAGGTCACCAGGTGAGAGCCAACTTCAATACCGTAATATACTTAATACTACTTCAGTACCAGAACCCAGGTCACCAGGTGAGAACCAACTTCAATACCGTAATATACTTAATACTACTTCAGTACCTGAACTCAGGTCACCAGATGAGAACCAGAGTAATATAGTAAGAGAGTGGCGACACTAGTGTTGCCTCCCATTGTAACAATGGAATGCGTAAGGGCTCGTTCCACAGTATCTCAATGGGATAGTTCCAATGTTTGGAACTATAGCCCATAGGCACCCACTTTGTGGCGAGATCAAAGTGTGTCGCTACTCTCCTACTCTCTACACTCTGGTGAGAACCAACTTCAATACCTTAATATACTTAATACATGGCATGGCATGACCATATATGGAGGTGTGATGTCACGACCATATGGAGGCGTGACACACTTCCATATATGGTCGCAGCACTCAGGTCGCCAGGTGAGAGCCAGCTTGCGCGCAGCCATTCACTTTCTTGTCTACGGGCCGACAAATCTTGCTATTTTCCGTGGTTTTGGTCAGAACGCAGATGTTCTGGCCTCATTTCGGACTTCAGACTCTATATAGCATAGTATAGCTGTCCTACTGTCTGTCTCTCAGCTGTCCTACTGTCTGTCTCTCAGCTGTCCTATACTGTCTGTCTCTCAGCTGTCCTACTGTCTGTCTCTCAGCTCTGTATACAACAATACAAGCCAACAACATTTGTTCACTGACTGATTGTTCATGTGGGGGAAGAATGGTGTGTGTGGTTGGGAACCAGGGAAGTTGGTTGTCTGCACGCGTATGCACACACACACACACACACACACACACACACACACACACACACACACAACCTCTTTCTCTCGCTCTCTCTCACCACCCACCTTCGTATGTCATTCATTCTCCTCACGCCTTTTTATTTTCTGTTCCGTTCTCATTTCACCCACGAGCCCTCCGTCTTTGTGCGGTGTGTGTGTGTGTGCGTGTGTGTGTGTGAGTGTGTGTGAGTGTGTGTTTGTGTGCGACTGTGCGTGCGTAGAGATGCTTGGCGGGGGGGGGGGGGGGGGGGGGGGGTAAACTCTATCAACCTCCGCCAGAGCTCTGCTAATCAAAATGTGTGTAAGAGAGAGCATGTCACATTTTTGTGTTGCTTTTTCAGAGAAGCCATCTCTGTGGTGTGTGAGGCTGTTCCTGGAGCAAAGGGAGCCCAGCGCAGGAGAAAGGTACACGCACGCACGCACGCGCACACACACACACACACACACACACACACTGTCCAATTTAACACGCCATTCAAGTTGACGATAAGCAATTTCCATGAACACATTTTCGAAGCGTTGCAGGCAGCATTGGAAAGTGCGAATATTTGCAAGAGATGGAAATAGACAAGATTCGAGAAGAAAATGTTCTTGAAAAGTTCCCTGGAGGCAGTGGTGAAAGTATTCCGCCCGCCCGCCACCGCAGCAGAGGTTGTGGGTTCAAATCCACCGTGGTGCATCCATCTAGGCTTTGTCGTGCATCTGCACACCAACAATGGGCCTGTGTTGTTCGAGGTGGGCTAGAGAGAGGGCGATAATTAGTCACAGCACGTACTCCTACGGGATGATGAGGAGGCGGCACCTGTCAGCGGGGAGCGTTGGGCGGGAGGAGGAGGAGGAGGAGTAGGAGGAAGGCTGTACTATACGTCCTCTCGGTGGGGGCTCCTCACTGGCAGGTGAGGCAGTAGGATACAACAGCAGTGATGATAACACAGAATACATTGGCCTAACGACTAAATTGGTGAGAAAATATAGGTAAAAAGAAAAAGCAACAAAAGAAACCACCCACAATCTTTTTGTGCTGATGGCTCTAATAATGTATACGTCTCACCTATCTGGATAATTGGCGCCACCAACTGCGCATAAGTGTAGTGGACGGAAACATGCCATGTTAAAAAATCTTCATACTCTTTTGTTTTCACTTTTAAAGGTTTCATGACATTAATTTTCATTTATTTTTATTTTAGTTTAATTACACCGACAAAACCTGAATTTGTTTCACAGTTCATGGAAACATGGCCACTGACATGCACAAATCCTTTATGTAGAGTTACACATGCTCTCTGTGTCTCTCTCTGTCTATCTGTCTCTCTGTCTCTCTCTTTCCAGACATAATTTATTTATACATGTTAAGTGGCCGTGGTCAGAGATGAGAGCTGCATATAGCCTGTCCACTCTGTGGTCAATACACGCACGCACACACGCACACACTTATACTGTATGCACACAGGTGTTCACGCACACATGCACGTACATACACACACAGACACACCAAGCGCGCGTGCACACACACACACACACTGTGGTCGGGTAATTACCAGTCATTCACTCTCTCATTCCTTTCCTCTCTCTGCATTTCTATTCATTTAACTTTTCTTTCTTTCAATGCCCCTCCCCTCTCTCTCTCTCTCTCTCTCTCTCTCTCTCTCTCTCTTATGTCTCTCTCTCTCTCTCTCCCCCCCTCTCTCTCTCTCCAAATCAACCCCTCCCTCTTTCATTGTCCTTCTCCTGTCTCTGTTCATTGATTCATTTTTGGAAGACTGTACCACACGCACGCACACAGTCAACCAGCAGGGTGGAGAGTGTGTGTGTGTGTTCGCAGCATTCCAGTAAAACTAAAACCATCCACCCAAACATCCATAAAACAGGTGGTTGTGTGGTAGAACTAGAATGTTCCTCTGTTCTGACTATGAAACACACATGCACGCGCACACACACACACAATACTGCTGTGTGTGTGTGTGTGTGTGTGTGTGTGTGGGGTGGGGGGGCACAGTAGCATTGGAACATGTAGTTTGGCCCAGACAGCCTCCCTCTCTCAGCCTTGCAGCTGTTTTGTGTGTGTGTGTGTGTGCGACAGATGCTGTGCAGTACCAACTTGAACTTCATATTACGTTCCAGCGAAGAAATGTGTTTTCATTTCGTTGAATATGATACGCACGACAATCTGATGAACCTCTCTCCTCTCCTCTCCTCTCCTCCTCCCCTCCCTGCTCTCTCCTCTCCTCCTCCCCCCGCTCTACACTCTCCTCTCTCCCCCCAGCCTTCTTCGCGCTGCCTGTCGTCCATCTTGGGGAAGAGCAACCTCCAGTTTGCAGGGATGACCATCAACCTGACGGTGTCCACCTCCAGCCTCAACCTGCTGGCTGCAGACTGCAAACAGGTGAGCAGAACTGGAGTTGTTCTCCAGAACAGCCAAACCCTCCCGGAACGTCAGGGCCAACGTTGAAGCCACCGACTGTGCCCAGGTTACATTCCTGAATGAATTCTGTGACGTATGGGAATTCATCTTCCATATTAAACTCCTGTTGCTGTTCATTGTAACTTACTGTATGTATGAGCGAGCAGACACATGCAATTAATTATGGGCACATTTCCTTATAATGGTGACTCAACCAGGCAAACCGGTACAGTTTCCCTTGAGATTCTAACTCCCTTTTCTGTGGAAGTTCTTTACGTCCGACCCAGTAACTGACAACATCGACACATCATCATCATTTACTGCATTGTTTCTCAACTTGTGGTCAATACAATAAATTAAAATACAAATCTTCACTTTCCTACATACTACATGCATGGTCAGGGACCACATGCAATACCTTCACGGACCACCAGTGGTCCATGGACCACCTGTTGAAAACCCATGCCCTATAGGGTAAGTTCCCTCACAAAAAACATGCAGTAATCCTGGTCTCTAAACCGCCTCCCCCTGGCCCTCTGTTCCTTCACGCGCTATTTTAATAACCATCGTGGGGGGTATCAAAAGCTTTTGATTACCCCCCCCCCCCTTCCCTCTCAGTAAATCCAAGCGTGGATAAACAGCCTGCCGCGTGGCAGTACTTGTGGTCGTGTTCATTGTTCATTAGCTTTTTTGGCCGCGGCTCAAGAGTCTCATCTGTGAGCTCCGCTTCTCTCCTCTCAGCCGAGCACTTCATCATGGGACACTTGGGACACCCTTAACACATTAGGCCTGACGTCGAAATTTAAATAATGTCTTCTAAATCCCGACAGTTTTCAGTTTTCTGATGTTTCTATGTCAGTGGTTCTCAAACATATTCATGTCAAGGACACAAAATATATATGACCCCCATCTGAAAATACATTGTTCCAGCCAGGGACCCTCCCAGTAGCAAAGATTTGAGTTAAAAACTCGCTCTGAGAGAACATATATTCAAAGATTTCAGGCACATTTCACGATTTCTCAAAAATAGCAGATCTACAAGCTCGTATGAGCTCATAGATCTGCTCTTTTTCAACAGCTAAAGTACAAACATAATGCTTAAAACACCAAAGGGTTCCCACCTAAAATGGGGTTAACGACAAAGAACCTTGAGACTTGAACCAGAAATGGGACGCTATAGCGCCGTTCATGTGGTTGGGCTTTTCTCATACTTGGTTTTTCGTGCCGGTGTCACGCGCTCGATAAACGTTCCAAGTTTCAAGCATTCTTTATTTGTTACATCATCAAAGTGCACAGGAATATATGCTACGCACACACCGCTCCGTTGCTTTTTAGTGGTGTGCTGACCCACGGCACAAAAAAAAAGATCAAGAAGGACACATCAAAGTGGCCGCACACGCTTTAGCCCAGTGCCAACGTTGATTAAGGCGCTCGGGTGACACAGTGGCAAACTGGCTGCCCACCACGGCGGAGGCTAGGCGCTTGAATCGCCCCCGCGGCGGTGTATCCGGTCAGAAAAACTCTCCCCTACGAACGAACGCGGCTTTGACCGGCTTTGTTGAGTGTCCACAACAGGGGTATTCATACTAGATTAGGCGAGGGGCCACAACTGTAGAACTGCGCATGCTTTTTCTCCAAATGCATTTTGTGCCCAAACACGAAGATTCATGAATATGATACATTTGTGCACAGTAATGAGCAGGATAATTATACAGTATGACACACACACACATGCTATTTTTGAAGATGTGGAGCACATTTTTGAATATATATATTCTTTTCAGAGCGAGTGTTTTTTAACTCACACACTTGCATCTGGGAGGTCCCTGGACCAACATATTTTCAGATGGGGGGTCGGCGGCCAAATTCAGATAATTCCGGGAGCCCTTGGAAATGGTTGGGCACCACTGACATAGAAACATAGGTTTTTCAATGGTGCAACCACTCCACGGAACAGCAATGTCCGTGTTCACCTATGTGCTGTGTTGGTTCACCTATGTGCCTATGTGTTGGTTAATGAGCACGAGTATATGACTATTAGTACCAGTAGGGGCACTGTTGTGCCAGAAAGAGAGAGAGGGATAGTGCTGCACTGTTGCCTGTTGGGAGAGGTGGGGGGGGGGGGGGGGGGGGGGGGGGGAGGAGTTGCACCACTCAGTTCACACGGGTGTGATTTTTCATGCAGTACATCGTGTGTACCACCACCAACTCAGCGGCATGTGTGGAGTTGAGATTTGGGAGGACTTCCGGACTTTTACTTTTACAAAGAAAAAATTGAACATTTTCCACCAGTGCCGATGGCGCGTAGCCGTGTACTGAATATAGCAGATGAAGCTCACGAGGCTGTTTTGGGTGCGCGGCGCAACGAGCAGCCAAGTATTAATCAGACACCACCACCGTGCTGCTCCTGGAGTGTGAGAGAGAGTCGCTCCCACGTTCCCTCTCTCTCTCTCTCTCTCTCTCTCTCTCTCAAACCTCCGCCAGTGAGACTCTGACTTCACTTGGCAAACAACGTACAGCAGAAACTTGGCTCTACTGTATGATGTGTCTCAGTGGAGGACCGGGGGAAGTTATGAAACCTGCCTACCTCATCGATAGGCAGGTTTGGTCATTGCAAACACAATAAACTTTTATTTTTTTGATATTTTTGGGGACTTTTTATACCTTTTTATTGATTGATTTACAGTAGGTTGACAGGAAATGAGGAGAGAGATGGGGGGTGGGGGCTATAGCGCACGTAGGCTACGCTATTGCAAATGTAACGCCTGGGATTCCAACGCGGGTCTCCCGCGTGAAAGTCCAACCACTAGACTAAAGGGATGTCCCTTTGGGCACTGGGGAGATGTTAGACTTTTGAGGCCACCAGGCAGAGCCTCTGAGCCACTCTGCTACACAAACATAGCGGACTTATCCACCAAAAAGACTGTTTTTACAATAAACGTTTTAACATTTGCGTCGGATGAAAAGGGAATTTCTTTGGGCTCTCCGTTGATGAAACCACCCTCGGTTTGGACATTCCGTTTGGTGATTTGTGTAATTTGTTGTATAAAAGGCCCCTCGCACTAACTTTGGACGCAGTTTACAGCCGAACGATGCGGACTATGAAAATTCTGCCTGTGGTGTTTTAATCGGATCGGTCCAGAGATCATGTGTACAGTTTTTTTATTTTAGATTTGCACAAAAGGGTAGGTGCAAAAGGAAGAGCAAAAAGTGTGTTTTGAAGAAAAGTCAAAATGGCAGAAAATCTATCCTGACGCAAATGGGCATTTTAACGCACTAATAAATTAATTATTAATCAATTTGTTCAAGTGAAAAACGGGCTTCGTTAAGACCTCCGTAATATTATGGTCAATGCCTGTGTGAAAAGTCGGAGAGCGATTTGTGCAGCCAGTGAGGCGCTACGACAGTGTTTCAGACATTCATTCAGACAGACATGTTTCAGACATTGAGTGAATTACAGTATGATGATGATGATGATGATGTGAGTACCTTTTCCACCACTGATAGTGATTGTTGGTAGGCAGGTTTCTGAACTGTCCACAGCAGCTCCTCCAATGAGACGCAGAGTGAGAGATGGTGCCATCAAGTGAGGACCAATTATATACAGAGATGAGGTTGAAGTGGTCTTTTAATGCATGGCTGTGCTGAATGCACTCACGCCATTAACGCAGAAATGCACACCTTTTTTTAACACACAAATGCTCACATTAGCACAAACCACACGCATAAACACACACGTATTAATGACACACACACACAGACACACACACACACACACACACACACACACACACACACACACACACACACACACACACCATTAGTGACCCGATGCTGTTATTGATTAGGTTGGTAAAGACATCTCCGAGCAGCAGAGAGGACCATGGGATTGAAATGGAGGAAAAAGCACTTTTCTCCTCTCGACCCTCACTCATTCATCTCATTCAGTCCTTCATGTTCACTCATGTCTCTCTACCCATCTCTCTCTCTGTCTCTCTCTGTCTCTCTCTCAACAGATAATAGCCAATCATCACATGCAGTCCATCTCCTTTGCGTCTGGAGGAGATCCAGTGAGTCACTCAACCTCCGCCCTCTCTCTCTCTCTCTCTCTCTCTCTCTCTGTTCCTGTCGTCCGTCCGTCCTTCTGTTAGCTATCTGTCATCTTCTCTGTCCTCTGCTGTTCTTCCATCCATCTAATAATTAATATCTCATCCTTATCTCCGTCTCTGTCGGGCAGAAACCTCTCATCTCTCCATATTCTAATTTTTCTTGAATGTCAATTTCCGTTTTTTTTTTTTTTTACGAAAAAAGAAAAAAGGAGAGACAAAAACAAGGCTGCATTTTTCATATTACAAGATACATTAATTTAAAATCCTCATGCATTATCGCTATAGGCTGAGAGAAGAGATCCCACTTTTCCCACTTTTTATAGAACTTAGTCAATTTTTGTTTCCTCAAACTATTTCATGTCAAGGACGGCAGAAATGATCTGTACTCGTACTCGGCGCTGCGCTATGAGCTTGTAGATCAGCTATTTTTCAACCGCTAAAGTATAAATCAATGGTTAATGTTGTTAAACGCGATTGTTGAACGTCCCTGCGTGATCACACTACGGCGTCGCGCAAAAGCAACACAAGTAGAAGATCCACAAGCTTGACGTTCTTGTAGATCTGCTATAGTAGCAGATCTACAAGCTTGACGTTCTTGTAGATCTGCTATAGTAGCAGATCTACAAGCTTGACGTTCTTGTAGATCTGCTCCTTTTGCTGTTTTTAAATGTTGTCATATGAGGTTTCCACCCGACTATTTAGCATTTCCTCCCTTCTTTCTTTAACTCATATGGTTTTTTCACTGCCATCCTTTCTTTCTTTCTTTCTTTCGTCCTTTCTTTCTTTCGTCCTTTCCTTCCTTCCTTCCTTCCTTCCTTCTTCCTTCCTTCACTTCCTAATACTTGTCTCTGTACGGTGTGTTGTCTGTCCAGACCTTTCTCTGTACAGTGTGTTGTCCGTCCAGACCTCTTGTAAACTAACTATCTTGCTTCTTTCCTTGTTGGTTTCTGTTCACCTCAGTTCTTGTCCTAAATAAACATGTCTTTCATCTTTGTTTACTCCAATGTTTACTCCAATTAATTTTCCCTGTCCTCCTTTATGACCCCCCCCCTCTCTCTCTCTCTCTCTCTCTCTCTCTCTCTCTCTCTCTCTCTCTCTCTGTCTCTCCAGGACACAGCAGAGTACGTAGCATATGTGGCTAAAGACCCCGTCAACCAGAGAGGTGAACACTTCTACAACACTATAATAATTACACACCTTTTAATTTCCTTATATCACCCGTAATGTATCTGAACGCTGTTGTTCAGTGTGGATATAAGTGAGCAACACTAAAAGCTATTTGCCAGCTAGCTATAATTATGTTTAGGAACAGTGTGGTTCCCAAACTCTTTTAGCGCAAGTCCTTAAAAGGCAAATTTTGACGCTGCCCGGGACCCAAACTAGTGAAAATAGCATATCTAAAAGCTCACAACGTGTCGCATTATGAGCTTGTAGCTCTGCTATGTTCACTACTTCTTGAATGTGGTTTTTTATTTAATTAATCGACATTATTCGTTTTATTTTTTCATTTATGAAAACGGTGGAATCGTTTTTAATTGTACATGAGAGACAATTGGCAAACAATCAGTGAACACAGTTTTTCAATACACCAGTTTAGTCCTTGCATGTTATAGAAAGCAGTTTCATGTGTCTTTGTATATAGGGCACGGGTTGCAAGCAAGAACAAAAACATGGTAATAAATCACATACTGTACATAAAAATAGTCATCATGAATCATACCTAAGCTAAGAACGGTGGAATATCTACATAATGAAACTATGTGCATACACTATAGAGTGCCTACATAAAATGCTATCTAACGTTGAAGCTAGCTTATATCCAAATGCAGGTTGTTTGGCTATGGACATTAGGACGTTAGGACACTGAGTGATTGAATAAAGCTACGAACGAATGGAGATTCCCACGAGCTACCGTCCGTCCGTCCGTCCGTCCGTCCGTCCGGTAAACGTCAGCATTCACAGACCATCACGACAGCGCTTGGCATGGACCGAACGAACGTGCACTGTGTCTGTCACACAGTGGAAAGCTGTTTCAGCTGTTCTGTCTTTAGACTTGGCAAATATTGATATGTAACGCGAGAGCACTTATTGGACTCCGGCGTCCTGGAGAGGAATCCGTTGCATTCTGTCGACAAACGGTGGGAAATAGTGCTTTTTACAAACTGCCTCATAGGCTATCCTAGATATATGCACAGGAGCCAATTGGGCCACTTCCTGGTAGGCTATTCTATATATGCACAGGAGCTTCCTTAGTTCACAGGTGTTACCAAAGACACTAATGAAAGCTCTGTTAATGTAGCACAGTGGCTCTCAAACTTTTTTAACCCATTTAGACCTGTACAAAAATGTCAGTTTCTATGTCAGTGGTGCTAAACCTTTTTCACGTCAAGTACCCCCAGAATTACCCCCATCTGAAAATAGGTTTTTTTTCCAGGGACCCCCCAGAAGCAAAGATTTGAGTTAAAAACGAGTTAAAAAAAGATTTGCGACACATTTTCAAGATTTTTCAAAAGATAGCAGATCTACAAGCTCGTAGCACGGCACTCAGTGCCGCTCTATGAGCTTGTAGATCTGCTATTTTTCAATAGCTAAAGTATGACGTAATTCTTAAAATACCAGAATGGGTTCATGTCAAGGATAACTCTTGAGAGAGAAAGAGAGAAAGTGAGAGAGTATGAGAGTATTTGAAGTGATCAAACTAGCGATAGAATCCAAGTTTAGAAGCATATCTTCCGTAAACAAGAATAGTCTCACAAATGCCATAAAATAGGTTTTGATGATGCCTCAAATCTTGCCTAAAATCTCAGCTTGGTGGTCTGTTGTGTGGAACAGCAGCAACAATAGGTTTAGACTACTGTACTGATCATACCTAAAACATAATTATTGAATTTTCAGTCATGAGGTCTTGTTTTTTCCCTGTTTTCCATGTGTCAGCGTGTCACATCCTGGAGTGTTCGGAGGGTTTGGCACAGGAGGTGATCAGCACCATCGGTCAGGCCTTCGAGCTCAGGTTCAAACAGTACCTGAAGAACCCTCCCAAACTGGTCACGCCCCATGACAGGTACACACACACACACACACACACACACACACGTACAAGAACAACACCGCCATGCACAAACACAACAGAACAGCATCAGTACTCAGGAAATATGACTCGACAACATTAAAGGAAAATGCGGCCTTATTTCAACATCATTTCACACTTCCATATAATTATGGGTTCTCATTTGATGGGTTTGATATTAGGCCACAGACCCCCATTTGATACAATTTTGTTTAATCTCCGGGACCCCCCCCCCCCCCCCCGGGTGCAGGTCTTTTTTCCGACAGCATATTGATCCGAAACCTCAATCCTAACCTAACCCTAACCGCAAGCACGGGAGCAGCGCATGTCGGACAATCGCTTTTTCGCATCGCAGCGAATGTCCCCCCGCTGCGGATCGGATCGTTGCCCCGTCGGCTAGAATGCTGTCGGAAAAAAGGCCGCCTCCCCCCCCCCCCCCCCCCCTCCCGATCTACACTGTTAACTTGAGTGCCTGAGTGGGTCCATTTGGTACCGTTCTGTCTACACTCTAAACACAGTCAAACAAAAGACTCGAAAGAGCCTCCAGCGAATGCCAGCCTCAGGCACGTCTGGAAAAAACCCATAAATTAAGCCTGACTCCCGCCCCGGCCCTGAGTTGATCAATCAAAGGCTTCGAGCCACGGCAGACTAAATGTATTTTTGTTTATTGGGAACCGACTGTGGTGGCTTTTTAAGATCAACCCGTCGATCGCGTTCCACCGGTTGGTTACTTACTAACTTACCCCTGGTCTACACGCTCTTTGTCTCAGAGGCAGTTTTAGTTTCCATTCCATTTAGTTTAAGTCCTATTTTAGCCATCTGAAATGTTTTGTGTCTACTATAAATCTACAGTTCATTTAGTTGACTGTGGGCTGTGATGCCATTAAAATGCCTGATATCCCTCTATATACTTAGCTGCGTGCCGCAAATAGCAAACAACAGAGTTACACCTGAGTGCAAACGAGCAAGCATGAGATGACTATATTTTGTATGGCTGTGGCAAAAATGGAATGTTTATAAAAAAGGTCCACCCCAAGCCAACATGGCTATGTGACCCCTGGCCACCAGCCAACATCGATGTGGACATTTCAGAGTTGATGTTGCAAGAAGAGCAACGGCTTCTATTTCAGCGCGTTAACTTTCCAGGAATGCTCGGTTCCTGGAATGCAGCTTTAAAGTGATCTCCCGCACAGAAAGAGTGTATCATTTAGTATAGCGTTACTAATTTGGGTATATCGAAAGACGCTTGCATGCACGCACACACACACATGCACTAAACCAGGGGTCTGCAACCTTTTTTTTAATTAAGTGCCATGTTTTTATTTTCTAGATTGTCAGTGTGCCATATCAACATTAATTAATATGCACGCACACACACATACATTAAACCAGGGGTCTGTGACCTTTTTTTAATTAAGTGCCATGTTTTTATTTTCAACATTAATTCATTTTAATGACACCACGTGAGAAATTCCAACATATTTTGCTTGTCCACAAAAAAGTTTTTCCTTCTTTTTAAATGTTTTCTTTCACATTGCTATAATGATCATTAGACTCAGGGCAATAACAGAGTTCAGTTTTAATGAATGCAGAATGCAGGATGTAATTTACACACAAATGTGAGGGACATTTATTTGACTGCATTTTTTTGAATAGTTTATTTAAAACCGAAAATACTCTCTCACACACTTGCCAGTGTGCCAGTGATCACCCTCCTTTGTGCCAATGTTGGCACTGGTGCCTAAGGGTGCCTTACCCTGCACTAAACACAAGCTCCCAAACATTTGCCTATACTCTCACGTGCACAAGTGTATGCGTATAAGTATGTCTATACGACATGCGTACACATTTATGTATGTACATGTACATGTACATGTAACTCACTGATGTGCACACACAGGCACACACACAGACACACACACACACACACACACACACACACACAGGTTCCTGGAATTTAGATGCACAGCTGTTGCAGCACGGAGTTAGTTCTGGTTTCTGGCTCTAGATTTAGTTGATCTGAAACTCCAGTTCATCTCGGTTCACTTCTGGTTTTCTCAGAATAGCCACTTCAAAGAGTGTGGCCAACGATGTATACATAATGATATACTGTATGAAATATGACATTTCTGTTTCTTGTGAGCTTGTAGATCGGCTATTTTCGGAGCAGGACACCCATGTGTAACTAAGCATAAAATGACGTGTCTTCGTTCTACTGGAACATTTTATTTTTTTAATGAAAATTGTCAATAGATTAAAGTCATAGTTTTTTAGTCATCATCGCTGAGTTTTCATGTAGTGGTCAAATGTCTCTCTCTCTCTCTCTCTCTCTCTCTCTCTCTCTCTCAGAATGGCTCCGTTTGACGGCTCAGCGTGGGAGGAAGAGGAGGACGAAGGCGCCCCGCCCGCGGAGGTTCCGTACTACAACAACTTCCCCGGGAAGCAGCCTCCTCCCGGAGGCCTCGTGGACATGAGAGGAGCCCGGCCCGGAGCCACGCTGGTCTGTACCCCCCATGAGGATGTATATCTGACCGTGTGTGTGTGTGTGTGTGTGTGTGTGTGTGTGTGTGTGTGTGTTTGTGTGTGTGTGTCGAGTCCTGGACTGGTCCAGTTTTTACAACCTTAACCCGCCCCGCCCGTCTTTCTTTTTTTGGAGCTGACTGAGCTGTTGACCCAGTCAACAGCTCCAACATGTTGACCCAGTCAACATGTTGGAGCTGTTGACCCAGTCAACAGCTCCAACTGTTGACCCAGTCAACAGCTCCAACTGTTGACCCAGTCAACAGCTCCAACATGTTGACCCAGTCAACATCTCCAACATAATGACCCAGTCAACATGTTGGAGCTGTTGACCCAGTCAACAGCTCCAACTGTTGACCCAGTCAACAGCTCCAACATGTTGACCCAGTCAACATCTCCAACATAATGACCCAGTCAACAGTTGGAGCTGTTGACCCAGTCAACAGCTCCAACATGTTGACCCAGTCAACAGCTCCAACATGTTGACCCAGTCAACAGCTCCAACATGTTGACCCAGTCAACAGTTGGAGCTGTTGACTGGGTCAACATGTTGACCCAGTCAACAGCTCCAACATGTTGACCCAGTCAACAGCTCCAACATGTTGACCCAGTCAACAGCTCCAACATGTTGACCCAGTCAACAGCTCCAACATGTTGACCCAGTCAACAGCTCCAACATGTTGACCCAGTCAACAGCTCCAACATGTTGACCCAGTCAACAGCTCCAACATGTTGACCCAGTCAACAGCTCCAACATGTTGACCCAGTCAACAGCTCCAACATAATGACAAATATTTTCATAATGAGGGTGTGAACCTTCTATAGCAGTCTAGTTGTAAATGGTAAATGGTGCATTTATATAGCGCCTTTATCCAAGGCGCTTTACATAGCATGGCAGGATCAACCAGGTAGGCAGGTATAACCAGGTATAACCAGGTATAACCAGGTATAACCAGGTATAACCAGGTATAATCAGATCAGTAGACCCACCCCGTGATCAGTGGTCGGGTTCATTCAGAAATCTGCGTGTCAAGCGAAGAACTTGACGTGGACAGTTGACGTAACTCATCCAAAAACACGTTGAAGAGAACGTCCTGTTGAACCTTCAAATTAAAATCATCGTATGAATGCACGTTCACCGGCGCGCCCTGTCGAGTTCCATAAGTGACCGTTGTTTGGGCGGAAACGATGCTAATCTTCACAATAAAATATTACCCCACCCACGTTTACTTCAGTACACGTTTACTTCAGTACTGCCCGTCTCCGACCCTGTGTACTTCTAAAAGTACTTCTAAAAGTACTTCTAAAAGTACTTCTAAAAGTACTTCTAAAAGTACCCCGGCCCGTTGCAGGACTCTGGTGTGTGTATCAGTGTATGTATAATTTACGTCTCTCTTTCTTTCTCTCTCTCTGTGTGTGTGTGTGTGTGTGTGTGTGTGTGTGTGTGTGTGTGTGTGTGTGTGTGTGCGTGTGCGTGTGCGTGCGCAGCCCTATGGACAGCCAGGACAGAATGACATTCACAAGCAGCCCCTCCCTCCAATACCAGGTCAGTTGTCTGTCTGTCTGTCAACAACAACTGTATAATACGCTCGTAATTAGCCCTTCGCTAAACCACCGCCCCAAAAAGCGATTGTCCAACGCCAATCCATATAGTTTATCAACTATATGCTATGCAGGGCAAGCTTTCGCCACCTCATGGCTGTCAGTGTTATTTTGCATGGCTGTGTTGTTGAACACATAATAGGCAGCTTAACGTCAGGAAAGTTACACGACTGACCCGCCCAATTTGATGGCAATAACACTAATGACTGTAGTCTTACTGTGCAACATGAAAACTCCTGTTGGGTGATCGTTAAAGTTGATGTTGGATACTGTTTCTCCCTTCATTTTCTCGTATTTCTAGTTTATTAAAATAATGTCATGCACTTTTGTCCAGTGCAGTGCTACGGCAGGCCTGGTTGACTAGATTTCGAAGACATTTTGATGCTCTTGCTACTGAAATGATCAATTATTTATACGGAGAATCATTCATTTAACATGCATCTCAATGGGTGAGAAGGACAGCTCGCCCGGTCTCCTCTCTGCTAACGAGGACGGGTTGGGGAGGACTTGGCGAAGGGCTAATTGATATAGTGCACACTTTTTCTCAACTCTTTTCATGCACACACACACACACACACACACATACACACACACACAAATATTTAGACTTAGTTGAAAATCACTGCACTAGGCTGTTCTGATGCCACTGATATACAACAGACCTCTAGTGACCTCTAGTGTCCTCTAATGTTACTGCTTCAATATACAACAACAGATACTCAGAAACAAAATGCAAGACATCATTGAAATACCCCTCCCTTTATCTCACCTTTCTTTCTTTCTTTCTTTCTTTCTTTCTTTCCTTCTCTTCACATTAATGTCATGAATTAAGTTGTTCTTTGTTTTTTTCCCCCAGTGGGAGCCAAGGAAGGTGCGCGGGAACTCTTTGATGACCCATCATATGTCAACGTGGACAAACCCCGCCCCTCAGCAGCCAATGGGAACACTCACAGAGATGCTTTTGACATGAGTGAGTTTAGCGTGTCTTCTCCAGTCTTGTGCGGGCATGCCAACGAGTCTGTGTGTCTTTCCCAATCACAAGCACATGTAATGGGTCGTTCCAGGACATATTTATTGCTTAATGTCTTCTCAGAATGATAGCTATGAAATACAGCCTTTATGAAAGAAATTCTTCATTATACAGTATGTACCAGTAATGCTCAAAGATCACTCACTATCTTGGACTAGTGGAAGAAGTCATTTTATGTTAAATTTAACACATTTTCTGTTTAAAACGGCATTGGACAAGTTATATTAAAAGTCACAGATTGCCTAGAATGACATTGGATGAGTTATTCGTTTACAGTATACTGCATCCAGTATCGCTAGTATTATTTTTACCGGTTCTTGGTGCCTCCGTCACCTGTTTGGTGACGTCATTGAATATTTCCCTCCGTCCAACCTGGCTTTAGTGACGATCGGAATCGAAGCTCAAATTGAGGTGATCATACAGAACATCGATGTTTTAGGAGCTCAATAAGAAATGGAAGGCTTCACTTCCGCTTTATCGCATACTCATGATAGACCTTCCGTTCTCCAGACTCTATGACGGAAGCATATTATTTGAAAATTGCGAGAGGCAACAAGACATAATACTAGACATAGGAGTGACGCCCCGGTTCACCTGTCCCCTCGTTCACCTGTCCCCTCGTTCACCTACCTGTCCCCTCGTTCACCTGTCCCCTCGTTCACCTGTCCCCTCGTTTCCTCTCCAGAGCCGTTTGACGACGCGCTGGGCGTCTCCGGTCCGGCCGTCTCGGCGGCGCCCCCTCTGGTGGAACAGCTGCAGTGCGAGCTGTGGTTCCACGGCAGCCTGAGTCGGCGGCAGGCGGAGCGGCTGCTGACGCGAGACGGGGACTTCCTGGTGCGCGAGTCCGGGACCACGCCGGGACAGTACGTCCTCACGGGGCAGCAGGGGGGACAGCCCAAACACCTGCTGCTGGTGGACCCCGAGGGAGTGGTGAGTGAGAGCACGCACACACACACACCTGCCTGTCACCACGGGCATGTACCACCATTCTAGGACTTTTACTTGCACTTAAGTTAAAGTCTGATCGGACCCTACAAAACCGCCTTGTGCCAAAGCAGGGAGGCTGGCAGAACATTCACGGGACAACACTCCCAATCTTCTGCCATAGTCTGAAAACTTCAGAAACCTCTTCAGACTCCATCTTGGCCCGTAGCACTTGCACTAGCCTCGACGACTTTACAGGCGTATGCAAATAATGCTGAAACTTATGTAATTTAGATTTTATAAGTTGGCATTTTATTAGATTTATAATTATTAGCACATAGCAGTCTATAATGTATACTCATAGCCTCACTGTACTGATAATCTACTGTTAGGCAGATTTTAGGTTCTTAGCTTGTTTATTTTTCTTGATGACTATTTCTGTGTGTTTGATGTATTTCCATACGTTGTTCTTGCTTTCTGTAAGTCGCTCTGGACTAAGAGCGTCTGCTAAATGCCTACATTGTGAATTGTAAGTAAAACACCTCTGGTATTGTCTCCTCCTCAGGTTCGTACCAAAGACCACCGCTTCGAGAGCGTGAGTCACCTGATCTCCTACCACATGGACAACAGGCTGCCCATCGTCTCGGCCGGGAGCGAGGTGTGCTTGCAGCAGCCAGTGGAACGCAGGGCCTGAACATACCACACACACATAAACACGCTATAACAATCATACATGCGTTCTGGCGGAAACCTTGTAGCAGACCTTTTACTTTTCAGGAAATGGAAAAAAAAAAAAAAAAAAATGGCCTGTGTTCCAATGTATCCAATGTAGTCACAAGCTCTTTTTGTTCAAAATGGACGGTATATAACCCACTGGCATACTTACCCACTTTCAGCGGTTAACCCATTCTGACCTGAGATCAGATTCATACGAGGTTTCCACCGGACACACACAGGTCTGATGAACCCATTCTGACCTGAGATCAGATTCTAAAAAATGTCAGTCGTTCTTCGATTTTTCAAAAATAGCAGACCTACAAGCTCGTAGCGCGCCACTCGGTGGCGCGCTATGAGCTTGTAGATCTGCTATTTTTCAATAGCTAAAGCATAACATAGTGCTAACACCAAAATGGGTGCCCGCCCAGAATGGGTTAAGGGGTGGGGTGGAGTATTGGGGTGGAGTATCCGTTCATGGAAGCTATAGGGCCAACGATGTTTTTTTATCGGGGCAGGGTGTGTGTATCGGGAGGTGTTATTATGCGAGGCTCTGTTGGAAATAATGGGTGTACATTTTACGTAGGAAATCTTCTCCCCCCCTGATATCCACCTCAAAGATGTTGAGAACGTTTTTACAAAGATGTTTCAAAAATAGCAGAAATATGCCTGGTCTACAAGCTCACAGCTTGTAGGTTGGCGATTTTGGGGCACGTGTTGCTACATTTTGCCGTGACATTCTTGTACTACAAAGTAAGGCGTTATATATACGGAAAAAAATAAAAAAATAAGATACAAGGTTTCCGCCCGACAACGATATGCAACGATAATTATGCACATAACAATCATACATGCATATATGCAAGCGTTGCACACACACACACACACACACACACACACACACACACACACTCATGTCACAGACCCATTGAAATGCAATCAATGCAACTCACACTCCAATGCAACGCTCCCAAATACACAGTGATGCAAAAACATGCAAGCACGCACGTCACACACACACTCCCTTTTATATGCTCTGTACAACACACAGCAACAACACTACACACACACACACACACACACACACGACACAGCAACGACAGCCAAAAACCTGAATCTAAAGACTCCTACCAGTTCCTCTGCCAAAATCACCCGTGCGCCGCTGTCGCCACAAAGCCCTCAGCGTTTCCTGGAAGCCAAACTTTGACCTTTGACCTCCCCGTCCCTCCCAGCCAATCGCGGCGCGCCATCCTTCGCCCCGCGGACGTGTGCTTTTTCTCCTTCTATTGACTGCAGTGGTTCTCAAACCGTTTGAACTTCAAGGACTCTCCCCAGATTGATATGCAGTCCGCCTGGACCCACCCCCTCAAGGACCCCTGTGGGGGGTCCCCTTATGGACCCACCCCCTCAAGGACCCCTGTGGGGGTCCCCTTATGGACCCATCCCTCAAGGACCCCTATGGGGGTCCCCTTATGGACCCACCCCTCAAGACCCCTGTAGGGGTCCCCTTATGGACCCACCCCCTCAAGGACCCCTGTGGGGGTCCCCACCTGGACCCCTGATTCACTTTGAGAACCACTTGTTCCACTGCGGCTTAACTGTGAAGAGGAGAGGAGCGCAAACCGAAAAAAAAAGAAAACACATGACACTTTTTCTACGAAGAAACGACACAAAAAAAGAAAAAGCGACAACATGCAAAAAAAAACAAAAAAAAAAAACACTGAAAGCTTATTCTAAAAAAACGTTAAAAAAAAGTAAAAATCGTAATCCAGAGAAAAGTATGAAAATATTGTGATGCTTGTCGTTGGGAGCTCGTTTGGACAGAGGCGGGACATAGAGGAGGAAGTGGACCCTACTTCCTGCCTGTGTGGACCTGTCCAATCAAAAGCCAGGAATGCTTTTTCTTTTTCCCCCGCTTCAGAGAGACTTCATCAGCCAATCACAACAGCTCCCCCGGGGAAAACCAATCAGCCTGGCGATTTTATTATGCATAAATGAACACGTTTGTTATGTTTGTTAAACCAATCGAATCAGGAGGCCGTCACCACGCCGCCACCCACAAGCCACTCCCCCCTTTAAACGACTCTCTTGAACTCTCGCGCCCTCGCCCTCTGCGAGGCGAGGCGAGGTCGCGTTGCTATGCCAATGGTCGCCATCAGCTCCTGTCCCATGTGTTTTTAATTCTTTTACCTTTTTTTGTTTTTTGGAATGAATTCAACTGGGCGTCCTGTTCTCTGACGGGACGCCCAGTTTAACATTGTTGGACGCTCTGGGTCCTCCCTATGAACACATACACACACACACACACACACACACACACACACACACACACACACACACACACACACACAGGTACCTACTGTATACACACATCCTCCATCATGCCAAAGAACACCCGGACTTGGTTTGCTAAAGGCGGAGGAAGCCATGAAGCTAATCAACAAAGACTCATTTGCCAACTTTACGTTGTGTGTGTGTGTGTGTGTGTTTGTGCGCGTGTGTGTGTGCGTGCATGCGCACGTGCGTGTGCTTACATAGGGGGCAGATCGTTTGTACAGAGAGAAAGCCATGTCTATATATATATATATATATATGAATATATAAAAAGACTGTTTTTGTAGTGGGGATAAAAAACCCATTGGCATGACGCCTGAAATATGATGTCATCTGAAAACTAAAGGCGGAGTTGACGTTGATGCAGTAAAAACAAAACGGTGCTTTAACCCATTCTGACCTGAGATCAGATTCATACGAGGTTTCCACTGGACAACACACTGGTCTGATGAACCCATTCTGACCTGAGATCAGATTCTAAAAATGTCAGTAGTTCTTCGATTTTTCAAAAATAGCAGACCTACAAGCTCGTAGCGCGCCACTCGGTGGCGCGCTATGAGCTTGTAGATCTGCTATTTTTCAATAGCTAAAGCATAACATGATGCTGACACCAAAATGGGTTCCCGTTCAGAATGGGTTAAGACGTCACACGCTGTCTTGAGGACTGTTTGCAAGTGACAATCGATGGCCGACACACGTGTTTGGAGCATTTAAGGATATATATCGTTGAAGCGAGCTATCGCGCTCCTTCAGACTGCGTTGCACGACAACAAGTTGAAGCAATCAACGAACGAACCAACGTCCCTCTGGTAATGTGACGCCATCTAGTGGCAATAATATTAGTTGAGGTGACCAGAAACTGACCACCACCACCACACGAGGCGGCCTGCCTTTCACGGGTGCCACTCGAGGGAATGACAGATTTTTTTTATTTGTTTTCCTAAAGCGTTTTGAGACGGAAAGGCGTGAAGGTAAAACGTGAGTTTTAAGCCCATTAAGATCTGAGGACACGATTCTACAAAATGTCTCCTATTATCGTAACAGTTTTCTCAAAAACCCCATGTTTCTATATCAGTGGTGCTCACACTTTTTCATGTCGAGGACACTCGAATATATCGCCGGAACCCCATCTGAAAATATGTTGTTTTCCCATAAGCAAAGATTTGAGTTAAAACTTTCACCATGTGAAAGAATATTATATTCAAACAATTGCACACATTTTCAGGCTTTTGCAAAAAAGAAAATAGCAGATCTACGAGCTTGTAGATCTGCTATTTGTCAACAGCTCAAGTTTAAAATAATAGTTAAAGTGGTTGAAAGCTACGAGGTGACACAGACGCGTCCTCAGGTCTAAATGGGCTAAGCCCTGCCGTGCGAAGAACCGAGTAGCAATCAGGTTTTAGAGTTGTCTTCGCAAACGAGGAGAGACACACTCTTCCGCCACCTTCTGCTCATAAGTGTTTTTTATATCTTTTTTTTTTACTTGTGCCTTGTTTTACTGGATGCAGTCACCTGGTGTACTTAATACAGTGACACACACACACACACAGACACAAACGCATCAGTCCAGTCCAGTGATGGCAATCTCTGCACATATCTTACTTTCAGCCCGTGTTCACGCGGTATCCTGATGTCACCTTCCTCCCGGGGGCGTATTTCCTGGTCGCCTGTAAATATATAGCATCCATACCGATTGGTCGAGCGTCACATGACATACGAGGTCCGTCCCGATCGGTGGGCTTTTTGTACTGGGTTCCTGGACTGACATTCTCGCGGGTTATATCCAATGATTTCCTTTGATTTAAACGGAAATCTCTCACACACACGCACGCACGCACACACACACACTCCCCAATCCGAGGGATAGCTGGGCCCGCCAGCCAATCACATGGTCAATGAAATAAATGTAATAAGCGTGGGTGCTTTACACCCTGTCGTGCACGCGTGTGCTCGAACCAAAAGGACCCACCCGTCCCTCCGTCCGTCCGTCCGTCCGCATCACCAGTGAGTCAGTCCAGAATCGTCACCGCTCTTCATCACAGCTGCCTTTTCGTTGCATGAAACTCGTGATTTGTCGTCGTTTGTTGATGGTTCTTGGTGACGTTGTGATCAATGCTGGTGTACACTTTTGTTTTTGTTTTTGTTTTCTATTATGAGTTCTCATTTTGACGCCAAAGGTTTCTTTCAGATACCCTGTAAAAAATGATGAACCCATTAAGACCCGCCTGAGGCCGTTTTCTACAAAGTGTCTTCTAAATCCCGAACGTGTGTTGTCGCTATTATCAGTGGTGCTCAAAACTTTTGACGTGAGAAATTATACATATTTGGCCGCGAACCGCCCTCTGACAATAATGTTGTTCCAGGTGGGACCTCCATTAGCGTGACACAAAAATGACGAGCTATGAGCTTGTACTGTATATCTACTGTTTTTTAATGGCCAAAGCATAAAATAATATGGCTACATTTTTAAATGGACACGGAACACTTTCCTGGTCTTAATGGGTTAATGATTTTGTTTTCCTTTGACTTGTGTTTTAATACTTATTTACTTTTTTGAGGGGAGGGGGGGGGGGGGGGGGGGGGGCGAGGTTAAAAATGTCTGTTTATACCTGTATCTGAAAATATAGATTGCATATAAGTATATAAATCATGTCATCTTTCATGGTGAGCTTTGGTTTTAAATACACTCTGGAAATGTCAGCCTCAGAGTCCTCTCTCTTTACTGACATTGAGTTATTGTACCGGTAAGTTAGAAACAGTTATGTGTATGAATGAAGCTATTCGCTATTAGCTGCACTGAAACTTTCCTCTTCTACGCTATAAAAATGCAATTCACTAGGTGAGACATGACCTTTGACACGATCTATTCTAAATGTCTTAGTAGAAGAGCAGAGAGACAAAATACAATCACCCCAAGTGTAGACTTTGTATTGTATTAACATTGTATAAATCGGATTCAACAAAAATACATTTTATTCATGAAGAATTACATAATGTTGCTTTAAATACAGATAATATGAATTACGTGACCAGAGCATAATATGAAGTCCATTAATAGAGATAATATGAATTATAATTAAACGGTGTACTGTATGAAGAGAGATTGTGAGTCCTGTAGTGAAATGGAACAGATCTGGAAAACTCTCCTGGTTGAATTAGAGAGAGAAATGGAGACTGATGAAAAGAGACCCAAAAATGGAGACAAAAGAGAGAGAAGGTTATGGACAGTGACCGATGGAGAAAGTTTGTGTGTGGGTGTGCGTTAAGTGTGTGTGTGTGTGTGTGTGTGTGTGTGTGTGTGTGTGTGCTGGAAGCGTGTATAGAGGAGATGAATGAGGCGGATTAGCGGAACACAACAGCGGTGAATAAGCACACAGTGCCAGGGAAGAGCACAGAAGCAGCAGGAGGAGCGTGGATGGACGGACGCATGCATGAATGGAGATAAGGTTATAAGTAGGACTCGGAGTGGGGAGGTCGTGGGTGACCTTTTTGGAACGAGCACGGGAGGCAATCGATCACACAGACGGACACACTCCTCCTCTCTCTGCGTTCACATTGAACTCCTCGTCTCCTCCCCCTCCTATAGTCTGCTCCATCTTCTCTCCTCCTGCCGGACTCCTCCTCATCCTCAGTGGTGGAAAGAAACTAAGTACTGTATACCTAGAGTACAATTTTGAAGTGTTTGCAACTTTCCTTGAGTGTTTTATACGTTTACTTCTACTCCACTACATTTCAAGAGGCAAATATTGTACCTTTTACTTCACTACATTAATTTGAAAACTTTAGTTAGGCCTACTAGTTACTTCAGCCCTATGTACAGTACATTTCGGTCATTTGAAAATAGCCAACACATTGTGATCTTGTAGATCGGCTATTCATTTCCAAAGATGTTTAAACATTTGAAAACTTGAAATGGCACATTCTGCATAATGAGTGCTTTCTACTTTTGGTACATTTTGATAACGCTTTTTGTACATTTACTCAAGTCAAAGTTTAATTTCCGTATACTTTTACATAACGGAGTAGTTCTACATTGCAGTGTTGATAACTTTTACTGAAGTAAACCATGAGAGTACTTTTTCCCCCACCACCACAGCTCATCCTATAGTCTACACCTCCTCCCTGTTTGTTCTGCTCCAGAGAGGGAGCCATTATCAGCAGTAGCATCCATGCATCCTCAGCGCCCACTCCCCCAGGTATACTGCAAGGCTGTCACCATTTACTACTTTAGTTTTTATAGTTGACAATTCGTTTGTCACGCAAAATATGATTGTGATTAACCATTTAATTGTGTTATTCTGTTTTTGTTTTGTTTTTTGCATTGGAAATTGGAACGTTATGACTAGAAATGACAATTCTGGCTTTGTGATAAAAAAAAGGTGCAAATGCAGGGCAGATATGACAAATAACCAAGAAATATACCAAGAAATTACTGGCATTCTTTTATACTTAAAGAAATAGAAGAAATAGCTGGTCTATACACGCATACAACGCATCACGTTGTAGGCATACGCTTGTAGATCTGCTATTTTTTGCTTTTTTCAACATTGACACGATTATGACAACTATGACAAAAATAAGTGTGATTACCTCAAATCATAGCAATAAGATGATTATATGTTAATAATTGTGACAACCAATCCTGGTCTCTAAAACTGCCTCCCCCTGGCCAGCCGGGGCACCTGATGGAGGGGAAAGGAACTGGTTGGAATAACGTGTTCCTTCCACGCGCTACGTCCAACCAGGGAAACTCCCCCCCCTGTCAGGTTGTAAAGGAGCAACTTGGACACTCATGCATGAAGGAAGCAATGAGTTCAAGTCCGTTGGTCTCCCCAGGTTGGCAGAGGGTGTGTGTGTAGAGCCCAGGATCACATTAGATAATTGACACAGGGGTGAAAAATGGGTTACAAAATCGTGGGATAAAAATGTAAACAAAAACAAAAAAGTGACAACCCTACTCCTCCCCCCATGCAGGCCGTGCCTGCAGCCTCCCTAGGGCAGAACCTGCGCGACATGGCCATGGGCCTGGGCCGCGGGAACAAGCACCTGCTGGGGGGAAACATCGCCTACGGCTTCATCCAGTCCGTCAAGGAGTGTCTGTACTTCCTGCTGTGCTGCTGGTGCATCAAGGAGATCCTGGACTGACGTGTGATTTGATCCATTGAAACTTATGATTGAAATTTTGTATTCACAGTTTGTAGAATGGGTAGTGGGTACTGTACTGTACAGTTCAAAAGAAAGTACAGGTCAATGCAGAAACTGTGAGGATATAACCAGGAAAAGCACTAAGACTTGTTTACATCAGGGTCCTCCGTTTTCAATTCATCAGTGTGTTGGGTGTACGGACGGTCGCGTACAACACCAACACCAGCTGCCGACCAGGCGACCAGTCACTGAACCAATATTGATGGACTTAAAAAGAAGAAAAAGTCCAGTGAACTTAAAAGTTGTTGTGTCAGGAGGTTTCTGGAAAAGATGTGATGATGGTTTTTAATAAATATAGCAGATCTACAAGCTCAACGTGCCATATTGTAACCCGGTTCGTTGAGCTTGTGGATGTGCTGTGTTCACCAAAAATGTGAACGATTTGGTGCAGAGGGAAAAAATGGAGCGGCAACTATTAAGTGGTTAATGGTTCGTTAACATAATTGCATGTGCTGCATTTTTAAGATCTCACACTGGTCGACAGACAGATTGACAACTGATGGAGACATTGTGATCTGTTTGTGTCTCCTTCAACGATTCTAGTCGCCCACGAGGAAGAAGATGGACTGACCAGTGTTTTTCAACCTTTTCCATATCAAGGTCCATTATTTATTCAGCATTTGAGCCACAGACCATTTGATGACATTTAGCTTCTCAGACCCAAAACGAAAGAATGTTTTGTTATCGTTGTCTTTGATCGATCGATCAAAGACATTTTGTAAGTGAGAATTAAATTTGAATTATGTCTGAACTCTTTGTAATGTACCAGTACTTTGTGATCGACCTCAGGGATCCCGAGCTGAGAGGCTGAAAAGAGATCCTGAATTCATTGAACAGAGATCACTTACAGTCCTTCATTTGGACTAACAAACTATTTGTATTCCCATCAACAGGTAGAATAGGGCAGTGATACTCAACCTCAGGCCCGCGGGCCACATCAGGCCCGCGGGACCATTATGACTGGCCCACCAATGAAAATCTAAAAAAAAGAAGAAAAAAAAAATCTGGAAAATGAAATAAAAATAAATAAATCTGAATGAAGTTATCTTTAATTACATTATTATAAGTAATACTATTAGAGTTGTACTATTACTCGAACGAAAATAAAAGCTTGGGGGGGGGGGGGGGAGATGCAATGCAAATGAAAGACATATACTGTGTATCCCTATTTCCTGACATAATTTTATAGCTAAACGGACAGAATTCTATTTTATTTGAATGATGAAACCCAGCTGCCATTAATAGTTGGAAATGGAAATGGAAATTGCGGAAATTGTAATTGCGGAAATTGCGGAAATGCGGAAATGGAAATTGCGGAAATTGCGGAAATGGTAATTGCGGAAATGGTGGAAATGGTGGAAATGGAAATAGCGGAAATTGAGGAAATTGCGGAAATGGAAATTGAGGAAATTGCGGAAATGGAAATTGCGGAAATTGCGGAAATGGAAATTGCGGAAATGGTAATTGCGGAAATTGCTCTTCACTTATAGCTATCTATTTTCAGGTAGATTGTTTTATTTTACTCAGTCAGCCATATCACTACTCATTTTTTTTCATGAAAAAGGTCATAGCTGGGTAATCTATTTTCAGGCAAATTGTGTTTATTGTATTTTATTTTACTCAGCCATAACAATTTATTTTCTGTTAACCAACTTGCTGGCTGGCAGGCAGGCAGACAGCTACTCATAGACAGGCAGACAGACAGACAGACAGCTACTCATGGAGAATTGGACAGGCAGGCAGTCAGACAGCTACTCATAGACAGGCAGACAGACAGCTACTCATGGACAATTGGACAGGCAGGCAGACAGCTACTCATGGACAATTGGACAGGCAGGAAGGCAGACAGCTACTCATAGACAGACAGACAGCTACTCATGGACAATTGGACAGGCAGGAAGGCAGACAGCTACTCATAGACAGACAGACAGCTACTCATAGACAATTGGGCAGGCAGGCAGACAGCTACTCATAGACAGACAGACAGCTACTCATGGACAATTGGACAGGCAGGAAGGCAGACAGCTACTCATAGACAGGCAGACAGACAGCTACTCATGGACAATTAGGCAGGCAGGCAGATAGCTACTCATAGACAGGCAGACAGACAGCTACTCATGGACAATTAGGCAGGCAGGCAGACAGCTACTCAGACAGGCAGACAGACAGCTACTCATGGACAATTGGACAGGCAGGCAGGCAGACAGCTACTCAGACAGGCAGACAGACAGCTACTCATGGACAGTTGGACAGGCAGGCAGGCAGACAGACAGCTACTCATAGACAGGCAGACAGTAAGACAGCTACTCATTGACAGACAGACAAATAACTACTCATGGACAGACAGACAGACAGGCAGGCAGGCAGGCAGGCAGGCAGGCAAAGAGCTACTCATGTTATGTTATTATAACAGCTACTCATGTTATGTGCAATAATTTGTGCAGTTATGGAAACAGCTCTTTGTGTTTATGCAAGAAAATGTAACACATTTATTTATTTACATATTGTGTGCATGCACATTGTACTTTGATACATTTTGCGAAAATAAAGCAATTGAAAGAGAGAAGTTATCAAGTATCATTAATGTCGTAATTTTATCTACTGGCCTCTGGCCCCTTGCCATTTTTGTAATGTGGCCCACAGGTAAATCTATTTGAGTATCCCTGGAATAGGGGTTTCTCTTTTGTACATAGAGAAAATGTTTTAGTTAATACGAGAGAGAGAGAGAGAGAGAGAGAGAGAGAGAGAGAGAGAGAGAGAGAGAGAGAGAGAGAGAGAGAGAGAGAGAAAGAAATACAGTCATAACAGTCATAACATAGGCCTACTTACATCATCAGTCATTATCTTTTTTTACCACCTGTGCTTGTCAATCATAGGAAATGTCCCCTTGAGTCATCGTGACGCTGTCCTGTGATTGGTCGAGGCAGGGTGTGAGGGGCAGAACTAAAGTGAATATTGAACTGTTATTGGACAAGAGTGAAGCATGGAGAAGAACTCGGAGAAGAGCACAAAAGACCCACAGTCAGCCACAGAAACACTGGAAGTAACTCAATTTTGCCCTCAAAATAAAACCTTTTTTTACCGTTACAATAAATAGTGGTGTAAATTGGAGTCCTCTATGATTAGAGTGGACATAGTCTCACGTTGCCAGACTGTTGCATAGGACTGTTGCTTCTCGCAATTATGAAAAGATAGTCTTTACAAGACTATCTAGTAGGCTAGGCTAGTTTATCTGCAAGATGCAGGAAACTATACTGGTGGGGGAAAAATGGCACATGCATGATGACTCTTATAAAACATTTATAATAAATTATTACAACGTTCATACTTGTTTCACTACTCCAGCCCTGAATCACTAGCCACGCTCATTAAGAAAATATGTTCTGGCGATGAAGTGAAACGAAATGAAAATTCAGGCTAAGGCTTTGCCACTCTGTTTGACCTAAAGTCAGGGCCCCATTACACAAAGGCATCAAAAGTCGCAAATCTACAAGCTTAAACGTAGATTAAGGGCCCCATAGTAGGCCCTAGACTATAGACTTTTAGGGACTCAAAAACAATTTGTAACGTAACATTTTCTGCTCAGTTTTAAATTATAAAAGTATTGGCATCAAAATATACTTAGCCTACAGTATGCTATACCAAATTTAAAGGCATTACTCATTTATGTTAGAAGAATATGCGGTCCATTTCATAAGTAATTGTATAATTGTAACTAAGGTTGCAGGCAGCTGGGTAGCTTAAACAAGTACATAATGTATTATTTATTTATTATTATTATTATTATTATTATTGTTAATCTAACACAAATCTACAAAAAACCTACTAAACTAGTATTTCAGAAATGTAAAGGTAGGCTAAGTACAGTTTACTTTCACAAACTCTGGGAAACCATTTCGTTATTGCAGCTGTAAACAGAAATGGAATCTATTTTGAAAGATTACTTTCACATGTGTTTTATTTTGAAGTTTCACTGGAAGCCTCGATCCTCCTTCTCCGTCGTACTTGACGCACTGATCAAAATGTTCCAACTACTAGTTGTGTGAATAAGTTGATGGAGAGAAGAGAAACTACTGCATTTATTGACGGACGGTACGTTTCATTGACGGGACGGACTGACTGGCATCAAAGCAAAAGACAACTGACCGGACAGGTAAAGACAAACACAAACAAACAACCATTATGTTACATTATGTTGCACTTGCGTTGCTTCCTGCTCCGCTGCTGTCCTCTTGTCAAGCTGAAGTGAATTACTGTAACAAACCACGCATTTTATTCTGCACGAGAAGAAATTCTAAGTTAGGAAACACAGTTGTATAAATATATTGTACAAAAAAGGGAAGAAGAAATAAATAACGATTCGTGTCCTGTTGTTTCTGACTTTTGATGACAATTAATTTAAAGAGATTTATTTGATGACTACCATAATTGACAGCTGTCAAACGCCTCTCAAATTAAAGCTTCGCTTCGATGTAAAAACCAGTTGATTTTGAAAGCTGTTAACATTTGATTTTGATTATAGACGACTCTCATGTTTTCTTAATGAAGTTGGGGTGGGCGTTTAATCTAATCAATCTGGTGCTGCTGTTCCTGCACTGGACTTTTACCACTGCATGTGACCATGTTTGGTCATTTCTTCTCCCTGCTGTGGAAGACCAAGACCAGAAAAAAGAAAAGAAAAAGCATCATTCAGAAGAACTAAACAGTTCTGACATGTGGAAGTAGTCCTTAGCTCGTTCGTTCTGTGATGGATATTTACTTCTCCCAAGAGAGTAGCCTACCAGCCTGCATGGCTGATACTCCCACTTTACAGTGGGCTTATTCAACTCAGAGTTTTACAAAATGTTATTATTTTTTTGACTCAGAAATCGTTAAATTAACATTATTATGATATTGCGTTGGGGTCATGGGCTCATGGCCACTTATAAAAGCCTTCTGGCAAATTCCAATCCAATCAATTGGACTAAGAAATGAATTGATAGACACAGCTCTTGTTCATTTATACTGTAAGTCTGTGCATATCTTCAAGAATACCCTGTGAATCATGAGCGTTACATGGCTGTCTATTTTAGTCCTCAAGGCTGTGTAATGTTGCACTCTCCCTCTGGCTCTCTTTCTCCCTCATCCATCCATCCCTCCCTCCATCCATCCATCCCTCCTCTCTGGTTTCCTTTCTTCACTTCCCTGTGTCATGGAGGTTATATTTAGCTGAGCTAATCTATTCGAGCCACTCCACTGTATATGTGACGCTCCACCAAGCGGCGTTGCCAAGTCCGCTTATTATAAGTGGCTTTGGGATTGTTTGTCACAGAACACACAATACCAAAGTCGCTTATAATAAGCGGACTTGGCAAATTGCTTGTAAATATTGTTTTATGGGACTTGTTTCTTTACTGTCTTCATTCGGTGCAGCGTCAACGGGGCACAAGCCAGTGTGGCAGCGGTGGCCGAAACGGTTTGCGGAGCTGTCTTGATATCGGAAGGTCGCTATAGTTCGTATCCCCGGACCGGCACGTTAAAATTACCACCGCTGAAGTGCCCTTGGACAAGGCATTGAACCCCTACCATGAAATGTTCTATGAGCAGGGCCTGGCTGTAAACAAGTTCTTGAGCTTAGTCCATTTACCCTGGGTAAACGTAGTACCTTTCCTTTCCTTTCCTTTCCTACTTGTGCCGGTCCCAAGCCTCGGTAAATGCAGAGGGTTGTGTCAGGAAGGGAATCCGACGTAAAACCTTAAGCCAAATCGAATATGCGAATCAACTCAGTAACTTCCATATCGGATCGGTCGAGGCCCAGGTTAACAACGTCCGCCTTCAGTGCTGTTAACCGACAGGGTGCTGAATGCTGATGGAAAATGGTTTACTGTTGGTTGAAGAAGGTCTTCATCCGGTGGCAATTGCCTATAAACTGTCATCCTGGATGCAACTCTCCCTCTGCTAATCTGCAGAGAGCCCCGAAATGATCTCTTGCTAGTTTCAGGCTTGTTTCTAAAGTGTACAGTAGTTGCTTGCTTGTATGTTTTCGCTTACTAAATGTTGTTTAACCCAGTCAGTCCAGTGGTCTGGGTCGTGAAACACTTTTCATGTCAAGGACCCCCCCAGGTGTCCGTTGACTTGACCCCCATCTGAAACTATCTATCTCTGTGCCAACTGCCAGGGACAAAAATATTCCAAATATTTTCAAGGTTTATTTGAAAATAGCCCAAATCTACTGACAGATAAGCTGTGTTTTTTTTTTGTTTTTTTTTGCCGTAACAAGCTCACTGCATCACATCGCAATGCGCTGTGAGCTTATAGGTCGACTATTGTCAAATAGCCGATTTATCAGTTCAAAGTGGTTCTTCTGGGCTTGTTTTCGTAGATCTTGTTGCTTATTTCTCTCAGAATCTGGCAACACTGGCACCAGGCCCCCAGGGCTCTGCTCAGTGTCTCTCTCTCTCTCTCTCTCTCTCTCTCTCTCTCTCTCTCGGGACCAGACCGTGATTAGCAGCACAAGACCTAAATTACTGACAGGGAATTAAGTTTTTAAGGGACTTTGAAGTATGTCATTAACCATGGTTAACCGCTTAAAAACCCTATATATGTCGTTGTGCGTGTGTCTGTGATAGCGGAAAATATCAGATCTATACTAAGTAGTATAGATGTGTTTTGGTGTGGCGTGTTTTGGTGTTATGTTTTCAGACTGAGAGGTGTCAGTCTTCAGTAACTGTCTCGAATAGGCGGATGTATCGTTGCTGTCGGGCAGAAACCAACCTCTTATCTGCATAATATTCTAACGCTTTGTGTTTTATCCTAAATGAACGCCCTAATTGATCATACTACAGCAACTATACATCGCAATGTTTTGTAAAAAAATACATATTTTGCCCCATGCTCGATTGCCCCCGCCCCCTGTCAAAAACAGCTAAAATCCCTAAAACGAAAGAAAGCAGCAAATGAAAACTCATCTTTTACTTTCTCTAATAACAACCTAAAACATGAACCGTGGTTGAAAAAAACTAAAGTTGTCCTTTAAACCCTTTAGACTTGGGCCCCTCTAGAAGTGGGCCCGAGTTATAGATAATGTAATTGGACCACTTTTTGTCCATCTATACAAAGAAAACAAGAACTTTTTGGCTAATGTTCCTCCCAGAATATGGATGCTGAGAGCTGAATCAGTACTGTTCCCAGTAACCAATTACATACTTGAATCCCACAATTATGTAACGGAGGGGTGGAAGAGAGTTGTGGGAGAAAATATAAAACAAACAAGTTGTTTTATTTTTGTAACTTGAATACAAATGTCATGTAGGCTTGTACACATGGCATCATAATCGGTGTTGGCCTTAAAATGCAATATCGGTATCGAAACGATATCAAAATTAATATGATTGTGATGATGAAGGCTGCAGATTATGTCAGTGTTTTCTGGGGAAGCTTTCAAAAAGTCAACAAGTTGGAACGTTTTTTTCCGTTTGTCGGAATAACATTTCAACAACGGTGCATCCCTAGTTTTTGGAATAAAGGCATTGCTTTTTTTCTAATTCAGTGTGGTAAACTCACCTCTTCTTCCCATGATTTGAACCCGTGTTTCCATTCACACTGAGTGAACTAGGCCTATAGGATAGATAGATTCTTTATTTGTGTTTCATGCACCAGAGGTGCCCAGCCCACATGGACTTATAGGACACACCATACAAGTCATTGCGTCAATCAATATTGTATAAGTGTACAATAAAATAAATAATAAGGGATGTGTTCCAAGGATGTATTCCAAGGGGACCCACATGTGAGAGAGAGAGAGAGAGAGAGAGAAGGAGGCTCGTATTCCCCTTTAAATTAACACGGAGTCTTTACTGTGTAGCAAAGTGTCCGTTGCTTGTATGTCTAGAATAGATCCAGCCTTAGTTACCAGAGGGACGGGCTGAAATATTTCCCCTCAGCTAGGAGTCAGACCGCCAGGCAGAGCAACACACAGCCACTACTAATGAAGAACCCAATGTTCACATGCATGCAAGCCCTGTGAACATTTACATGTAAACACACACACACAGTCACGGTCGTGGTTCTATACTTGCGAGGACGTCGACATTTTTAGCCCGTTCAATCCAGGAAAGCATCTGCGTCATTTTTTTATTTTTGCCATGTAGCCTACAGTACACCACAGTACCTCTCTTATCTGCATATTTAAACTTTTTGTGGTGTTTTTAATGCTATACTTGATCATACTACAGTCACAGTGGTGCCCAAAAGTAGCAGCGCTTGTAGATTGAATTTTAATCAGTTTAACAGTTTATGGGTTTGATCCACCCGACCGAGACGATATACATTTCTAAATAGGTTCATGAATACGAAAATATATTTAGATATTGCCATTTTTAACATTTAAAGCGGAAAATCAATGATCTATACGCTCACAATGTGTCGCAGCACGATGACATTGTGAGCTTGTAGATCTGCCATGTTTTCTGTACGTAACTGAAGTATAAATCAGGCATGCTGTAACTCCAAACCCTAAACCTGACCTCTACATGTCTAATCCTAACCCCAACCTGAACCTTGTCCTAATTGTAATGTCCTAATTCATTCTAAAACATTTCTTCACCATAAGAAGCATGAAAAAAACGGTCCTCACCAATCAGTCTATTTCTCATATTCTACTATACTTGTGGGGACACTTGGCCCTCACAAGTATAGTAATTAAGTGTACATACATACACACACTAACGACGAGCTCGCATACATTTGCATAATATCACATGCACAACGAGTGTATCCGCATGCGTGCATGTGGATACCACACATGGCGCACACGCATAATTGTGCATCCACGTGTCAACATTTACTGTACATGTGCGACGTGCGTGCGAGTGCACCCACAGATACATTAACACGATGACGTGCCAACTAAGCACAGGCACGGCAGGCAATCACACACGCATCCATGCAATCTAAACACACACACACACACACACACACACACATAGACACACATAGACAGTAAAGCAGGGTGTGTTAAGGCTGAAAGCATTGGGCCTCTATTCAAATACTGTCCTCGTGTAAATAGACGATGTCCGTTTAGTTTTGCCTGTGTCATTGTCAGTGGTGGAAAGTAAAGTAACTAATGATGTACTCCAGTGCTGTACTTCAGTACAATGTTGAGGCATTTGTACTTTATTTGAATATTTCCAATACTACTCCACTACATCTCAGAGGCAATTATTGTGCTTTTACTCCAACAACAATTATTTAAAAACTTTAGTTACTTTTTGTAGATTTGGATTATTCTTACAAGACATACACTAACCACTTCAACACTATATGCATTTCGGCCATTTGAAAATAGCCGATCTACGACTCGAGCTTACACTGCGTTGCGACGCATTGTGAGCTTGTAGATCAGCTATTTTTCAAAATCGTTTTTTTTATACATTTGAAAACTTGAAATGGGACCTTCTGTATAATTTAATTATTTAGAAGGTTTACTTTTACTTTTGGTACTTTTAAGTACATTTTGAGGCCAATACTTTTGTACTTTTACTGAAGTACATTTTGAATTCTACATTGCAGTATTGGTACTTTTTAAAAATGTGAGTGCTTTTTCCACCACTGGTCATCGTGACAGCTCAGGAACATGTGTGTTTGTGTGTCCTGCTAGTTCCATGTCGGGATAATGAATTAAACACTTATTGTCCACATTACCACACAATATATCATGAAACACCTACGGCTACAAAACAGAGCTCCACACTCCCTTTTCACCAAGTATTTGTGGCATTTATTATGAACAAGCGCAAGCCTTATATGTCCAAAACATAAAAGGCAGTGGTTCTCAAAAGTGGGGTCCATCCAGGGACCCTCAGGGTTCCTTGAGGGGGTTCCAAATGGACCTTACAGTTCTGTAACTTCTGAGAGTGTACACGTTGCATTTGTGTACGCTGAAGAGTTATGCGGGTCCTTGAAATTAAAAGGTTTGAGACTGATGATGCTAGGTTATTGGTTTTCCTGTGATCCTAGTTTACTGAGGCACTACTACACTGTTCTCTCTGCATTTTATGTGTGTGTTTATCTTACTTATTCAAAGTCGCTCTTGGATAAGACAAAAGAGCGTCTGCTCTAAATGCCTAAATTGTAAGAACTGGCTTGCATTGTCATCCACTGATTTTCTGATTTAGGTTTTTAGTCGAGAGAACGGAGAGGAGGCAGTCCTATTTCGTAATAATAATTGTATTCATTGTCACCCGAACTGAAGACTGGCGTTCAATAAGACTATGTCATTGTGTTGCAGGAGTCTGGACGTCTCCACTAGAGGGCGATGTCTGACAGCAGTGGCACCCCAGAGGTCTGTCTGTCTGTCTGTCTGTCTGTCTGTCTGTCTGTCTGTCTGTCTGTCTGTCTGTCTGTCTGTCTGTCTGTCTGTCTGTGTGCCTGCCATGTCTGTCTGTCTGTCTGTAACGAAATGTGTGCCAAGATCCGTTTAGGCCTAATTAACAGAACATTTTAATGTTACGTACTGTATATGAAATAAATAATTCCAATTGTGTAGTACAGTACTTCGAGAGACTGTTGGCATGCTCGTTGTATTATTCAAAGTGACTGTTGGCGGTTCTCGGACTGGACTTAGAAAATGAATCGGTTCTACAAGCATTCCATAATTAACCACGCAGTGCTCGTGTGCCAACGAGGTGGGAGCTGCTAGTGGAGACTAGCCTGACTTGGCCAGAATAATATCACTGCGTTAGTATGCGTTATTAGTCTGGAATCTATGTGCGGAACTACAGTAGCACATAATTGGTGTTAAGTGTCTGTCTGTCTGTCTGTCTCAGGAGACTGGAGTTGAGACACTGAGGGCAGAGCAACATGAAGGCAGTAATACATCTACAGCAGGTACACACACACACACACACACACACACAATCACACTCATGTCGACTTAACTTTTTGGGTCATTGCACTAACCCCAACTCTAACAACAGTCCTTTGAATTTTGGATAAACACTCATTTTGTGCCCAAATGTGGCCTATGACGGCAACACACTGTGCGTGCAATGCATGCTTTACACACACGGTTCTGAAAATAAGTACTGTATCTATCTAAACTCTTCTCGATGCCCTCCCACCTTTGGGCGTGTGTCAGCAGGCTGTCCATCGCCTGTGGAGGGGTCAGTGACGACGTCAGAGATCCCTGTGGATGAACGGCAGGTATACTGACCTCATAACACACCATTCATTTACATTCAAAGGGCTTTATTGGCGTGAGAAAACATACGTTTACATTGCCAAAGCAAAAAGTGGAACAATATACAATCAAGACAAAGTTGTATGTACATTTGGAAGTCGGTGTATCCAATAGATCGATTTATATATTATGTGCCAGGGTCACTCGATGCGGATAGTGCAGGAATACACAGTGGTTAGTAGTATAGTCTTTAAGGTGGTTGTGTTCCATTTGACATCCTTCTCCTGTCACAGCAGCTCATGAATCTTGCTGCTGTGTTTGCACGTTGTTGTACTTCACCGCAACAGATATTATGGGAATTTGTTGTCATTGGTCATGTTTTCAAACTGTCCTTTGGTGATTGTGGGAAGTATGTGTCTCTGATGTCTTGTAGCCTTTACAATAATATATGTTGACTAAGACACTTCATACATTTGGAAACATATTTCTATTCAGATCAATATAGTCGAAAATCAGCTTTTAACATTGGTCCAGTTGCTAGGCAACACCTCCGTCACCAGGGTGAAGTAGGCTTAACACCTGCTAGTTGGTTGACTGAACGATTCCTCCTTACAGGGCGTAGAAGACCGGACGGACCTAGGTGAAAATCCTAGTCCAGACACCATCCTCACCCCCAGCCATAGCACTGAAGACCCTAGCCCCAGCACTGAAGACCCTAGCCCTAGCACTGAAGCTCCTAGCCCTAGCACTGTAGACTCCACCCCTATCAATGAGGACCCCACCCCTATTACCGAAAAACCTACTGTCGACCCCACCCCTGTATCTGTCGACCCCGCCCCTGCGACCCCTGACCCCCTGAACACCCTTGTCCCCGATGACCCCCGTCCCCCCTCCTCCCTGCGCGTCTACGCCCCCACCTCCTCCTTCGATGACGACGCACACAGCCAATCGGAGGGCCTCCCTGAGGGCACGGTGCCGCCCAGCCCAGAGGCCGACACCTTCTCCGACTCGTACACCCACATAAGCCCCTCCCCCGAGGAGCCCCCCGCCTCCATGCTGACACCCGAGACTCTGGGAGGGGAGGGGCTTATGCAGGCAGGAGGAGGAGCCACAGAGGGGGAGGGGCTAGGGCAGGAAGCGGAGGAGTCAGAGCTGTCTCAGAGGGTGACTGACTCAGGGAAACAAGCAGGTGAGTTTATATATTTGAATGGATTCTTTGGAAAATTCTATTATATTCTATAAAACTATTTCTGAAAGAGTAGATTTTGTTTATTGGTGTTGATATTTTAATGTAAAGTTTATTATATTCTAATTGGTGTGTTGATTCAAATTAATATTTATAAAACTAATCTGAAATGGATTTAAAAAGTGAGGCATCAGGTAAACCATTGACACATAATTGACACTGTGGTGAAAAAATAGGTTGCAAAATCGTGGGATAAAAAAAAAAGAAAGTAACATTTTATGTAATATCACTGATGCACTCTGTGTGGGCGATTGTGTTTATGTGTGAAGTGTACTTACTGGACCAGCTGGTTCTGGACTTATACAGTCCTATCTGGAGCAGGGACTGGACACTGGGGTCGGTATGATGCTGGTACAGTACTGTAAAGCTGCATGAGCTCTGGAACCCAATGTTGACCTTGACAGCACATTTTGATTTAGTTTATCTTGGTCACCTGAAATGTTTTACTTGTCTAAAAGATTTTAGTCGACTAAATCTGAAGTTGATTTAGCCCGACTAAAATATGTAGATTTTTTGGCGGGCAGTGATGCCATTGAAATGGCTGGTTTTTCACTTGGCTGCATGCCAGAAATAGCTGATCTACAAACTCACTCAACTCACTCGCAGCGTAACGCATTGTGAGCTGATTTCAATCGTGAGCTTGTAGATCAGCTGTTTTCTGTCCGTTACACCCATCTCTCTCGCTTATTTACCCAGGGTAGAAGTAGCTGAGCACAAGTGCTCATTTTCAGCAATGCCCCATGAAGACCTGTTTTAGTTCTACTGGATCTCGTCTCGACTAGTCCCTCCCGAACATATTTAGTGTAGTTTTTGGTTTGGTGTAGTTGACTAAATTGTCAATATATTATTTAGTCAGCATAACCTTTTATTTAGTTTTTAGTTTTCGTCAGTGAAAATAAAATCGCCTTAGTTTTAGTCAATGAAATCAACACTGCTGGAAACTCTAAGCAAGTGGTTTTCAAAGTGGGAGGTGCCACTTTTAAATTTAATTCAGGTTCAGTTCATTAGACTATTGTGCACATATTTCAATGTTCATCTGGTCCCACAGTGTGTGGGACCATTTTCTTCTCATGACTCGCATTTGGTTGCCGTCTCCGACGCACCTGTCCTAGTAGGTGGTGTGTAGTTTTTTTAAATGCAAAATGAAGCTTTTTCTTTTAAGCCATTTATTTTGAAATAGACCAGATTCACACAGCGTTGCCACCCTGCTTTTTCAATGCAAAAATCCAAAATGGCCGCCGTGTGAATATGGTCTATGGGGGGGGGATACAGCCAGAGGCTACGGCTATTTGGGGGTCCATGCCATGCAAATGTTTGGGAACCCCCAGCTTTAACCTCCTGCTCCTGGCTCCTGGTACGGTGCTTTTCTTCTGCATGGTACCGGCTCAGCTCAGCTCAACTGGCTTTACTTAGTTTTCCACTGCGGATAGGAGGATCTCCTCTGTGACTGTAGCTGGCTGTCATACAGTAGCACTGTTTATAGGAGGATCTCCTCTGTGACTGTAGCTGGCTGTCATACAGTAGCACTGTGGATAGGAGGATCTCCTCTGTGACTGTAGCTGGCTGTCATACAGTAGCACTGTTTATAGGAGGATCTCCTCTGTGACTGTAGCTGGCTGTCATACAGTAGCACTGTTTATAGGAGGATCTCCTCTGTGACTGTAGCTGGCTGTCATACAGTAGCACTGTGGATAGGAGGATCTCCTCTGTGACTGTAGCTGGCTGTCATACAGTAGCACTGTTTATAGGAGGATCTCCTCTGTGACTGTAGCTGGCTGTCATACAGTAGCAATGTCAATCTCCTGGCCTGTATGCGTGTTCAAAATGCTGAAGCTCAAGCTAATGTTTCCTGGCAGTGTATATAGGGGAGTTTGTCGTGATGTAATGACGCAAAGTGGAGATTTTTTGGCGATCGCCTTGTTTGATGTGATACCAAAACAGGTACTGTATGACAGGGTCCAATCCAAACGAATTTTGATGAAATCAAATTATTATATTGTGTTAGTTTTGAGTAGTTAATCATTTCCATGTTGTAATTTGTACATACATTTTCAAGTATTTTTCAAAAATAGCATGAATAGCAGATCTATCAGCTTACTTTGTGACGTGCTGTAAGCTGTTAGATCAACTATTTCATACATTTTTTTGGAAAGAAAAAAATATTAAATGCGTCTTTGAATATTGAAGTTATTTGTGCCAAACACAAATTGTAACTTTCCAATGTTCAATGAAATAAAACACACAATTAAATCGTTAATCGTCAACTTATATATTTGTAACCGTGACAGCCCTAATAATCGCCAATGATATTTTTGATAGTTTCAGGACATTCAGCCCTACTTGTGTTTTGTATAATTGTGCAAAATGGCTGCTCTCCCCCCCAGACTCACCAGAGGGCTGGGAGGAGAAGGTAGGCGAGGAGGAGAAGGAGGAAGGGGACACAGGGCTGAGGAGGAGGAGGACTCTCCTGTCCACCCTGGAGCAGATCGTGAGGGAGGATGAGGAAGAGGAGGAGGAAGAGGAGTTCCAGCCGCCCAGCCGGGGGGAGGAGTTCAGCTTCTCTCTGAACAAGTGCATTCTGGGAGCCGTCATCCTGCTGGGCATCGGCACCGTCTTGTTCTCAGGTAGGCGTTGACCACTTGGTGCCCTAGCCTAGCGTCTGGTGGGAACATCACAGATCTACAAGCTCACAATGCGTCAAAGCAGGGCTTGTAGATCGACTATTTTCGATGGAAGAGATTTGGTGTAGGCGTAAAAAACCCCCCCAAAAAAACAGAGCCAACACAGGTCAGTTTTACTAAGATTAGAGTGTTAAAACCATAGACCTATAAAGGCAAGATGACCCACCCGCGTCTTTGGCCAATGGAGAAAAATATTCCATAAGAAAATTTATGTTCAATTGAAGTACAGCAATACATGGCAACTTGAGGTACTCTTCTTTAATATTTCATCGTGACTTTTCACCCAAAAAAACCCCGTAAAGTTTCATAAACGTGTGACTGCATGTATATAGGGGCAGAAGAAGACTTTTCATAAAACTGCAACTTTCAAATCATTGGCTCATAAAACCTTAATTTTTCTCTTCGGGCTTTGTCTCTTAAAAAACTTGATGAATTCAAGTCTTCATGGGGTGTGTAATTGATAGAAAATCAGTCATTTTGTTTGGGTGAACTACTGTTTTGGTGAACTTGGCTTTCACCTTTTTATTTTATATTTTTTATGGAGGAACAGACAGTAGGCTCACAGGAAATGGGGAGAGAGCCGAAGGCCGACGGCCTTTACTGTGCAGTAAAGGCCTTCGGGATCTGGAGTCGAACCCGCGGCACACTGCCAGACTGGATTACCAGCCAGGGTGCCTGGACCTGCTGAGTCACGGCTCAGGCCTCAACTACTCCTTTCTAAGCACAGAGCTATTAATACGTGTGGGGAGCAGCGAGGGGTCAAGTGTCCTGCTCGGGGCTACACATTCTCACTCGCACGTCATTATTGGTGTCCAGTTGGGGCAACACTATTTTCACCATCCTTGGCAAAATGTGACACGTCAGGGGGGAGCCTGCCACGTCAAATATCTGTCACTTGGTTCACATGTTGGCCAACCTGTCCATAGTACGACCTGGGTGGGTGTGAGTATGGGTTGCTCAGGGACACTTCAAACCGGTGACCTTCTGTGTCCCAAACGGCAGTGGTTTTCAACCAGTGGCCCCGGGGACCACCAGTGGCCCCGGGGACCACCAGTGGCCCGGGGACCACCAGTGGCCCCCGGGACCACCAGTGGTCCTTGAAGGGAGGGAGTCCAGGTGGTCCCCAGCTAAGTGAAGGAGAGTTGGTAACCAAAATGGACCCTTATAGATCTTTAACTCCATTTGGTTTCATTTTACACTCTCAAGAGTTAACATTATTGTTAAACATCTGCATTATTTATTTTACAAGACGTCTACACAAAATGGAGAATGTAGCAGAAGAATAGTTATTTTGATCAACGTTTTTGATCGTTTTTGTTGGTACCAACATCATCAATACAGCATGGGATTGTGGGAAGTCCTGTCTGATTGCATTAAACGATGTTAAACTCACTTTGCCAGTCACTTTATGCATGTGCATACCCTCTGTCTATAGCCTAAAGACCATGTGTATCCCATAGCCTGGGGGCTAACAAACCCTCTATAGCCTAAAGACCATGTGTATCCCATAGCCTGGGGGCTAACAAACCCTCTATAGCAGTGGTCCTCAACAGGCGGACCGCGGTCCACGACCGGACCGCGGCACACCTCTCTGCGGACCCTGGAGAAATGATAGAATAAAGAGAAGAGGCCTGGGCCATGGCTCAGCGGTCCAGGCACCTTGGCTGGTAATCCAGTCTGGCAGTGTGCCGCGGGTTCGACTCCCCCCAACTCTCTCCCCATTTCCTGTCAGCCTACTGTCTGTCCCTCCATAAAAAACATATAAAATTAAGGCGAAAGCCACAAAAAAACATTTAAAAAAAAAGAAGAAAGAGAAGAAGAAAAGTAACCGCAACCGAGAGTTGAATTCTCTGTTGTATTCGATCAATGCTGAGAAACTCAATCAACACTCTGAATGTGTGTATTGTGGGCCGGCATGTCATGATGACAATGTTGCGCTGACTGGCTCACTAGCAGTGACACCTTCACACATTCAGTTGAATGAACAAAATTGGATTTTTGGAGGTGTGAATAATAAATATTTTGTCAAAGTGAAAGAGCTATACAAACCCGGTTTAGCTTGGTTTGACTGTACTAAACAGGCATAGTTGTTTCTAGGTGAGGGGGGGGGGCAGCAATTTTATTTGCATGCGCATGAGACTGGACCATGGTCTTGTTCAAAAAGTATTTGTGGACCTTCAGCATTTCTAGTTGAGGACCCCTGCTCTATAGCCTAAAGACCATGTGTATCAACAAAATTACAAAACTATTTGTGAGCTAATGTTGGATTGTGGATGGGTTCTGGTTGGCATCGTAAATTACTACTTGAAGGACTCTGAGACTGAGGTGTGTTTTTATCTACAGGTATCTTCATTGACGTAGACGACGGTAGGTTGTGTGTGTGTGTTCGGCTGTGCGGCTATCCATGAAAATAACAAAGATGTTGTTTTTATTGTGGATACATTTGACACATTTCCTTGAATGCTTTGCACGACAGAAATTCACTATAATTTAGTGGATATTAGATTTGTAAGCACATGGTGATGTGGTGATGTTGATGCATGCATGCTCCCAATCCTCACATATCTTTGTTAAAACAACAGTCAGGTGTGCGTGTCTATGCAACTATGCACGTGTGCGTGTTTTTACTTGTATTTGCTTCACTTGTGAGTTGTGCAGTTTGTTACTGTATAAATAATAAAACAAAATCAGTCACAAGATGTATTTATGTTGGCCACATAACATAACTCACATCGTCAATGTTTGTTTAACTATAGTGCCCTAAAGCCTAAACAAACATTAGACTTGCTTACTTGAAACTCTCGTGAGAGCTTCATCCAACACACACTAATTGTGGTTATTATTTGCATTGTTTTTTTCGATTTCAAAGAGCACTTATTAACCTGTGCTGTAATGTTCAGCCAACACTGGAGTAGTTATTCAGATGACTTCTGTAATATTTCAATGACCTTTAAATCAAAACAAACATAACATCTAAAAATGAAGACATTACTGGAAAATAATTGTCTGTTTACGTACGATACGGATGACTCTGTGAATAGACAATGGCATGTATTACTATTGACACTGCAAAACGGTATGGTCCTTTTTTTTAAATGTACAACATGTACTATTAATATAAAGTTTGGTTGATCGATTGACTAATCATGTGAATGTTTGTTTCCAGACAGTGAATATGAAGCTTACATGGACCTGAGAGATGCAGAGATCCCAGTAAAACAGGTCAGTTTTAATGTCTGTACACTTCTGTATCACTCCTCGGCTAAGAAAAAACATTAGACCGCTAACTGTAGGTCACAGTGAAATTAATCCAACAATCAAATCTAAGATGAACTTCAATCTCTGTGGAGACTTGACTAATGGAGGAGTGGATAGAGCAACGTCTCAGGGGAAAGGTCCAAACCCATTTAGACCTGAGGCCGCATCGGTGTCGTCGCCTCATTGCTTTTTACCATTATTTTAAACTTCACCTGTTGAAGAATAGCAGATCTACAAGCTCATAGCTCGACCTTGTATGTAGATCTTCCATTTTTGAAAAAGCGTGAAAATGTGTGCACATTCTTTGAATCTATATTCTTTCACAGTGAACGTTTTTAACTCAAATATTTGCTTCTTGTGGTCGCTGGAACAACATATTTTTTAGATGGGGGTCCGCGGTCAAATTCAGACAATTCTGGGGGTCCTTGACATGAAAAGGGTTGAGCACCACTGACGTAGAGAAAATGAAAAAATCGGCACACCAATTCAGGCTCCCAAGTATCTTAACTTTAATTCGGTAACGTTTCGGGGCGCAGCCCTTCCTCAGACCTCCAAGGAATGAGTAGACAATACATGTATATATATATATACCTTTGTATAAGATATATTAACCCATTCTGACCTGAGATCAGATTCATACGAGGTTTCCACTGGACACACACTGGTCTGATGAACCCATTCTGACCTGAGATCAGATTCTAAAAATGTCAGTCGTTCTTCGAATTTTTCAAAAATAGCAGACCTACAAGCTCGTATCGCGCCACTCGGTGGCGCGATATGAGCTTGTAGATCTGCTATTTTTCAATAGGTAAAGCATAACATGATGCTAACACCAAAATGGGTGCCCGGTCAGAATGGGTTAAACACCCATATACAAAATACAATACATTCATATTTGTCCTAAATATTTACAGACATTGTATTCATACGCTGATCAGGCCATCGTACTGCTACCTAAGAGGCGCCTCTTGTCTACTCGAAATGTAAGTAAAAAATAGGGACAACAAAATACCTTATTTTATAAAGGAGAGTCAGTTACAAATATGGACCAGAAACGACCAGGAAAAGACCCATCGAGGAGAAGATAAAGTGTCAATCACATGACCGTGGAAGTGAGAACAAGTCCATGTTCATCTATGGGCATGTAAGGCACAGAGACTCAAATGCATATAAATAAACAAAAATATAAATATATACAGTATACCCCCAAACACAGGATGCCAATTACAGAAATGGTCCGATATCATAATATTAATTTAGACCTTTTGGAGCCAGAGTCTTGCAATGTGTGTATCCAAAAGAGCTCACGTTTTAACAGGATGTTATTAATGTCGTCGTCGTCCACCCCTCTACGTGGGGGTTGGATCAATTTAATCCCTGTACATCTGAGTGTGGAGACATTATGGCCCGCTTTGCAGAAATGTACAGCTACAGGGCTAGTGATAACGTTGTTGCGGATGGTGCTCCGGTGTTCCTGATATGCGTGTTTTTTAAAGGTCTTGATGTTTTACCGATATAGGCAAGACCACACGGACACTTCAGCATATAAATCACATTGGCTGTAGAGCACGTTATGATACCTTTTGATGTCATACTTCTTCCCCGTGTGTGGGTGGTTGAATGACTTTGCTTTGCGTGTGAAATTGCATTGATGGCATCTGCCACTGTCTGACATAGAAACATTTGTAGAATCAGTTCTCGGGTCTAAATGGGAAGTTGTTGAACATGGTGGTGGGATGTTACCCCATTAAGACCTGAGACCGATTCTTCTAAATCAATAGCTCTCAAACGTTTTCTTGCCAAGGACCTCCAAAATGACATGTATTTGGCCACGGACCCCCATCTGAAAATATGTTTTGTGCCAGAGACCCCCAGAAGAGAAGAGAGTCTTAAATAATTCAAGTTTTTCAAACACTTTCAAGATTTTTCAAAAATGTTAAAAATACTAGAACTAATGTACAAGTTTGCAGCACGCCACGAAGTAGATCTCTGTTATTTTTTAATAGACAACGCTAAAATAAAAAATACACAGATCTTTTCCCGGTTTTAATGGATTCAAGGCATGAATTCATGGACACATTTAGTTTGTCATATTCCTTCATGGCAAATGAAGAATACCAAAAATGCTTGATGAACCAAAGGCACAACCAAACGGCACAACCAAAACATCTGTTCCTAAACTCTCACACAACTCTCACAGTATAATCCCAGTGTCTTGTATCCAGTCGTGGTATTATTGTCGCTATACTTTGTAAAGATTAACGTTTCAGTGAAAATGCAGTGTTTTCAGACGCATATACAAGAGCGAAGAAAAACATTTTCAGATACGGGTCTGTGGCCAAATATATTCTATACATTTGTACTTGACACAATGTGCGTGTGTAGGAGTGGTCGAACACAGAGGGACCTCCGTCACTTGCAGATGATGCAGATCTTCTCAATAAGTTGGACAAAGGAACTGAGCAGATAGCTGACCTCCAAGCTCAGGTACAGGTGCATGAACAGTATGCTCTGCTCGGTCTCACATGAGGACCCGTGGATTCAAGATCTCAGTCGCTACAACTGATTTGTCATTTGGATTCCATAGAAGCCACGTGTCTTCTATATGGAAGCATGTTGCACAGCGAAAACATCTACCTACTGTATCTATATGGGCTGTTTTCCGTTATTGCATAAAATCTTAAAGATGGAGTGCCGTGATTTTTGTACTTTTTCTGTTTTGTATGTGTCTATGGAGTTAACCTTTCTCTAATAGAGCTCTCTCTCTCTGTCTGTGTGAATTTATGTGCGTCACTGCATGTATATGTGTGTCTGTGTGTGTGTCTCTCTCTCCCCTCAGGCGCAGCGGGAGGAGCTAAAGGTACCCCAGGGCCAGGCGATGGAGGGAGCCATGAAGGAGGCATTTAGCAGAGGGCGTCTGCAGAGGGCAGCGGAGGAGGTGGAGGAGGTGGAGGAGGTGGAGGTGGAGGAGGAGGAGGAGGAAAACGGTAGGCTGAAGAGAGAGAACGAGAGGCTGAGGAGAGAGCTGGAGTCTGTCCCCGGCCTCCACAAAGAGCTAGACCAGGAGTGCCCAAAACCAAAAGGCAGATCGCGATCTACCAGTAGATCGCAAAGGCATTGCATCTGCCACTTGAATTAAGTCGACTTGATTGATTGACATCGAAAAGGGCCTGTCAGCTCAAACCCATAATGCAATACCATTCCAAGTGCATTACACTGTATACGTAACGCCACCGCCGCTATTCCAAAGCCATGGAATTCTATTTTTTTCCGGTAGGTAGATCTTGTTGTGCTGGTCATTTTCAAAGTAGCGCTCAAGTCAAAGTGTGGGCACCCCTGAGCTAGACACTCTCAGAGCTGGGGTCTGTCCCCCCCCCCCGGCCTCCACAAAGAGCTAGACACTCTGAGCCGTTCTGACCCAACACACACACTCTGCATGTATACAGGAGGAGAGACAGGGACAGGGCATTAATATGACCCCATAGAGGAGGTACACACTTGACACTTGGCACCTGTTCTTGTATAAAGCCATGCTTGGAGATTGTCCTAAATACATCTCCTCTGTTCTGAAATGGGACTCTGAACCCTATACCACACCAGATCAAGTAATTTCCCCAAATTCAAGGTACCAAAAGTTAACTCTGAACTTGGTAGATCTGCTTTTAGCTTCTGTGGCCCTATAATACATGGAATGACCTGAAAACGACATTAACATTTAACACATTGGTACCCTTGAGTAGTTTTAAAACCTCGGTGAGCATACATACAGACCCACACGATATGTAACTGTTTTATAGATCGTTTTAAAATCTGTTTTCACTTTTTATTTGTAAACCTACTGTATGTAATTTCACATGTTTACATTTTGTCTGTGATGCTTTTCTATATGATATTGTTTTTAGTTTAGTTTAGTTTATTTGATCATCTTCACAGTTACAAAACAGATTATTTGTTAACACACGGGTTACATATAAAAAAAAGGAACTGGAGGTGATGTAGGCTGAAGCTGAAAGCTTATAAATGCCTATCCTACAAACATCAAAATAAAGAATTACAATAAACAAATTACTCGACGACACTGAAAATGAGTTTAATTACTCAGTGTAATTTCGAGAATAAATAAAACTTGAATGAATACATACATGACGAGGTGTGAACTATGGAGCCTGGCCGATGACAGTTCTTTGGTCAGATTAAAAACCTAGACCACAGTACAGTAAACCTACAGTAAACCACTGACATTTTGGGTATTGGAATTTGGCCCCATGTGGTGCTTGTCCTTCCCTTCACTTTACACATTGTGTTTCTACTTTTCCTTTTGAGGGAGAGGGGGGGAGTGTCTTTTTATCGTGCTAATTCACACTGTATTTCTGATTCTCCTCTCCTTCAGTAGCCGATGGAGCGCCTCCTCTACCCGACACTGGTGGTGCTGCAGAGACCCCTACTGGCCACACGGGAGACGGCGGCCAGGAAGCACACGACAAGAAAGCAGAGAAGAGAGAGAAGAAACAAAAAGACAAATACGACGCGGGGGAGAAAGAGTGGAAGGACAGAGAGAAGAGGGAACGGAAGGAACGAGAGAAGGCGGAGAAGAAGGAGTGGAAGGAGAAGGAGAAGAGAAAATATGAGCACGAGGAGGAGGGAGGAAAGGAAGGGAAAGACTGGAAACACAAGAAGGAGAACAAGGAGTGGAAGGAGAAAGAGGAGTGGAAGAAAGGAGACGGCGAGGGGAAGCCGTGGAAGGGCAGGGAGGGAAGGAAAGAGCACGGGGAGAGAATGACCGACGAGAGGAGAAAAGAGCGGAAGGACGAGAGGAAAGTCTGGAAGGACAAGCCGGAGAAATGGAGCAAGGAGGAGAGGAAGGAGGAGTGGAAAGGCAAGGAAGAGAGGGGTTGGAAGGAAGGAAAGGAGGAGAAGAAACACTACAGAAACGACCGGGACCAAGAGGGAGAGTGGAAGGAGAAAAACGACAAGAAACATGGAGGAGGAAAGAGAGAGTGGAAGAAAGAGGAGTGGAGGAAAGACGAAGGACGCTCTGACAAACACGACAAACGTCACCGCGACGATCGCCACGATCACGTTGACGGCCAACATGACCATCGCCACCACCATGACCACCACCACCGTCACCGCGATGACAAAGTGTGGCACGCTGGCAAAGGTTATTATATTCCAGTAACTCCCAGTTTGATATCGTCTCTGTCAGGTGGACAGAAACCTTTACATGTCCAAACTCGCTACTAAGAAATTACCTTTGCCCCCCAGTGTAAGTAAAATTAAATCAAATGGACCCATACATACATACATTTGGTTTCATTTTACGCTCTCAAAAGTTAAATCATTGTTAATCTTCTGCATTACTTATAAGTCTACATAATTAGAGAAAGGAATTGTGGACAAAATCCTATCCAACGATAACAAAATTATTTCGTTTTGGGTAGGTACCCTCACAAAAACATGCAGTAATCCTGGTCTCTAAACTGCCTCCCCCTGGCCGGCCGGGGCGCCTGATGGAGGGGAAAGGAACTGGTTGGAATAACGTGTTCCTTCCACGCGCTACGGCGTCCAACCAGGGAAACTCCCCCCTGTCAGGTGTAAAGGAGCAACTTGGACACTCAAGCATGAAGGAAGCATGAGTTAAGTCCGTTGCTCTCCCCAGGTTGGCGGAGGGTGTGTAGAGCCCAGGATCACAGTAGATGATTGACACAGGGGTGAAAAATGGGTTACAAAATCGTGGGATAAAAAATATATAAAAAAAAAAAAAAAGGTTTTGGGTCAGCAAGTCTCCATGGCTCAGATGCTGAAAGAATAGTGGGCCTTGATATGAAATAGGTTGAAATTCACCGGTCTAAACAACATGCTATCTAAATCTCATTCTTAACTAGTGCATTAACTAACTGCTCCCCTTCCCTCCCCCCAGGTGGGCCGGCCCGCTCCCCCCCACCCTCCGTGGAGCACCCTGACTACTGGATCCACCAGAAACACAAGCTCCAGAGGAACGCCCAGGTCCAGGCCCGCTGTGACTCTGTGGAGACGTGCGCCCGGGCCCAGGGCCTGCAGCCCGTCCACCACGACCACTTTCAGGCCGTCCTGCAGGTATAGCTGTTTTACGGGTTTTACGGGTTTTATAACCTGTTTTTGGGGCGTTTGTGAAACATTGTCCTAACACGAACATTGAATGCCATTGACAATGAATGGCTAGTTTTACCTACCAGCTCAGTGGCCTTGTGGTTAGAGTGTCGGCCCTGAAACTGGGAGGTGGGGATTCGATCCCCGGCCGGGTCATACCAAAGACTGTAAATATGGGACCCAATGCCTCCCTGCTTGGCACTCAGCATCAAAGGGTTGGTTTGGGGGGGTCAAATCTACTAATCAAATGATTCCCGAGCGCGGCACGGCTGCAGCTCACCGCTCCTTGGCTGCGGCTCACCGCTCCAAGAGATGGGTCAAATGCGGAGAACAAATTATTTTCACTGTGGTAACGTGTGTGACAAATCGTACGACTTTGACTTTGAGTGTTTGTCCTAACACGAACATTGAATGACAATGAATGGCCAGTTTTGAGTGTTTGTCGTAACACAAACATTGTGTAAACACAAACATTGAAGACAAAAGTGAGGACGGAAATTGTGATTGGCCCGGAATGAGATGACGTATGATGATAAGAGAGCCCCTCACTTCACTTCACTGAATTGAACAACGCAACGATGTTAGGGAGCTCAAACATTAGGTGATTAATTCTGTAATAATTGTATCAGGCCTCGTAGTGACCTCCTCCTCCTCCTCCACCTGCAGGGCTACCTGGCCAAGGCGGAGGCGGCGGGCGCGGTGGAGGCCTCCGTGACGGAGGAGCTCCGGAAGCTGGCGTCGGAATTCTTCCCCGACGGCGTCTTCGCTCACCACCTGATGAGCTTCAAGGACTTCGCCGAGGACGTCTCAGACATCCTGGAGGACATGGTGGAGGAAGAGGAGGAGGAAGGGGAGGAGGAGGAGGAGGATTCTGCCCTGGAGCAGGAGATGGACGGCTTCGAGGACGAAGTGATGCGGAGGTTTGGGGTGGCGGCGACGGAGGAAGGAGGAGGGAAGAGGAGGAAGGAGAGAGGACGTGGCTGACGGACAGACGGACGGAACGCAGCGAAAGAAAGCGGTTTGAGGAAGACAGAAGATGAATACCAATCCCCCAAGAAAAATCTCTGCCGCTCACTCGCTCACACTCCGGTCACTCCGGGCATGGCGGTGTTTTGTGGTGAAGCTGGTGACCTGCTGAAATAATATGTGCACAACCGTTCACTGTAGTGTAGAGTAACATCACGCCAACGCAAATCGTTTAGCGGAGTTCAACCTAGCGGTATTTAGGCCACGTATTTAAAGACGTCCATGTAAGTTATGTGAAGTCCACAAGAAGGTCACATATTTCAGGAGGTCACCAATTTCACCGCCATGCTGGAGTGAGTGAGCGAGTGGCCGAGATTTAGGGGGTATTGGAATTTGGCTAAAGGGGGAGAGAGAAGGGGTGATGGAACTGTTGACATTGTGGACCCCACACACACACACACACAACACACATTACTTGTTTCCATCTCTACATACATCCCTGCCTTTTTTTATTTGAATTTTGCTGGTCTTAAAATGCATCTTCAGTTTGTTCAGTGGGTTCCGAATGGACCCTTACAGGTCTGGGCCAGGGGTTTCCCCAGCAAAATGATTGATAGTTAGTAACCAAATGGACCCTTACTGGTCTGGTGAGTAACTCTGAGAGTGTTGAAAAGGAACCAATGGTTTCCATTTGCACACTCTCAGAGTTATGGGGGTCCTTGAAATTGAAAGAAATTGAGAACCTCTCAAGTTTTACTCTTATTTCCTGTTACGCACATTCTCAAGTGTGGGTTTTCTCAGTTTGTCTTAAACCTTTTTTTTCAAGTTCTGGCGACGTTTCAATTCTTCTTTGGGTTCTCGGTGGTCTTCCGTGTGCCTCGCCTGTACATTTCTAAACACCAAGCGCATATCCTACCGTACCGGAGGGAAGGGGTTTTTTTTTCTGAGAAAGGTTTGGTGAAGTCGTTGATGGGAGCGAGAGAGATGATGAAGATGTCGGAAAGAAAAGTCTTAGTATAATATAATTTATTCACGTCGTAATGTTCAGTCTTTTCAACTGCATCTAACAATGGCCGTCCCACAAAACATCAAAGACACTTCAACCGTTTCCCCTTTAAAGCTAATTTTCAACCTGTGTTCACATAATTGGTTCCTCAGCCATTTTGTCATTATGAAAATGGCTAACATTTCTTTCTACTCGCGCTATGTCTCAGAGGAGGCCTGTGGGCAGTTCTGAAACCTGCCTACCAGTGAGCTCATCGGTAGTCAGAGTTTTATCTAAATATGTTTTATTAATTGAAGAACAATCGCTTCTGTTTCAGCATGCCAACTCCTGGGAAGAGAACACAAGAGTGAGTAGACTTTTTTCTTTGTAATTAGCATTAGTATCAGGGCCAATTATATGAATACATGCTGGAAAAAGTGGCTAATGTTCTCCTTTAATATCCTACCCAGGATTTAAAACCTGGGTCCCCTTTTTCTTGTGACTGCCAACATTTCTACTGTCAAGTGTCAACCTATGCATTTTACCTTCATGCGATACCTCTTTTCAGCCAGTAGATGTCCTACCGCATCCACAACAAGGTCTTGATAGAAGAGTAGAGCATGTAGACAAGGCAACCACCACAGTTTGTAGTATTGTATTAACATACTATCACCTTATACGTGGAAAACGTTTAGGTTGCTCTAAAAAAGGAACGTTTCACCCACAGCCTTCAATGTTGTCGATTTCCACTACAGTTTGAATAGTCAGTAGGTATAGGCTTTCTCCTTTTGTTTCCCATTAGAATTTAAAAGAACAGAGAAGCCCAGGTGGCTGTAATTTACCGATTAACTAAGCTATAGACTAATATAAAACAAATTTAATTTAAAATGATGTTCCCAGGAGGATCCATGATTATTTTCTTATTCTAATTAAAACCTTTAGATAGTTCCATACTTTTTCAGTTGAAGTCTCGTTGTGGAAGAAGCCGAATAACCTCTTATGTTTACGTTTTAAAAAGAGTAACCCTGGTGTCCATATTTTAGGCAAACTGTTTATTTGCCCCCCCCCCCCCCCCCCCCCCAAAGAAATTACAAAATAAAAAAAGTAATTTGTAAATAGCGGAAATAGCAGATCTATAGCTTGTCAAACTGACCCAGTGAATGTGCCGTTTCATATTGGTCAATGACCCAGTCAATGTGCTGTTTCATATTGGTCACTGACCCAGTGAATGTACTGTTTCATATTGGTCACTGACCCAGTGAATGTGATGTTTCATATTGGTCACTGACCCAGTGAATGTGCTGTTTCATATTGGTCACTGACCCAGTCAATGTGCCGTTTCATATTGGTCACTGACCCAGTGAATGTGCTGTTTCATATTGGTCACTGACCCAGTCAATGTGCTGTTTCATATTGGTCCTGACCCAGTGAATGTTCTGTTTCATATTGGTCACTGACCCAGTGACTGTTTCATATTTGGTCCTGAATGAATGTTTTGACATGTACATATTGCACTAAACACTATTGTTTAAAAAGGCGCTGTTATGCGGAAATATATAGATAACTTATTGAATAGCGCTAAACGGAACATAGATATAAATATAGAAATATGTGTAGGTAACATTAATAAGTTCTACATTTGTTGATTCATTTTGTCATTTCAGGTACAGAGCTAATTCTTTCTTATTATGCACTAAAATGTTTTTTCGTTTAGTTTTCTTTTGAATCTGTATGCGCGTGGCGCTTTCATGTTACTTTAAGGAAAGCACACATACAGTACTGTATGTATGCTGGATCCCATTTACAGGCTAAACTTTACTGTAAAGTTTACAGTAAAGCACACATGGTTTACGGTAAAGCACACATACAGTACTGTATGTATGCTGGATCCCATTTACAGGCTAACTTTGTAAACCTTTATGATTTAAGAAGCCAAGTCAGACATTTCAGTGTCATGGAAATGTAGAAAACCGCAATACGTTTTATGATGAGCAAATCTGGTTATTGTTACAAACGCATAATAAACTCAGCCTGTCCACAAGATGAAATACTGTTATGTTATCCGGAAGTTTTACTCATATGGATATGAAGCATCAACTGACGGTGAAAAAGTTAAACATTTTCCAGCAAAGAGCAATTTCTTCCCCCTCAAAATCACAGGTGTGATTTTTTTTTTGTAACATTAATCCAATATGTAGTGAGGGGGTCCCTGAGGGGTCCCTGCTTCATCTCTCAGCTAGTCCAATATGTAGTGAGGGGGTCCCTGCTTCATCTCTCAGCTAGTCCAATATGTAGTGAGGGGGTCCCTGAGGGGTCCCTGCTTCATCTCTCAGCTAGTCCAATATGTAGTGAGGGGGTCCCTGCTTCGTCTCTCAGCTAGTCCAATATGTAGTGAGGGGGTCCCTGCTTCGTCTCTCAGCTAGTCCAATATGTAGTGAGGGGGTCCCTGCTTCATCTCTCAGCTAGTCCAATATGTAGTGAGGGGGTCCCTGCTTCATCTCTCAGCTAGTCAATTCGAGAATGTTTTTTTTCATAAGATCTCTACAACCGTGATGTCCGAAATTAATTCCCCAATAATATAAAAGAATGTGTCTGCCCTGCAGAGTGTAGCTGTTAAAAAGACCTGTAGCGCCAACGTCTAATTAATCCTAAAGGCTCATTCATAGTCTGGATTTTCGGTGGTGAGGTGACCACCGAACTACAACATGACGTCACGAGCCGCGCCCCAGCCCTTCTCTCTGTTTTTACTCACCACCGCTCAACGTTATTTCAGCTCCGGTGGTCACCTCACCGCCGGAGCAGTGGTCACCTCAACACGGAAAATCCAGACTATGAACGAGCCTTGAGCCTTAAAGGCCTATTCATAGTCTGGATTTTCGGTGGTGAGGTGACCACCGCTCCGGTGATAAGCTGACCACCGGAGCTGAAATAACGCTGAGCGGTGGTGAGTAAAAACAGAGAGAAGGGCTGGAGCGGTGGCGGTGGTTTGCTCTTCACCGCGGCTTGTGACGTCATATTGTAGTTCAGTGGTCACCTAACCACCGAAAATCCAGACTATGGATGAGCCTTAACAGTGTTCCTGTTGAAAGTGTAGCATGTTTCCGGCGTGGCCTCAGCGTGCGCTACAGTCACTACGGCACTTGTGAATAGTTACGTGAACAAAGGAGAAGAAAGACCAGAGCTCGGCTTTCAGAAGGACGTGAACAGCAAGGCCTTCGTCAATAAACACGAGCGCATTAACGACGTGCAGGTTAACAGGAAGGCTGGAGAGATCCGCCCGTCTGTTCCAACATTTCTAAAGAGGTAGGAGGAGGAGAGGAGAAAACAAGTAGGTTATATCTTGTAGCATATTTATTTCATCCTTTTCTCAGACTTTAGTAATTTTGCCAAAATTGCCACTAATCATCCCCAGACATGTCTGTGTTGCTCTATTGTACCCTGCTACAGTGCTAGCTCACCTGCCAGTGAGGAGCCCCCAGCAGGGGGAAATGGATCTTCTGTCCTATTCTTCCCGTTCAACACCCCTGCACTGACGGACAACCCCCCAGTTATCAGTGCACCAACACAGATCTCTCCCAAACATGGCCAAGCGTGTTGGTATGCAGTCACTGGGCCAAGCCGATGGATTCAAACACCTGGAATCCATGGTGGCGAACAGGTATGTTACCAAAAATGATGTTGATTTATGCTTAATTGCTTTAAATGGCGGGTGCCGGGTGCATGCCTAAAAAACAGAGTGAAACTTATAGGACTCCTGCTTTACAGCTTGGCTAATATGGGCCTAATTTAATAGACTAGACTTTATTCAATTGACAGAACCAAGCCAAAGGTGAAGTTTACAAAGTATTGAGGGTTTAGGAAGTTGTTAAATGTCTGAAAACACTCATTTAGCATGAACCCCATATGTAGTGGGGGTCCCTATAGCTTCATCTCACGGCTAAGGGGTCCTTGGTCTGAAAAACGTTCAAGGCCCCTATATATTTGCGAACGCAGTGAGCACTAACTATGAGAGCGTGTGTGTGTGTGTGTGTGTGTGTATATGTACAGCTTGGCTACAAATGTAAACTACTTGTGTTCATATTTGGAAGCCTCGGTAATGTCCATAAATCAGTCGTGAGGGGCCTGCAGATTGCAGGCATGCCCAAGCCGAGAGCTATATATAAAGGCATCGGCAAAATTCTGTTCAGTGTCTGCAATAATTGGCAGTCGCCATATATGGAGAAGGCGATGCTTTCTGTACCCGTGATCTGTATCCTGAAGCACTTGTTGCAGAGTTTCTTTCAAGCTTTCACATCCAGTCATCCACTATTGTTTGTGTTCAAGAAGTTCCTTGTAAAATGTGAATGCAAATAAAGATGTTAAATGTGTCCACAGCTTTGCATGCCCCCACTCCCAGTAGGCCAAAGACACTCCATCCCAATTCTTTTCAAGTCATGTGACTATTATATAGTGAAACTTAAAATAACTTGAACAATATAAAACTAACAAATGAATCTTCATTGACCACCAATATCACAATGTCATGCATTCTGTCATGACTTTTGATTTCTCAAAACAAAAACAGAACTTCTTAATATTACAATAACTATGGTCACGTCTCATGGGATAAACGTGTGATTCAGATTCTTCATGTTCCATTCAATTCAATCAATTGGCTATGATTGGGAGGGAGGGAGCCATTAATGCGAAAACGAGAGAGAGAGACCGCTCCTCCTGGACTTTCACAGCGGACATTCACGCATTTAAAGGCCAAGATGTGTCCAAACAAAGTGCAAACACGGCACCCCCTTAATCGTACTGGATGAGCGAGTAGACGGTGTGCGGCACCTTCTGCGCCCCGTTCAGATCCTTGAGCTCCACGACGAACAGGCAGGCCAGAACCTCGGCCTGCTGCTTTGCCATCAGCTCGCAGGCGGCCGCCATGGTCCCTCCGGTGGCCAGGATGTCGTCGATGATCAGAACCTTCTGCCCGGGGTGGTCCACGGCATCCGCCTGGACCTCCAGCTCGGCCTGGCCGTACTCCAGCGTGTAGGACACGGACATGGTGGGCCCGGGCAGCTTGCCCTTCTTCCGGAGCATCAGGAAGCCTTTGCCCAGCCGCTGGGCCAGCACGGCGCCGAACACGAAGCCGCGCGCGTCCACGCCCGCGATCAGCTCCACCTCCCGGTGGTGCCGGTTCACGTACTCCTCGAACAGGTCGATCACCGCCGCCAGAGCGGCGGGCTCCTTCAGCAGGGGACAGATGTCTCTGAAGACGATGCCCTTGGCCGGCCAGTCGTACGACCTCAGGAACCTCTTCACGAGGTCTATCTTGGATTCCTTGGTGTCAGACATGGTTTGGAGTATAAAGAGTGATGTGGGCTGTGGGAGAGAATGCGCCCGAGACCGATAGGCTGACGGCAAACACTTCAGTGTCTGTCTGGTCAGGACGATGGTTCTGGTGACCGCGGAACTCTGGTCAGGTTGGGTGCAGTCAACTGGAGCATGAAAGCTGGGAAAACCCGCATGAGAAGATATCCTGCGGTTCGCCTCACGGTTACACTTTACATAAGGTTGTATGTGACGACATCTGACGTAATCGTGTGATGTGGCGGTCTGATGCAGCGTCTCTTCAAGTTCGGCGTTTAAAGAATCGTCTTCTATCGAGGGCAGTGCCCACAGTCTGGCTGTCGCATCCTGCTTGCCTCATCAGTCTGGTCAGCAGTCTGGAAAGTTTGGAAACATACTGTAGGGGCTGTCAAAGTGGGGCCTGTGGACCCCCAGGGCTCCTTGAGGGGGCTCCAGGGGTCCGACTCCTCAGCATTATAATAGTAACCATAATGTAGGTTGACAAGTAGGCCATTCATGACCAGCTTGTGGGCAAGCAGAGCGTGCAAGTCCTGCTACTAACTAATGTCTGTTACAACTGCTGTTCTAAATCCTATATACTATTACACTGTGTTGTGCTTGTTTTCATGGATCTTTATGGTGATTGTTGCATTGTACCACTGATTGTACCTCTACTTGTGTAATAATGTGAGGACACCTTGTGCAGATTGATCCACCTCACATGGTGGATGTCAGACATTGGCATAATTGATTATTGATAGCACAGACCACGCTACTCATCAGGGGGCACTGGGAAGCCATTTTAAATGCTACCCTGGCCTGTTTTGATGATGAAGATGAAATCCACATTGACATTTGTCTGCAATCATACTTTGCACCTTAATAAAAAAAGATAACTTAAACGAGTCTCTCCGGTTTTCCTTTTAATACCTTTTAATACCTGAATGATGCATTATTCCCACCTCAGTTCTAGGCAAACCGGCTGTTATTGACCATAGTCCCTGTGATTGACAGTTTTTGTTTTTGCAACTGTGCCTAAAGCTAACGCTAACCTCAGTTAAACTATGCCTAAACCTAGCCTTACCGCAGTAAAACTATACCTAACCCAACCGTAACCCTAACCTAGTAAAGTAAAACTAATTAAAGTTCCTGTTTAAATGGGTGACTGATTAAGCATAGCCTGATAGATTGCTTAACACCTTGATTACAGTATGTCACCTGTTACGTTTCTGTAGACTTAGGTAGCATTTGATACAGACTTATAGCATGTTATGTAGACAGCAGTATAATTGCATTGTATGTAGTCATAGCACGTCATAGTACATATATGTATAGCATAGTATAGTGTATATGTATAGTTTCATTATATAGATATTCCACTGTTACTTTCTTAGTTTATGCATGTTTCATGATAAATGTTTTTATGTTATGTATTCCCATGCTTTTTTGTTCTTGCTTAATGTAAATCGCTCTGGATTAAGAGCATCTGCTAAATGCCTAAATTGTAAATTGTAATCCTGGAAGTGCAACTATCTCTTTATTGTATAGCTATAATAATAATAATAATAATAATAAACTTTAGTTTATTTATAAAGCACTTTTTAAAACAATGTTACAAAGTGCTCTCCAATACAGAATAAAATGCAGTGCAGTAGAATAAAACGACAGTAAACAAATCTAAAACAAGTAAACGGGTGAACACAAAATAAAACGATCAATAATTCAAGTGAAAGCCATCGTGAACAGGTGGGTTTTTAGCTGTGATTTAAAAGGACTCGGTAGAGAGATGTGTCTTAGGGCCTCTGGTGAAGCATTCCACAGCTTAGGTGCCCGGGCCGAGAAAGCCCGCTCACCCATGGTGACGGGCCGAGAAAGCCCGCTCACCCATGGTGACAAGCTGGGTAGCCGGAACTTCCAGGAGAGCCTTGCTTGCCGATCTAAGGCCTATGGGGCTCCAGCATATCTTTTATGTAGATGGGGCCGGGGGGCCAAGCCATTTAGTGCCTTAAAAGTGGTAATTTAAAATCAATCCTAAAATGAACAGGCAGCCAGCGGAGGGAGGCGAGGACAGGGGTAATGTGGTCAGGCCTTCTGGAGTTGGTGAGTATAATTTGGTTGCTGAGTTCTGTACAATTTGAAGGGAGATAGTTTTTTTTATTGAGTCCGGAAACTCCGGAATAGAGTGAGTTGCAGTAATCTAGGCGTGATGTGATGAAAGCTTCTCAAGGTCAGGGAATGAGACAAATGATTAGATTTTTGCTATATTACGGAGTTGGAAGAAACAGGATTGCACAACCTTATAGTGACTTGCTGAATGAATGAAAGACTGGAGTCGAACATCACGCCTTACGGGCTACACCTTTGATGTTGTTGGACAGGTTGGACAGGTTGCCAAGCTGTGAATGGAATTTGGATGTAGGCCAGAAATTCCAGAATGCAGATTGGAGCAGCGGTGAACCTGTGACCCCGGTTCTAGAGATGGTTCTGTTCGTTCTAGATTCTTGGAACCTACACAGAACCGGCGGCCATTTTTTTGTTCCAGTTCCAAATCACCTTTTTTTTAGGGTTCAGTGGAAACACTCTGAACTGGTTAAATATTAGGCGGGGGAAGAAAGAACTGAAGTGGTTCAACCCTGGTGGAAAAGGGGCCCTGGCACCGTGTGACCGGTACCGAAAAGAGGGGGGCTAACAATTTCTTAGTTTACGCATGTTTCATGATAAATGTTTTTATGTGATAGATATTCCCATGCTTTTTTGTTCTTGCTTAATGTAAATCGCTCTAGATTAAGAGCGTCTGCTAAATGCCTAAATTGTAAATTGTAACAATGGGCTAAGTACAGAGCTAGTTAATTGTGTGCGATGATATTCATTGGATTAATTGCGTTCATAATAATCATTTGTTTTACAAACATGTGTATTTGAGGTGAAAACCATGAGTACTTAGCATGGCCCCCTATACTCTGTGGTTTAGAGTTGTGGTGATAGACACAAATAAAGGTGTTTCTATCTCTGGCATACCAGTTCTACAATGGTGAAATGGTAACATTAAAAAATGTGTATTCCGAGTGACACATTTATTTAAACTCCATCCATCCATCCATCTCTCTCTCTCAACACGAGACGCGCGGTGGAGACAATATTATTGTGCTGAATAAATTATCATAATCTGTTTAGCCTCAGTTGTTGACAGTGTGTGGACTGTGGAGTCTGTGGACATTATTGCACCGTTATTGGCTGATCACCCCTGCTGGGTAGGGGGTAGGTCTGTGTAACTGTAGGCTACACTGACTAGAGGTGGTGGTAAAACTCATGTACCCCTGATTGCAGCCCGCAGATCGGGGCGGGGCTTCTCCTAGGAGGAGTGGGCGGGGTTATGGAGGAGGAGTGGGTGGGGTTTTGAGAGGAGTGGGTGGGGTTACACCCAGCCCCTTGAGTGAAGGGTACAATACTTATTCATTATCAATGTTTATAAGTTAAATACCGAAATTAAACTAAAAATAATTATGTATAAATTAGCCTATATTTTATTTAAGACATAGTAAAAATCGCTAATCAAAAAAATCATAGGCTACTACTGATTAAAAGTCTTAGTAATAATGAATGTTTATAGTTTAATATAATATAATAATACCGAAATTCTTTATAGGCCTAAATGGTAAATGGTGCATTTATATAGTGCCTTTATCTAAATAAATCTAAATCTCTAAATCCTGATATAAAAAGCTTGTTTCATGGTAGGCCTACAATGTCTTATAACAATGGAATCAGCATGATATAACGTAATAATGGAAAATTCCATACAGATTATGACATCAATAGTCCAATAATAATAATACTAATACTACTACTACTACTAATAATAATAATAATAATAATAATAAAGTTGTGCAATTGCTATAGTCTGGCAACCAGATTATTGCCCACTCACAATATGTTGCGTATTGAGATAAACACACACACACACACACACACACACACACACACACACACACACACACACAAGCTGTGCCTATTGTAGAGCAGCTGTATATCAAGGTGAGTTACTGTACCAGTGCCAGTGTCTGTTTACTATGACAAATGAAACACTATAGTCTGTCTGTATACACTATGTACACTAATGTTTTTAATGCGACTGTACATTTTTTTATTGTGTTGTGTTATGAATAAAGGGACCTCAGACATCTTGGCACCTTTTTTGGGATGACTGGATCCTTGATGAGTACCTTCTAATTCTAATCTTCAATATGATTTAATTTATAGCACTCTGAGAGTCCCTGTGAGTGACAAGTGCAATACAAATAAAATATGAACAACAATTTACCTCTTATAGTGACTTATGTACTCACTGTATAATGGATTTTAATGCATTTTAAGAGTGACTATAAAGCATTATAAAATGATTGCAATGTCTTACAACTATGATATTTAACATAGATAGAAACTGTCATTACACAATGTTTTGTGTTATGAGTGCGTATAGAACTGTGTTATATGCATTTCATGATGCATTTATACTTGGCCTTATACTGATTTATAACACATTGTTGTCGTGGATGGCTAGATGGCAACCACAAGGTTCCCAGTTCAAACCCGGGCTAGAGTTAGTGTCGAAGTGTCCTTGAGCAAGACACTGAAACGTTAGTGCCTTGCAGTTTAATTCCTCATGTGTAAATGGGTGAATGTAATGCACAATCTATGTAAAGAGCCTTGGATAAAGGCGTTCTATAATTGTACATCCAGCCAATGTGTTATAAATCATTATAAGGCCAAGTATAAATGCATCATGAAATGCATATAACACAGTTCTATACGCACTCATAACACAAACCATTGTGTAATGACAGTTTCTATCTATGTTAAATATCATAGTTGTAAGACATTGCAATCATTTTATAATGCTTTATAGTCACTCTTAAAATGCATTAAAATCCATTATACAGTGAGTACATAAGTCACTATAAGAGGTAATTTGTTGTTCATATTTTATTTGTATTGCACTTGTCACTCACAGGGAAGGTACTCATCAAGGATCCAGTCATCCCAAAAAAGGTGCCAAGATGTCTGAGGTCCCTTGTATTCATAACACAACACAATAAAAAAATGTACAGTCGCATTAAAAACATTAGTGTACATAATGTATACAGACAGACTATAGTGTTTCATTTGTCATAGTAAACAGACACTGGCACTGGTACAGTAACTCACCTTGATATACAGCTGCTCTACAATAGGCACAGCTTGTGTGTGTGTGTGTGTGTGTGTGTGTGTGTGTGTGTGTGTGTGTGTGTGTGTGTGTGTGTGTGTGTGTGTGTGTGTGTGTGTGTGTGTGTGTGTGTGTGTGTGTGTGTGTGTGTGCGCGCGCGCGTGCGTGTTTATCTCAATACGCAACATATTGTGAGTGGGCAATAATCTGGTTGCCAGACTATAGCGATTGCACAACTTTATTATTATTAGTAGTAGTAGTAGTAGTATTAGTATTATTATTATTGGACTATTGATGTCATCTGTATGGAATTTTCCATTATTACGTTATATCATGCTGATTCCATTGTTATAAGACATTGTAGGCCTACCATGAAACAAGCTTTTTATATCAGGATTTAGATTAGATAGATTTAGATTTATTTAGATAAAGGCGCTATATAAATGCACCATTTACCATTTAGGCCTATAAAGAATTTCGGTATTGTTATATTATATTAAACTATAAACATTCATTATTACTAAGAATTTTAATCAGTAGTAGCCTATGATTGTTTGATTAGCGATTTTTACTATGTCTTAAATAAAATATAGGCTAATTTATACATAATTATTTTTAGTTTAATTTCGGTATTTAACTTATAAACATTGATAATGTAATAAGTATTGTACCCTTCACTCAAGGGGCTGGGTGTAACCATAGGGGGTGACCCCACCCACTCCTCTTAAAACCCCACCCACTCCTCCTCCATAACCCCGCCCACTCCTCCTAGGAGAAGCCCCGCCCCGATCTGCGGGCTGCAATCAGGGGCTTCTCGTAAAACTGGAAAGTTTGGTGACGCCCATACCATCTGGTGACGCCCTTATAACGACGCGCCATGCGAGGTTTTATGATGCAACTAGCAACTCCAAAACAAGGAAGTAACATTTCGGTCCAGTACTCTCCGTCTGACCCAATACTCTATGGTCTGACCCTCTCCGAGTCCGTCCTGACTGACTCCATTTTAAGCAGAACAACAGAATAACTCGGTTTAATAGCTGCAGGGTAAGTGTTTAAATATACTCTATAAATCACACATAACCGTACCATACGTACATTTGTTTTTATACTAATTTATAACTATAAAACCACCTGGTATCGTCCAGAAAAGATGGACTCGACTCGCCTCTAACATACAAACAAATGCATTTTTTTACTGCAGTGAAACAATCCCTGGGATTACTTTTATTGATGTAGATTAGGCTACTTGAAGTTTACGATACATTCAAACAAAGTATTTTTGTATGCTCGTTAGGAGATAAAGAACAATTGAATTATGTAATCTACTTTTCTTGTTTCTCTTCGATTATAATTCAAACTGTGGAATAGAGGTTAGCCTACAGTAGTTTCCTTTTCAGACGTGGTTCATATGAAACAGTCTAACCTCTCTCTGGTGTTTGACCAGTTCCTGTAAAGAAATAAATAAAATAAATCACACTTACCCTCCCCCCCCTCTATGTATTGGTCACAATCTCACCATGCAGTCGCCACCAAAATATTTAGACATACGAAAGTTCTTAAGAGACGTGAGTTCTCCGTGTGTCCTTTTACAACAACCATTTTATGTTGCAACTATAAAAATGTCTGCTGCCTGTTATCTCTCTTCCACACACACACACACACGATGTCATATTTTACTGTCGGGCGAGAAAACTATTATCTCCATATTAAAACTTTCCCAACCTGTAAATCAACGCCCTACTTGATCATACTATACACTGTACAACATGATCAATTAGGGCGTAAATTTACTGTAGTAGTGTAGTATTAAGTACACAGTGTCATTGTCACACAAAATCATTAAAAGTAGCAGATCCACAAGCGCAAAACCTGGCTCAAAAACATGCTTTGAGCTTTTAGATCTGCTACATTTAACGCTGAAAAGTAACATTTTGGAGAATTTGGACATAATTATGAGGTTTCCAGATAGAACTTCCCACCCGACAGAGATATCTTGTGTGACAGTGTGACGAGAGAGAGAGAACCAGGAAATGCAAGTGAAATGAGCTGACACGACGTTTCACTTGCATTTCCTGTTTAATTCACGTTCTTAACACATTTTGTTAATGACGTGCACGACTCATGAATTAAAACATGATATTAGTAGAGAGGGGGCTATCTTAAGAACCACAGTTATAAGAAAGGAAAATTGCATATGTCTATGATAATGACTAAAAAGATAATAATAAATTAGCTCCAAAAATGGCAGCAAACCACCTTTGCACAAAACTATGAAGTCATTTTTTGGTTTCCTATCATCACAAGCAGCAACTGTATAGGCCTATCTGTTATCATATACTAACTATATGTTAGAGTGGGACTGTCGCAATTACAAATTTAAGTTGACCATTGTCACATAAATAAATGTGATTAACGATGTAATTGTGTTTCTGTCATTGAATTAGAACATAAATGAATAAAGCATACATTTCTGTTTGGTAATCAAAATAAAATGCACAGGTTAGATATGATATGAAATATTCAAAGAAATTACTGACCTATTCATTATAATTTTTACTTACAAAAAATAGCTCATCTATACAAGCTTACTATGTGTAATTGCGATTAGACTATGCAAGAATTGTGGCAGGCCTGGGTTAGTTTTACTTGGTGATAAATAATGTGAGAATCATCAGGAAACAGACAGAAACAGAGACTGTTTTCAGAGGAGGCGACCAGAGACGGAGACTAAAATGACAGAATAATCACAGAGACCCTGCATGGACATTAACCCATTCTGACCGGGCACCCATTTTGGTGTTATCATCATGTTATGCTTTAGCTATTGAAAAATAGCAGATCTACAAGCTCATAGCGCGCCACCGAGTGGCGCGCTACGAGCTTGTAGGTCTGCTATTTTTGAGAAATCGAAGAACGACTGACATTTTTTAGAATCTGATCTCAGGTCAGAATGGGTTAATCGTGTGTCCAGTGGAAACCTCGTATGAATCTGATCTCAGGTCAGAATGGGTTAAAGAATGTAGAAGAATTGTTATTTTTGATCAACGTTTTCCTCTTCTCTTTCCTAATGGTGCCACATCAATACAAGGGCTGCAACGATTAACCGTAATCGAATCGATTATTCAATTAGTTGTCAACTAATTTAGTAATCGATTAATCGAATCGGAAGTGTATAACTAAACTAAAGAGGAGTGAGCCATCTCTCCTCCCTTACAATCTGATGATAGTTACAGTAGTGCAAAGCAAAATATGACACACAACGATTATAGTATCAAGAACAAAACATATGGCTTGAATATTTATTTTTAAATGACCTATTTGAGTTCAGAAGAGTACTGTTCCTTCTAGACTGACACATGTGTAGCTATTCTTTAATCAAATGTATGCAGTCAGAATAAGCCTAAAGACACCATGAGTTGCTTTAATTAATTTTAATTTAGTTTGTCTTTTAACATTGTGTTTAACATTCATGATCTGTTCTGTTTACAGCGGACGTCGCTCTGCAGGAGGTTCAGTACGGATCAGTCTGACGGCACACACGGATCAGTCTGACGCAGAGGTCAGAAGGTCACCAGAAGACATCCGTTGGACCAGGGACCGAAGCCTCCCCATGGAAGGGATATTCTCGCCCAGCATGGTAGTGGGAAGCCTCGACGGCTTGGGGACTAGCAAACCCAAGCAGCCCGGCGACGTGTGGCGTCAACTCCAGAAACAAGCGAGACAAGCGTCCGGGAAGGAGCAGATGTTCTTTACTTTCTACCAGGTAGAAATACCCTCCATCCGAGTCGTCCTGACGAGGGGCATCGCCGGCATTGGGAAAACGTTCTCCGTGTACAAATTCATTCACGACGTCGGGGAGGGCAAGGCCAATAGCCACATTGATATCATGATTCCGTTCTCATTCCGGGAGCTGAACACGGTCAAGAATAAACGGTTCAGTCTGCTCGAACTGATCCACGAGTTCCATCCGACATTAAGGTGGGTGACGGAAGATGAGCTCACTCGCAAAGGCGTTAATCCCATGATCATCTTTGACGGTCTGGATCAAAGCACAATCAAGATGGATTTCGACGACCATGACTATGTCAACGACGTCACAGTGACGGCGTCGGTGAGCGTGCTGCTGACGAACCTCATCACGGCGAATCTGTTCCCCCAGGCTCAGATCTGGATAACCACCAGACCCGCAGCGGCCATACAGATACCTCGTGAATATGTCGACAGGGTGACGGAAGTCAGAGGGTTCGTAGGCCCCCAGAAGGAAGAGTACTTCATGAAGAGATTCCAGGATAAGGAGCTGGCCAAAACATTCATCGCGCACATGCACACGTCGAAGAGGCTCAGCGCCATGTGTCACATCCCGCTCTTCTGCTCCATCGTCGCTGGCATCGCGGAGAACGACGACACGGGAGGAGCTATGCCCGCCACGTGCACCGACGTGCTCTTCCACTTCCTGATGATACAGGACAAGAGGAGGAAGGACAAGCGTGCCCTCGAGGTGAAACTGCAGGCGCTCATGGAGTCGGAGACTGAAACGGACTTGTGTCAGGAGGACCTGGACACTGAAGCCAGGCTGCATCGCCAGGAGCGCATGCTGGAGACTCACAGTGGGCTGGCCGGCGTCAGAACAGCATCTGGGTCATATTGGCACAGTGTTCTCCCAAAAATACATGAACGAGGTAACAAAAATACCCAGATAGTGGTGATTCGGTAGTGACGTCGCCTCATGTAGCCGAATTCAGCTGTGGCCTATAGCAGCCTACCCCCCCCCCCCTTCCCTCACCCAACCCCCGTGACGTACAAAAGCAAAAGACAAAAAAAAGAGGCGCCCATCACTTCACGCAAGTGTGATTTATTTTATTTCTTTCTTTACAGGAACTGGTCAAACACCAGAGAGGTTAGACTGTTTCATATGAACCACGTCTGAAAAGGAAACTACTGTAGGCTAACCTCTATTCCACAGTTTGAATTACAATCGAAGAGAAACAAGAAAAATAGATTACATAATTCAATTGTTCTTTATCTCCTAACGAGCATACAAAAATACTTTGTTTGAATGTATCGTAAACTTCAAGTAATCTACATCAATAAAAGTAATCCCAGGGATTGTTTCACTGCAGTCAAATGGAAGCCAAACCGGCATTAAAATGACAATAATCATCAAAAGGTTCACATTTTCTACACAAATCTAAACCAGTTAGATTTAAACCACATACCAGCAGTTTGATGCTTTGTTAGCCACTTGGAGGTGGTTTCCCATCCCTGGTGTCTGGTGACACCTACTGGCTGACAAGTAGTACTGCCTGAAAAAAACCAATACAGCCTACTGCAGGGGGTCTTCAACGTTTTTCAGGTAAAATGGTCCCTTTAGCTCAGTGGTTCCCAAACGTCGTCATGTCAAGGACCCCCAAATTGACATTAATTAGCACACCAAAATATATGCCAGGGACCCCCCATGAGAGAAGATTTGTAATTTTGAATGGCTCTAGCAGTGATTCTCAACCCGTTTAATTTCAAGGACCACCATTGTATAAAGTTGTGTTGTAAATTAAACTTGTTCATAGATGAACAAGTTTGAATTGCTTCATAGAATTGTTAGACAGCACACTGAGTATCAGTGTTGGATTGATGTGTGTTTTTCAGATGTTTTCCACTTAAAACTATCAATACTTGGTAAACCTGATCTTTTACACTGTATACTCTTCCTTCCACTCTGCACCAAACCTCTTTGCCAAAAAATATCCGATCTACAAGCTCACAACACCTTTGAACTTGTAGGTCTGCTATTTTTGGTTAAAGTTCTCAGAATAGGGACGTTCAAGTATTGGTGCCCCCCCCCTGTAGTAACTAGGACCCTCCCCCCCCCTGTTGAAGACCCCTGGCCTACTGTATCCCCCCCCTAGTCACTGAGGACTGTCTCTTTGTTGAGCGGTAGATGTCACCAGGGTTTGAATGAGGACTAAAGTTACAAATTGCAGCTGTAAATGGGGTTTCTCTGGAAGTATGAAATGGGCCCCGTTGTGTGTCCACCTCAGTTCAACCCCCTATGCAGTGGTTCTCAAACATCTATCTTTTCATTGTTCTTAGAATGCTATTTTATTTGTTAATTTTATAACCCGTAAGGTATGATGTTTCCTCATTTTTTTTTGCTGGAGACCCCTTTATTACACCCCTCCCCCCCCCCGAAACACACACACGTGTGCCAGTCCCCGGGAATACTGGACTACTCGCCCCGGTGCTTGCCCGTTTTTCCTCCCGGAATTTTCCCTAGTGAGGGGGATAACTTTGTAATATGCTATTGGCTGTTTGTATTCTTTTTGGAAAAATATAAAAAGATACTGCTGTGGAAAGGCTATATTATTACCTATAAACAATTTAGTATTATGTAGTATATGTAAGGTTTTGCCCCCCTCAAATGGTACCTCGTCAGATAATCCCCACATATCCTACAACAACTTCTGTGAACAGACTTCACTGTAGTAGCTTTTCATAAATTATATTTGTACTTAGGCTGTTCTGCTGTCATGAAAGTTTATAGTTAGAGAAATTCAAAGCCCTGCTGTCCAGCCTCTCCCACCAACTCCTCACTGGGGAAACTTCTGGGAGGAAAACAGAAACGGGGCGAGTAGTCTTGTTACCGTCCCCGGACCCCACTTTGAGAACCACTAATGTAAACACTGCAATGTATAGCCTACTGTACATTATAGATCAGGAAGAGGGTTATGTCCTGTAGTGGATTCTTAAGTCTACCAAATCAAGATATTTGACTATAATAACAAATTAAGCTAATTTGAATATAAATAAATGTACATCAGAGCAAGGTATGATCCATACAGTACATAAATATACAGCACATTAATTAGGTACAGCGACGTCATTTCCACATTCTGAAATTAAATAAGCTTCAATTAAATAAATAAAGGGAATACTTAGTAACGCAAATTGGTGAACAATATAGCTTGAAAGAGGAGCTCAGAATTTCAACGTTGACTTCATTTTCATGAAGTTGTGTCATGAGTTCTTCATGTTTCTCCATCTTCATGTAAATAGTATCATACACGCAGCGATTCTAGTGTGTGTGTATATAAACTGAAATGTTTTGTAATAATTAATTAAAGATACGTGCAAACTTTGCAATTGTAAACATCTAGTAATGAGTCTCTTTTTTTTGACAGCTGGGTGGGAATACAAAGTGTGTGTGTGATATTTCACAGGAAGTGTAAACGTCACTGGCAATAATATCCCTATAAGCCCACTGAACAGAAAACACATTCAGAAACACAAGCCTCCATGGTAGAGTTGTTCCCACACTGATACCAAGATCGGAAAAGCAGCCGATACTGCCTAGAATGCTTGGTAATATCGGCCTATCGGTATCGGCGAGACGGGCGAGTATGCCAGTCCGATACCGCTTAATTTATCACGTGACGATATATTTAATTTACATTATTAGTAACTTTACTAACTTGGAGCTGCACTTCAATTATTATAATTAGTGAAATTTGTATTAATTTCTGGATCAGTGGTTCTGAAACTTACTAAATTTCAAGGACCCCCGTAACGTAACACTGATGGAACCAAATGGAGAGAGGGTCAATTTGGAGCCCACTTTGAGAACAACTGTCCTAGATTTGTTGAGCCCCTCCTAATATTATGTAGATTTTCGTCTTACACAAACATTAAATTACACACTGGTATCGGATCAGTAGCCTACTACTCTATCGATCGACCGACAGCCTATACAAGTTGTTTGTATAGGTATCGGGAAGGAAGAAATCGGTACAGCTCTATTACATGGTATAAGGGGAAGAGCACGCATAATAAATCTAAGCTAAAAAATAACATAGTGCCACTGTTTATTGAGTTTAAAGTAGTTCAGAACAAAGAGGCTCAAGAGGGGACAGTCTTTTCTGTCAAATAGCCCCCACATTCTGGAATGAGCTCCATTTCCATGCATGTCAAACTGGCCCCCGCCACCGAGACATGTTAATCTGGCCTTGGCTTTTAATTCCGTTTGAGCGAGTCTGTGGTCTACTCCTGTATGTTTTTGTGTGGCCTTTTTTGTTATGTGTTCTTTTTCACACTTGCTATTGGTTTTTGTGTTTTAACTTTACAGTGTGTTAAGCTTTTTTTTAACTTTCTGTACAGCACTTTGTAAACCTTGAGTTGAGAATATAGTGCTTTATAAATCAAGTGGATTGGATTGGAAAAAAGACCTGAGCCCAAGTCAACACTGTTAGGGTGAATTGACACTATAGATTGGCCAGTAGTCGCTGTGATAGACAGTTCTCGTTTTTACAACTATGCCTAAATCTAAGCCTAACCTCGGTAAAACTAAACCTAACTAACCCTAACCTCAGTATAACTATGCCTGCCCGGGAGCCAATCAGACACATGGTAAGGCGGGTCTATCCCAGAACAAAGCCAGGCGATAGCAGTGCTTATGAATCCCATACCGGCCATTTTGTAGTTCCACAGATATGAAGCCCATTCATCGAGATTTCCGAAAATATTTATATTAATTATTTTAAGCCTGTTGAATCATGACCAAAAACCATTTGATTATGTGTCAAAAGGTATTTGAAAATAGCAAAAAAAAAGAAAAGGTATTTATTAAATATATATAAATATATTATTAAATAAATATAGTATATTACTATATACCCTTTTTTTCCTTTCTTTTGTTTTCTTTTTTTGACACAGAATCAAATGCAAATTGATCCAGCAAAAAGATATGCATCTGGTCTATTTTGGCTGGACCCGCTTGCACATAATACAGGCTTCTGAACATGGAGCCCTTGCACGCGATTGCATCTGCTAATATCAGCCTAATGTCAGCCTTTTATACCCAGCCATCAATCCAGGAGGAGCTCCTGGAAGGTGGACAGCTGCTTCATCTGCTCCGTCTGCATGGAGTGTCTCCTCAACAGCTTCTTCTTGGTCTTGAAGTCGGGCGGACCCCGCTTGGGCGAGGCCGGCGCCATTGGGACCAGGATCTTGTGCCCGGAGTGGACCGGGGACGTGCTGAGCTTCCCGTTGGCCCTGATGATCGGGATGGGCCTGTGCGGGTTGACGTTGAGCGGCGGCAGGAAGCCGGGCCGCGTGTGGGAGATGTGGTCCAGCAGGAGGGTCCCGGACCCTCTCCGCTCCAGGATGCCGGGGGCCCGGCGCCTCCCGGTGAGGGGAGAGACGGAGTTGGGGATGTTTTCCAAGGACTCTCGGGAGTTGCCGACCAACAGAGTGAGCGGCGAGGTGTTGTACTTCCGCCGCTCTACCGATATGCGCCCCGAGTCCGGCGACCCGGGGATGGAGTCGGACGGACACAGGTGCGTGTCGGACTCGTAGTGTTCCATGCGGGTGAGCTTGGGATGAGCCAGCTGGGCCCGGGCCGCCAAAGCCCCGCCTCCTGCTCCGACCACGCTCTCCTGGGACTCGGGGGCGGTGTTCCTCCGATACAGACTCTGGTGCTGTTGGACTTTGTCGGCCCAGAAGGAGTTGTAGAGCTGCGCGGTGTCCTCGGAGCAGGAGCGGTCGACGAGCTTGGGAGAACAGGGGTCGTGGGTCTCGATGCTGTGGCGCCGCGACAACCGAGGCCTGGCCGTGGCCGTCGCCGGCGCCGTCTCCGCCACAGACAGGCCGTTCATCTCTCTGACGAGCCCGCTCAGGTGGTTGGGGGTGGTCACCACCTCCTCCTCCAGACCCCCGGCATCCACCCCCCTCAGCAGAGAAGAGGGAGCCACCAGGCCCCAGGGCTCCGAGTTCAGCCTCTTGAGCAGCTTCCGAGGTGCCGGCCGCTTGGTCTCGCCGGGAGGTCTGGCGCTGGGCAGCGGCAGAGCTGAGATCATAGCGAAGCTGAAGATCCCCTCCCCACCCTCCTCTGTGGCGCTGCCTTCCACCGGCGAGCTGGACGTGCCGATCACCACCTGATTGATTGATTGATTGATTGATTGATTGAAATGTTTTATTTCACAGTATAATCACTAGTATGGGTACATTTCAAAGTGAAAGCAAAAGTCAATATAAAAACCATGGGTTTACAACGGGGTCCACCATTTTCAATTCATCAGAACATTTTAGAGACGTACAGTACCTCGGACGGAGACATGCAGCAGTCCGGGGGCGGCTGATTGGCCGCCACGCCCGGGGAGGGGGAGGGGGGGGCGTTCAGGTACTGCTTGGTCTTCTTGGTGCCCGAGGGCGAGGTGTCTGTGGTGATGATGATCACCTCCTTGCCCTTGGCCTTGCAGGCGTCCAGCAGGACCTGCAGCAAAGAAAAACTATGTTTTAGTTACTCCACTCTACAGATAATGGGGCGACTGTGGCTCGGAAGGTAGAGAAGAGAAGACCAATGATCCATGGGTCGGCGGTTCGAATCCCGGCTCCTCCTGTCTACGTACTGTACATGTCGAAGTGTCCTTGGGCAAGACACTGAACCCCAAATTGCTCCCGATGTGCTGGTTGGTACCTCGGTGTATGAATGTGTGTGTGAATGGGTGAATGTAATGCACAATCTATGTGAAGCGCTATATAAATGCACCATTTACCATTTAATGTCAATAGAAAATCCTTCCTGTGAAATATTTTCTTTTCTGGCCAAAAAGTGCATTTTATACATGCTCAGAGTGCGTCCACTAGAGAAAGTAGGCTTTCGCCGCCGCAAAACCGTCTTTGAATTGGTGAGTATAGCGAAATCGTTTTTATTTTTTATTTTTTTATTTTTTGCAGAAGTCGACAGGCTGTGCAGTCTTCATGTGGCGGCAGGAAGTGGAGAGTAACATAGCCCTATAAGGAGAAGTCCTTATGTATGGAGTATGGACCAGACCAGACCAGACCAGACCAGACCAGAGCACTGACCTGCAGTGTGTCGCGGTCTCCCCGGTTGATGGCGTGCACCAGGGCGGAGGAGCCGGAGTAGTCCTTCAGGCTGGGATCGGCTCCGTTCTCCAGGAGCAGCGACACCACCTCCCTGCCCGCCTGCTCGGCGCACGCGTGCATCAGCGCCGTCCGGCCGCCCTTGTCCGGGATGTTGGGATCGGCGCCTTTCTCCAGCAGGTAGCGCACCATCTTCTGGCGGGCCACCTGTGTTTGGTGGACGAGACAATTCATATGACACTCATTGTGGTATTGATTCATTTTTTGATGTATTAGTAGATGAAACTCCATCGGGGGGCTGATCATCAGGGGGGACTCCTCTCGTGGCTCAAGTTTGCTTGAGACGGCGCCCCTCCTATGGTCTGTCTATGCCATACACTACTAGAAAACCCCCAAATCCGTACATATTACACTGTAATCCTCCCCATATATACTCTATGCCAATCTGTGTTATTTCAAAGTGTTTGGGTGAGACCGAGACACTGGGGACACGCTCTCCTCATCTAGACTGAGTGGCAAAACATTGAGCAGCATGGCCATGGAGTGACCCGACTACGGATAAGCGGTTGAAGATGGATGGATAGCGCGGCACTCGGTTCCCACGCTATATGAGCTTGTAGATCTGCTATTTTTCAATAGCTAAATGATATAACATAATGCTTAAAACACCAAAAGGGGTTCCCTTCCCGAACGGATCAAAAACTTGCATTATACACACCGGGTCGTCGTAGCCGGCGATGCAGGCGGCGGAGACGGGCGTCTCGCCGCGCTCATTGCCCTCGTTGATGTAAGCCCCGCCCTCCAAGAGCAAGCGAGTCAGACGCAGCTTTCCCTGGAAGACGGCTTTGAGGAGGGCGTTCCCCTCGATGTGCAGGGAGCCTCCGTCTCCCATGATCCCGCCTTCTCTCGCGCACACCTGTCGGCATCAGATGTCACATGACCTGCGAGTGAGTGAATCATGACTCATTAGTGTACTAGGCCCATGGCGGCCAAATTGTAGTTAGACTTATAGAAAGCACATTATTATTTAAAAAAATTAACCGCATTTTTTTTTATTAGTACCCATTATAATAATAATTACTCAAATAGTTTTTGACACAGAATCAAATGTCTTATGGTCAGCCAGGAGCCTGGATGGCTTGGTTCCAGGCTTTGAAATGGGAACAAATAAATAATGGACTTGAAAACTTGAAATGGCACCTTCTACATAATGACTACTTTTACTTTTAGTACTTAAAAAAAAATACATTTTGATACTAATACTTTTGTACATTTGGATTTCAGGACTTTTACTAGTTGGAACAGACTAGTTAGTTGCAGTAATGATACTTTTACTTAAGTAAAAACCTTTGAGTAATGCTGAGGAAGTGCATGTCGAGTGTGAAGTGAAGACCGTGAAGACGCAAGATGAACCCACTCTGAATGCATTCCCTCAACAGCAGCAATGACCTCTGAACATGCACCGCACTAAGTGACAAGAATAATAAAAAAGCTTTTAGTGCTATCTTAAAGTGACACAGGCTCTATAAATAACCTTGAAATGAGTCACAACAACCTCCCCACACAGGCATGTGTCTGTGCATCTGATCCGCATCTTGTCAACAAAACGAATGTCTCTATTCACTGCCGTCCCTATTCTGGGGTGCGACAAACATTCATCGGAGTTAGCAAATCTATCCTGTGAGCTTCGTTGAACATCTGTTTTCTGCTAAACCAGAGTTCTGGTGTGTAAAGGTTAATACAAGCAGAGCTAGTACAGAGCCCTAGTGGACCCTTGTTAACCAATTAAGCAAAGATAGGGTTTTTAAGTGATTATAGTAGAGAATGTTGATGGCCAGCGGATTCATCCGTTATCACTGCATTAAATATAGGCCTACGAAATCAACCGTTATCAGGACGTTGGAATACTGGCATACTAGTCCGGCAGCCGACAGGCTTCTTTTGTTCAAAGTGGGACATTTGGTATAATACAGTCTTTTTTATTGGACCAAATATTGTCTATACATCCATTCATGAATCCACTTGCTGACCGGCTGTTAGTATATTGGGCAATTATTTTTTCTCAATGTGCAAAACGAATTGAATTGGAATGGATTCAGAATCATGAAAACCCCCTAGTTTGACATGTCACATGCTACTTAACCCATTCTGTACGGGCACCCCTTTTGGTGTTTGCATCATGTTATGCTTTAGCTATTTAAAAATAGCAGATCTACAAGCTCGTAGCGCGCCACCGAGTGGCGCGCTACGAGCTTGTAGGTCTGCTATTTTTGAAAAATCGAAGAACGACTGACATTTTTATAATCTGATCTCAGGTCAGAATGGGTTGATCAGACCAGTGTGTGTCCTAGTGGAAACCTCGTATGAATCTGATCTCAGGTCAGAATGGGTTAAAGCAAAAGGAAAGTTTGACATTTTGCCTGCCATAGGATGTTATTAATGGGAGGGTCACAAGAAACCCCTATTAAATAAAAAGCCCAATACCGACAGCCGGTCAGCAAGTGGATTCATGCATATATATACTAGACAATATTTTAGGCCAATAAAAAAAGACTATAGGCTATACCAAATGTCCCACCCGTCCACCTTGACTGCCGGACTAGACTAGACATTGTGGCATTTGGCCAGCCCCTTTATTTGACACAGTAGAGAGAGAGAGAGAGAGAGAGAGAGTCAGGAAACACAGCTGAGAGAGAGAGAGCTACTAGGGGAGTTTTTCCTTTCTTCCAGGAAATAAAACGTCTGGGTTTTCCGAGGCTACTATAGGGGAGTGACCTTAGAGTATAAGGGAGTGACATGCAGAAAATGGTCAGGCAGGAATAACTCACTGTCAGGCCTCTCAGCTATGGGGTCGCTGCATGCCTCTCTAGACTCTATCATAATGACACCAGAAGGCCTCTCAGCTATGGGGTCGCTCCATGCCTCTAGTCTAGACTCTATTATAATGACACCAGAAGGCCTCTCAGCTATGGGGTCGCTCCATGCCTCTAGTCTAGACTCTATTATAATGACACCAGAAGGCCTCTCAGCTATGGGGTCGCTCCATGCCTCTAGTCTAGACTCTATTATAATGACACCAGAAGGCCTCTCAGCTATGGGGTCGCTCCATGCCTCTAGTCTAGACTCTATTATAATGACACCATGGAAGGCCTCTCAGCTATGGGGTTGCTGCATGCCTCTAGTCTAGACTCTATTATAATGACACCAGAAGGCCTCTCAGCTATGGGGTCGCTCCATGCCTCTAGTCTAGACTCTATTATAATGACACCATGGAAGGCCTCTCAGCTATGGGGTCGCTGCATGCCTCTAGTCTAGACTCTATTATAATGACACCAGAAGGCCTCTCAGCTATGGGGTCGCTCCATGGCTCTAGTCTAGACTCTATTATAATGACACCAGAAGGCCTCTCAGCTATGGGGTCGCTCCATGCCTCTAGTCTAGACTCTATTATAATGACACCAGAAGGCCTCTCAGCTATGGGGTCGCTCCATGCCTCTAGTCTAGACTCTATTATAATGACACCAGAAGGCCTCTCAGCTATGGGGTCGCTCCATGGCTCTAGTCTAGACTCTATTATAATGACACCAGAAGGCCTCTCAGCTATGGGGTCGCTCCATGCCTCTAGTCTAGACTCTATTATAATGACACCATGGAAGGCCTCTCAGCTATGGGGTCGCTCCATGCCTCTAGTCTAGACTCTATTATAATGACACCAGAAGGCCTCTCAGCTATGGGGTCGCTCCATGCCTCTAGTCTAGACTCTATTATAATGACACCAGAAGGCCTCTCAGCTATGGGGTCGCTCCATGCCTCTAGTCTAGACTCTATTATAATGACACCAGAAGGCCTCTCAGCTATGGGGTCGCTCCATGCCTCTAGTCTAGACTCTATTATAATGACACCATGGAAGGCCTCTCAGCTATGGGGTCGCTCCATGCCTCTAGTCTAGACTCTATTATAATGACACCATGGAAGGCCTCTCAGCTATGGGGTCGCTCCATGCCTCTAGTCTAGACTCTATTATAATGACACCAGAAGGCCTCTCAGCTATGGGGTCGCTCCATGCCTCTAGTCTAGACTCTATTATAATGACACCATGGAAGGCCTCTCAGCTATGGGGTCGCTCCATGCCTCTAGTCTAGACTCTATTATAATGACACCATGGAAGGCCTCTCAGCTATGGGGTCGCTCCATGCCTCTAGTCTAGACTCTATTATAATGACACCATGGAAGGCCTCTCAGCTATGGGGTCGCTCCATGCCTCTAGTCTAGACTCTATTATAATGACACCAGAAGGCCTCTCAGCTATGGGGTCGCTCCATGCCTCTAGTCTAGACTCTATTATAATGACACCATGGAAGGCCTCTCAGCTATGGGGTCGCTCCATGCCTCTAGTCTAGACTCTATTATAATGACACCATGGAAGGCCTCTCAGCTATGGGGTCGCTCCATGCCTCTAGTCTAGACTCTATTATAATGACACCATGGAAGGCCTCTCAGCTATGGGGTCGCTCCATGCCTCTAGACTCTATTATAATGACACCAGAAGGCCTCTCAGCTATGGGGTCGCTCCATGCCTCTAGTCTAGACTCTATTATAATGACACCAGAAGGCCTCTCAGCTATGGGGTCGCTCCATGCCTCTAGTCTAGACTCTATTATAATGACACCAGAAGGCCTCTCAGCTATGGGGTCGCTCCATGCCTCTAGTCTAGACTCTATTATAATGACACCATGGAAGGCCTCTCAGCTATGGGGTCGCTCCATGCCTCTAGTCTAGACTCTATTATAATGACACCATGGAAGGCCTCTCAGCTATGGGGTCGCTGCATGCCTCTAGACTCTATTATAATGACACCAGAAGGCCTCTCAGCTATGGGGTCGCTCCATGCCTCTAGTCTAGACTCTATTACAATGACACCATGGAAGGCCTCTCAGCTATGGGGTCGCTCCATGCCTCTGGTAGTCTAGACTCTAGACTCTATTATAATTACACCATAGAAGGCCTCTCTGCTATGGGGTCGCTCCATGCCTCTAGTCTAGACTATATTATAATGACACCAGAAGCGGACTAGCATGCATTTGTGTCCCGTGGTCGTGGCAGCCTGCAATATGAGTGCAAGATTCATGACTCATTAGTCATGTGTGTGAGGAAAGGAAAGGAAAGGTACTATGTTTACCCAGGGTAACTGGACTAAGCTCAAGAACTTGGCACATGTGAAGGACAGGTCAGGCAGCAACTATGATAGCTGTACATTAAAAGTACATTTTATTTATAGGCTATAGCACTCACAAAGTGCTTTACATGCAGGAAATAGAAACAAAAACGACAAGCAGAATAAAAACAGAATAGTACAGAGCGGAAAACAGCCTAGATACAATTGATCTCAAAGCAAACAGTGTGTGTGTGTGTGTGTGTGTGTGTGTGTGTGTGTGTGTGTGTGTGTGTGTGTGTGTGTGTGTGTGTGTGTGTCTCTCTCTCTCTCTCTGCAATAACAGCTGAAATTACATGTTTATTGTGCAATATATATATATAGTGCTACAGGGGTTGTGCAATAACAGGAAGTACGGTCATGTGTGTTTTGTTGTTTTAGTTTAATATTTTTAGCTTTATGTTTTGTGATCTGATGCAAATGCTGATTGGTTGGCACTTTAAATTTCGTTTTATGACAATGAAGATCTATCTTCCTCTCTCTCTGGTGTCTTCCTGTGATTCTCTGCCAGTCAGTTATTCTTCTTATAAAGGCAGAGCAGCTGGGCAACCATGCAGAGGCTACTGTATTTTGGCTGGGGATTCCTCCTAGCTATGGAAAGGTTTCAGTCTGTGTGCTTCTCCACATTGTCCACCAGATGTCCCCAGTGTGTCGCTTATCAGTGTAATCAGACCCCACCGGTGTCTAGTGTTTTCACCTGTGTTCCTTCTTCCTGTTACCTTTGTGCTGTTTTCTCCCCCGTTTTACCCGTTCCTTTGTCAGACCACAAGCTATATGTGTTTCTGATGTTTCGTTCTCTACAGTACAGTTAGTACTATAGTGTACACTAGAATATCTGAGGTCCATCTCAGATTCAGCCCTGCATGCCTAGGCTCCTGTCTTCAGTCAGCGTATTGGAATTTGGATTCTTGCCTACTTCTTTCGACTTGTTTGCCAGAGTTAACTTGGACTGCTTCTCCAGTTTGGACCCCTGGCGGAGTCTCACTACCATGTAAGCATTGTCCTCTCTGTTGTGTAATGTTTAAAGCTGCAATCTACGATTATTTTATCCAATATGCAGTTAGGCCTAAGCCTGTGTTTAATGCATTATACAATTGATCTGCAGACTGCAGTGGTTGGATGATTTTAACTTTGGTTTGAGTGCAACATATGGTGGTCAGTCCTAGCCTGATTTTTATCAGACTCTGAGCTTCCTGAAGTACCACTCAGAGTGGGCGGGGTCTATGGGCTGGATCCAGGCTAGGTCAGTCCTCTTCCATTGTGCCTTGGCTTGAATCTCATCATGAGCCCAATATTATCTCCCCAGGGCCAGGCCAGGTAGCTCTGATCCATAGCTCTAGTAATGCCTTCATTAGAATTAATGCAGGCATTAGGGCTATGGACCAGAGCTACAGGCCAGGCAGTGTTTACGATTTACAATTTAGTTATTTAGCTAAATGTAGATGTTTGTTTTCCCCACACAGGAGACCAGGGTTCCAATCTCAGGGTTTTAGAAAGTTGTCAATGCCTGAATGGGTAAGGTTTTTTTTTGGGAGGTGTAGTTCCAGACTATATAGCATTCAGGAGGTGTAGTTCCAGACTCTATATAGCATTCAGGAGGTGTAGTTCCAGACTATATATAGCATTCAGGAGGTGTAGTTCCAGACTATATAGCATTCAGGAGGTGTAATTCCAGACTATATAGCATTCAGGAGGTGTAGTTCCAGACTATATAGCATTCAGGAGGTGTTTCCAGAGGAGATGGAACTACACCTAGAGTCAGCATTCTGCATTTGTGACGTAATCCTGTCAAAATAAATGTTTCTATCTATGATGAGGCTGATGTCAGTGTTGCCATGTCTGCTTACTATCAGCGACTTTGGCCTTGTTTTTTTCCCCTGCAAAGTCGCTTTTAAATCTGGGTAGTTGCGTGCTATTTGTTTGTGTGGATTTGAAAAAAATCACACCCGTGTGAAGTGAGGGCTGCTAATATATTAACCCATTTTGCGCGGGAACCCATTTTGTTGTTAGCATTATGTTATGCTTTAGCTATTGAAAAATAGCAGATCTACAAGCTCATAGCGCGCCACCGAGTGGCGCGCTATGAGCTTGTAGATCTGCTATTTTTGAAAAATCGAAGAGCGACTGACATAGAAGACATTTTTAGAATCTGATCTCAGGTCAGAATGGGTTAAAGTCTAACTGATGTTGATTAGGTGATGTAGGCCTAATGGTGATGTTACACAAACGGTGCCAACACAAACATTAAACGCCATTAACAATAAAGAGACCAGACCGTATGACGTAATGAGGCACATTATGACGTAAGTTTTCCCTTCATTGTCAATGGTGTTTACAAAACAAACATTGAACGAAAGACAAACATTAAACCTGTATATAGGACGGGCTATATATAGCGCCCTTCAAAAATATTCCACAATCTAGGGGCGCTATCTATAGCCCCTCTATAAACAGCTACAGTGTTTAATGTTTGTGTTGTCTGAACAAACATTAAAAATAGCCATTGACAATGAATGTAGAATTTACGTCGCATGTGTCTGAGCAAATCGGCTGGGTATTTCTGTGGCCACCCTTGGCCAATAAGGGACCACCATTCTTGATGATGATGTACGATGATTAGCCCATTCTGACCGGGCACCCATTTTGGTGTTAGCATCATGTTATGCTTTACCTATTGAAAAATAGCAGATCTACAAGCTCATATCGCGCCACCGAGTGGCGCGATACGAGCTTGTAGGTCTGCTATTTTTGAAAAATTCGAAGAACGACTGACATTTTTAGAATCTGATCTCAGGTCAGAATGGGTTCATCAGACCAGTGTGTGTCCAGTGGAAACCTCGTATGAATCTGATCTCAGGTCAGAATGGGTTAGAGCGCTTTTCTTTTTAAACGCTCATGTGGCCTATATAGTCAGCTCTCTCCTTTTGGGCTTGTTTTCATAGACCTGGGTTGCTTATTTTTTAGCTCCTATATGCAGCTATTTGTCACATTTGCCATTGACAATGAAAGGAGAATTTACGTCACATGTGGACGAGCAAATCGACTTTTCTAAACGCAGTGCAACTGTTTTAATTCAGCTCGGGGCTTATATATATATCACATATACTGTATATATCACACACATAAATGCAGTTGTCATCTTACATTTCATATATCTTGTGTATGATGGGAGTGCCCCTCACTTCACACGGATGTGATTTTTTTTTTTTTTTTCTCACAATCTGCCAAGACTGATTGTGACGTAATCCTGTCAAACGTTTCTATCGATGACAACGCAGCCTCTTCTGTCACTATATGCTTTGACTGAAGTTGTGATGATGTCACGCATGGAGTTATGTAATACCAGGATTCAACACAAACACTGCCAACTAGCCTAAACTACAGCAGATACAATGACAACAATCACAATGTGTGTAACCGGTAAATAATCAGTAAAACAGACATTTGTCATTTGTAAAAAAAATAACAATTTAGTCGTTTTTTTGGTTCATGAGATCATTACAAAAATGTAAAAGAAATAATGTTGTGTCATTTCCATAATTCACAGACTTTCCGTAAAATTACACGACTTGCGAAGAAAATGATTTTCTGCCGTATGAAATGACAATGTTCTGAAGACAATGAAGCCGTAATAATCGCCCAATGTAAAGGTAAAATATCACATGGGGTTTGGGTGAATTTGATGTCGCATTCCTTCAGTGCATCCCAGACAGAGAAGACAGTGCGCTTGCTTTATAAAATACTCATGGAACATCATGGATTATCATTAATGCAGCAGCAAGGCTTTTCAAAACACATCCAAAATTAGGAACAACTTCAAATAAATATAGCTTTGCTTTCACAAAATCTAGAATAATCCCATTCTTTAATGTGTTATTGTGCCATCAGTGTTACATTTGGCTGCAATGAGACAGAACATTCAATTTGCTAATGAAGCTAATAACACAGATATTTGATTCAAACTGAATTTAAGGCGTATAAGCGTTCTTACCAAAGATGTCTTGTGTTCGCATCCACTTGGTGCATGACGACCATCCTACCGGGATGTGTGCGCGCGCGCGTATGTGTGTGCATGCGTGCATGCGTGCGCGCGTGTGCCTCCCCCTCCCGTCAGGTTCCTTTGCGCCACCAGGAGGCTGGAGGATGGATGCGTTCACACTTCTCAGAATTGACGAGGAGGAGAGAGAGGGAGATAGAGATTCAGACAGAGGGAGAGACTACAAATTGCTACCCCATCATTTACACACAACATTGTCATACAGTATAGAGACCCACAGGGTGTGTGTGTGTGTGTGTGGGGGGGGGGGGGGGGGGGGGGGCTGTCCGCGTGCACAGTGGTTGTCGTGGAGATGGGAGAGAGGACACTAATTCACTGACTGTTGCTATTACGGACCACAGTTCCCATGGCAACTGACTTGGTGGATTCCTACAGAAGCGTTCCCACGCTGTCGCATGCTCTCTCTCTCTCTCTCTCTCTCTCCCCCCCTCTCTCTCTGTGTATATAAGTGATGATGATTAGATATGATACTTGTGTCTCCTCCTCCTCCAGCTTAAAACAGCTTGTGAGACTGAAAGCGATTTGTTTGATTTCTACTCTCTACCTCAAGTGGGTGGGCTTTCCATAAACATGACCGGTGGTGGCTGTCATCGCGAAGAGGGTCATTTTTTAACGAACCACTTCAAGCCTGAGTGTCTGCCTATTCTGGCCATGTCATTATAAGCGCCAAGCGGAAATTTATAAATTTTATAAAAATAGGGAAGCCAGCTTAAAGGACCACTTCAACACTTTTCAATCTATCTTCATATAATAGGTCCTCACTAATAATCATGATAAAATGGCAGTTTTTCCCCCTACTCGGTCTGTGTCTCATAGGAGGGCTGTGGGCAGTTCAGAAACCTGTTTCTATTAGCTTGTATTCCCCATTGACTTTGTTAAATTGACGCACATCCGTGCACACACACACTCCTCTCTCTCTCTGTCGCTCTAATTAATTAGTCTCATGTCGCGCAGCTGCGTCTAGATTCTCCCGGCGGATCCTGCCGGGAGCTGCCTATGCCGGCATCTTGCCGCCACTGTCTGGTACACTGATAGTGATGGATTGCTGAGGTGGAGCTCAACACCTACAGTAGGCCTACCGTCCGTCAGCTCCCAGTGCACTAACTGCACATCTTAGTTACCCAAGCTGGGCTGCCTACTGATCCGAGTTGGCGGTGCCTGCAAGGGATTAAATAAATAAACTGATCCTTGTGGCCCAAAGGTTAATGCTCTCTGCAAAATTACAGTTTTGTTAGATGGAAGCAATAGTGAGTGAGTGAATGAGAGAGAGAGAGAGAGATGGATAGCTTGACCTGCTTCATATTTGGTTTTACATTATTGAGGGAAACTTGGAAGTCCAGTAATTTCATTGCTACTGGCTCTATTGCTGAACATTAAAAAAGAATACATCAAAAGAAATAAAAAATGAAGTCATTGAAGTTATTTTAGGTTCATTATCCCATTCTGAACGGGAACCCATTTTGGTGTTCAGCATCATGTTATGCTTTAGCTATTGAAAAATAGCAGATCTACAAGCTCATAGCGCGCCACCGAGTGGCGCGCTACGAGCTTGTAGGTCTGCTATTTTTTTGAAAAATCGAAGAACGACTGACATTTTTTTAGAATCTGATCTCAGGTCAGAATGGGTTCATCAGACCAGTGTGTGTCCAGTGCGGAAAACCTCGTATGAATCTGATCTCAGGTCAGAATGGGTTATTTGGCTCTGTCTTGAAGCCGTACGGCAGCCTTTTAGCCGGCTCTGTTGTCAGTTTTATTTATAGTCTGTACTGCACCCTTTATTTCTAGCGGCGTCCCTCTAAACATTTCACTGGGGCTGTGTGTGCACGCGGTGCCCACGAGCTCTCACTGGACGACGATTGGCTGAAGCAGAAATTGAAAACATGTGTTCACTCACGGGCCGCATGCCACAGTAACGGGACACCGGTGAGAGTTCAGCGGGGCCTATAAAAACCAAATGTTTACAGACGCATCCTAGAGAGATTCTGTTTTCACTTCCCCACACGACAGCATGGTGGTCGCAGCCAAGAGGCCGAGGACCTTCGACGTGGTTTTCCACGACCCCAACAAGCGGTTCTACTGCAGCGGAGACAAGGTGTCGGGCAACGTGGTGCTGGAGGTGTCGGAGGTGACCGCCGTGTCGGCCGTCCGAGTGCTGGGAATAGGATGTGCCAGAGTGTCGTACAGCAAAGGCAAACAGAAGTGCCGCGACGAAGTCGAATACCTGAGGTACGAAGAGGAGGTTCATCTCGACAAGAGAGGTGAGGGAATGGGAAGCCTGTTTATTTTTATTTAATTTATATATAACAATACAATAAAGCATACATACTGGTACAATAGACATTTAGAACTAGATTTCCATAAGACATGATTGCAGTATAAAAAAGTATATAAAATCGTGATTCAAAATACTTGATTTCTACTCTTGATTCTGGTCCTGAATGAATGACTGAATGAATGGAGAGACTAGCAATCTTTCAGCCGAATGGCATGTTGATATTTCTCCTGTTCTTTGCCTGCTGTGACATGATTAGGTTAATAATTAAATAATATGTTTAATTGACACCCAGATACATGTATCAACCTGTGTATTAGTAGTAGTTATTTTATGAATACAAATCAGTATTCTGTGTTCTGCAGACGGCAACAGCAGCGTGAATCTCACACCTGGGAAGAGATATGAGTTTCTGTTTGGATTTGAGCTGCCAGGACCAGGGTGAGTTCAAGTTTATTATTAGAAAGCAATATGAATTATGATGTTTCTTACAATTCAAGACAACAACAAACGAATCATCAACCATCAAAACACAACAATAAAAAAACATCTATTTGTGTGACAGAATTCCGAGAGTGACAGAATGTCACATTATCAATACATTGTCTCTATGGCACTCAATATTATCACATCAGTGTTGCTTTCGTCGACTAAAACTATGATATATATATATTTGTTTATAACAAAAACTACATAAAAAGCTATGACTAAGTCTAAATATATTAACTTTTTATATTTTAGTCAACAAATCAAAACTAGACTAAGATGTTAGGGAGGGACTACTGGAGAAGAGATCCAGTAGAACTAAAAGACAAGTAATTGTGGTGTTGCATTGAAAATGGCAGATCCACAAGCTCACAACGCGTTGCGCTGCTTCACCTTGTGAGCTTGTAGTTTGGTTATATGCAGCATGCAACCACGTGTAATATCAGCCATTAGGACGCCATCAAGGCATCGGCAATATGCATTTTCGTTGACTAAATCAACTGTAGATTTAAAGTATGCCTAAACAATTTTGCTGTCAAACTCAACACTGCGTTAGATACAGTGAATACATCTTCGCAGTGACTCCATGACACATTTCACACACAATCCATCGCATGTTTGAATTTGTGTTACTGATGACGTACGTGTGTGTGTGTGTGTGTGTGGTCTTTCCAGGCGACTGGCGTCGTCCCATGAGGGTAAGTTCGGGTACGTTCGCTACTACGTCCGGGCCTCCATGGAGACGGCTTCCCAGCATGCCTTTCAGTGTGAGAGGAGATTTGAGGTGGAAGAACCCCTGGATGTCAACACTCCTGATCTGCTGGTATATTAAATATATATATATATATATATATACACACACAAACGACACAAGTTATAAATATTGTATGTACAGAAATTAATTTGTATTTTTGTGATTACGTAATAACCCAGAAAGGCATCATTTAGATTTTTCTGTTGGCTATTCAAAAATAGCAGATATGCAAGCCTCATCTGCTATTTTTGAATAATTTAGAGTCTTGAAAGCGCGAGAACTACAGATTTAGAAGGCATTTGTAGAGTCGGCCTCAGGTCTTTCTGTCTTTTCAATATTTAAGTTTTTAAGCGGAAGCCCAGAGGCAAGCATAGATGTCACAAGTTATGGGAAAGAATTAACAGCATGATCAAATACGAGTATAGCCTTCAGTAGTTACCGTAAGTATAATCAGTTACATACGAAACATTAGGTCTGACCGCTCTTAAGTGTTGGTGACTCAGAAGAAATACAACAATAAAACACAAAACCTCAGTCCCCTATCCCACCCTCCACCCACCCACAATCCCCAGGACAGTTGGATAGCAGAGAATCATGAAAAATGATCGTAGCAGATAACTTTTAGACTCTGTTTGTGGTCTTAATGGTGTTCTCTGTTAACCCATTCTGACCGGGCACCCATTTTGGTGTTAGCATCATGTTATGATTTAGCTATTGAAAAATAGCAGATCTACAAGCTCATAGCGCGCCACCGAGTGGAGCGCTACGAGCTTGTAGGTCTGCTATTTTAGAAAAATCGAAGAGCGACTGACATTTTTAGAATCTGATCTCAGGTCAGAATGGGTTAATCAGACCAGTGTGTGTCCAGTGGAAACCTCGTATGAATCTGATCTCAGGTCAGAATGGGTTAACAACAAACCCCTCCTCCATCTCCCTCTCCTCTCCTCCAGGCTCCGGCGGCCGCCAGCACGGTGAAGAAGGTCACGTGCATGTTCATCCCCGACGGGCAGGTGTCCATCGCCGCCAAGATCGACCGGAAGGGCTTCTGCGAGGGCGAGGTGATCGCCATCCACGCCAAGTTCGAGAACACGTGCTCGCGCATCGTGGTGCCCAAGGCGGCCATCGTGGCCACGCACGCCTACCTGGCCAACGGGCGCAACAAGGTGCTCCGGCAGAAGCTGTGCTCGGTGCGGGGCGACCACATCATCTCCGGGATGGGCGACGTCTGGCAGGGCAAGAGCATCTGCGTCCCCAAACTGAGACCCTCCCTGAAGGGCTGTGACATCATCGCGGTGGACTACGCTCTGATGGTGAGCAGAATATAGCGTTGTTGTTGTGGATGTGGGCTCTACATGCCGTGTAATACTTTTACTATTCTGTGCCTGTCGAGTTGCAACTCGGACGGGGCAGCGTCGGCTCTAACTTCGCAAACGCTCGACGCGACAACTGTGTCTCTCGTGGCTCAAGTTCTCTTGAGACGGCGCCCCTCCGCCGTGGTCTGTGTGCGGACAGAGGAACGGGGAGGCGGGGGAGCTACCCGGGGCTGTGTAGGGAAGACTTGGAAGCTGCTAGGGTTCATGTAAAACGACGTAAGGGTAGCCTGGCCCAGCCTGTATGATTTCTGGTCTAGAAGGGAGGGTGCCGGTCCTCCCCCCCCGGTAGAAAACACCGGAGAACATTGACGTCGCCACATTTGAAGCGACGCGCCTCTGCACTGTTAAAGCGAAATACAGTTTTGAGCCGAATGAGAATGAAAATAAAAGCCCGGATACCGAGGAACCTGAGGCATGTGGTAACACCTCCTGATGTCCTCAAATATAAAAAAAACAAACCAAACCATAACTCCTCCCTGTAGATCTACGTCCACATTCCTGGCAGCGAGAAGCTGTCGGTGGAGCTGCCGCTGGTGATCGGTACGATCCCCTACTGCGGTATCAACAGCCGGACCAACAGCATGGTCAGCTACGCGTCCGGCCGAGGGAGCACCGTCTCGTTCCCCTCGGCGCCTCCGAGCTACAGCAACATCCACCGAGAGCTGGGGGCGGACAGCGGCCTCACGCCCCTCCTGGACGACTACGAGGATGAGGAGGAGGAGGAGGAGGGGGAGGGGGGCCTCTTCATGAGACCGCCCGTGGCGCCCTACCCCCCTCCACCCCCACCACCCTACTCAGAGGTGAGGACCCGATGGATAGAGCGGTGCTGTTCAAACCGTTTTCATGTCAAAAAACGCATTGTATTTTCATGCATTTGGTCCTGCAGACCCCACTTTGGCCCCTTTTTCCACTGAAAGAACCTTGGTTCTAGAACTGGTTCTGTTCTAGATTCTTGGAACCTTATTGGTGCTTTCACAGAACCTGTGGACCAACTTTTAGGGTTCTGAACCAATTCATTTATAGTGGAAACACCGTTAAATTACTAGCGGGGAAAAAATAACGGAACCGGTTCAACAACACAGGGTCCATTGAGAATAGAATTGGGATAGATAGACCAATGGTTCATAATGGCTTTATATTAGAAAGTCATTTAGCTGCGATAGGTATAATATTAATATCTGGGCTTTATATAGTGCTTTTTTCAAGAGCTAGTGAATACTAGCCTGTAAAAAAACTATAATATTTAATGCTTAAAAACGTAGTTTTATTAGACAATGTATCACTGTGTAATTAACATACTGTGTCTGTGTCTGTTATGTCCTTATAGGTTGATGAGGAGCTCAGATGCACAACTCATCCTGTTCAAGCCGTCTGAGGACACGCATGCATTCCTACACACGTGCACACACACACACACACACACACACACACACACACACACACACACACACACACACACACACACACACACACACACACACGGGGGCAGTCTCTGGAGTGTGTCTGGTGTTGCGTTTAGGAAGACTGTGTACTTCTTCAGATTGATAGTGCACAAGGTTAGTCATTCCATGGGTCTATTTAGTTCAGTAACACTGTCATCCACAGTGCTGAATGATTGCCCAGCACTGCTTAACGTCCTTCTACCATGTACATACTCGCCTGGGTCACTGAAGACTAGATTAACCCATAAGACCTGAGGCCAGTTCTACAAAAGGCCCTCTAAATCAGTACTTCTCAACAAAAAGAAATTGTGTCAACAACCCCCAAATTGATATGTATGGCCAGTGGCTAATATGGTATCTACTTCGCATTCGGGTTCTTGGAAACGCCCCCCCAGCCACTGCGTTAGTTTTACTGAGGTTAGGTTTAGGTATGCTTTACTGAGGTTAGGTTTAGGTATAGTTTTACTGAGGTTAAGGTTAGGGTTCTGTATAGTTTTACTGAGGTTAGGGTTAGGTATAGTTTTACCGAGGTTAAGGTTAGGGTTAGGTTTAGGTGTTGGCTGTCAATCACAGCGACTGGCCAGTCACAGCGCACCATTTACTCAAATGCGAAGAAGGAACCATATCAGCATGGCCAGTGGCGTGCACAGACATTTAGAGGGGCAGGTGCTCAAGTGAAAAAGGGCACCTTGTGTGCAGCGCATGGAACCGGCCGGTTGACTTAATATTGTGAGATTTATAGATTTTGGGGCATAAATAATATATTAGAAACTTTTTCTTTTTTTTATCAAGAATTGATCAATGTCACCATGGTCCACATACTGTATAAAAAAAGTTATTTATTTTTAAGGGCACATTGCTGTCCAGAGGGCAAGGGCAGGTGGTGCTCTAGCACCCCCTAGTGCAGTGGTTCCCAAAGTGGGGTCCGGGGACCCCCAGGGGTACCTGAGGGAGTTCCGGGGGGGACACATCTATTTTGTTCATGTTCATAAAGTGCTAAAGTGTTTAAAGCAGTGGTTCCCAAACTTTTTCATGTCAAGGACCCCCAAATTGACACTACTTAGCCCGTGGACCCCCATTTGAAAAGATATGCCAGGGACCCCCATAAGAGAAGACGTACACATTTAGACGTCTACACTTAGACGTCTACATTTAGACGTCTGTATACATTTAGACGCCTACATTTAGACGTCTACATTTAGACGTATATATTTAGACGTATACATTTAGACGTATACATTTAGACGTCTACATTTAGACGTCTGTATACATTTAGACGCCTACATTTAGACGTCTACATTTAGACGTCTGTATATGTGATACAGGGGTACCTGTAAAAATATCTACCCCAAAAGGGGTTCCTGGTCCAAAAAAGTTTGGGAACACCTGCCCTAGTGTATCTGTGCACGCCACTGTGTATGGCCGCCATTTGAGAATGGTTTGTGCCAGGCACCCCCAGAAGAGATTTCTTAAAAAGAAAAAAAATTGATACCGTGCAACACAGTGTCGTGCTGTGAGCTTGTAGATCTGCTGTTTTTGAGAACCACTGTTATAAACCACTGTTCTCCTAAGAGTTTTGTGAAAACTCATGTTGTTATAAATGACACAGATGCTTTCCCGGTTTTAATGGGTTAACAGTTCTGTGTTCAATTTATTTGCTTTTTCTTCTTCTTCTTCTTTGCTGTGTACAAAAATACACGATACTGTTCACTATGAAGGAAATGTATTTGTATGTTTAAATTGTACAGAACAATATTTTTTTATATGATGCCCTTGGGGCTTTTTTTTGTTCAGAGAATAAATTATTTCAGATTAACCTGTTTTGTCTTGATTCCCCTCTAAAACATACACTATATCGCTCAAGGCGTGGAATACAAATATGGAATACAAACCATCCACTCCAAATTGTTACAATATGTTTTGAAAAGGTATTTGTTCCTATATACATGTGGTTATGTCACATAATGTGTTGCTAAAGTACAGGGGGAACTGTTCAGGGTTAAACTGCAGGTGCTGTGGTCTTAAAAAACATATGGGGCAGCGGTGGCCTAAAGGTTTAGAGGAGTGCCCTTGTTGCCGAAAGGTTTCCGGTTCGATTCCCCGGACGGGCAGGAAAAATCTGGGTCGTGAAGTGATTGGTCATCACTCACCCAATACTGCTGAAGTGCCCTTGAGCAAGGCACTGAACCCCCAACTGCTCCAGTGGAGCTGCTTTGTGGCCAACAGTATAAGACTGTGGTTGTACTGGTCAGCTCCCTGGTTTTAATGTGTGTGTCTGTCTGTGTTTCTATGTGCAGGGCGATGCTGAAAAAGCTACTACTCTGGGTAAAAAAAAAAAAAAATACTGGCAAAAATAAAGACTCGCTCGCTGCATGAAAGATTAAGGAAGACTGCTTAGACTGAGACTTAAGAAATATAATTTATTTTATATTTCATAATTATATGTTCATAATTAAGTGCTCTGTGCTCATAGTTAAAATTAGGGGAACTTCGTCAGTGCTATAAGGGTGGATCATACACAAACAAGTTGCTCTTATAGAGGTCAGCTAATCGAGGTCATCACCATGGCATGACAAACAAACAAACACCCGTAACTCTGATGGTGTACAAATGTGGTTCCATTTGGAACCCACTCAAGGACACTTTGAGACCCACTGGAGTGTTTACAGTGAGTCAACATGCACAGTAGCAGCACCCTGACTGTGTTTGACCAGAATCAAATCAAATCAAACTTTATTTGATGGCACATTTACAACAGCCAAGGCTGACAAAAGGTGCTGGACAGAGCCCAGAGAATGGACAGAGCCTTCATTATCCCATTCTGACCGGGCACCCATTTTGGTGTTAGCATCATGTTATGCTTTACCTATTGAAAAATAGCAGATCTACAAGCTCGTATCGCGCCACCGAGTGGCGCGATACGAGCTTGTAGGTCTGCTATTTTTGAAAAATTAGAAGAACGACTGACATTTTTAGAATCTGATCTCAGGTCAGAATGGGTTAATCAGACCAGTGTGTGTCCAGTGGAAACCTCGTATGAATCTGATCTCAGGTCAGAATGGGTTATAGTAGCATCGGTGACACCTGTGAAGAGAAGTAGGGAAGGGTTGTAGCAACTAATAATGTAATAACTGCTCATAATGCAATAAGGGCTCCTTGCTACAAAGGGGCCCAAGTTCTTTCCTAAATGGATGCTATGCATATTTGTAAAAGCAGACGTCAAAATTGTTACCATTTCGGCTTCCCTATGTGTGATGGTCCACTCAAAGGCCATTTGGTTTGAATATTTATAGTTATTGTTGGATAAGATTTGGTCAAAGACAATTCCATACTGTATTGATGTGGTACCATATAGGAGAGATTACAGGCAAAATAACAATTCTTCTATACATTCTCTAATTGTGCAGTAGACTTCTTGTAATTAATGTAATGCATACAGTATGTACTTAAACAATAGTTTAACTCTTGAGAGAATAGAATTATTCATTTTACACTCAAGAGTTAACCCATTCTGAACGGGAACCCATTTTGGTGTTGGCATCATGTTATGCTTTAGCTATTGAAAAATAGCAGATCTACAAGCTCATAGCGCGCCACCGAGTGGCGCGCTACGAGCTTGTAGGTCTGCTATTTTTGAAAAATCGAAGAACGACTGACATTTTTAGAATCTGATCTCAGGTCAGAATGGGTTAATCAGACCAGTGTGTGTCCAGTGGAAAACCTCGTATGAATCTGATCTCGGGTCAGAATGGGTTAAACAATAGTTTAACTCTTGAGAGAATAGAATTATTCATTTTACACTCAAGAGTTAAAGATGAGAAAGAAAAACGAATAAGGGTCCATTCGGTTACCCACTCATTTACCTGGGGACCACCTGGAAACCAATCGAGGACCGCACGTGCGTGCGTGTGTGTGTGTGTGTGTGTGTGTGTGTGTGTGCGTGTGTGTGTGTGTGGACACATTTAAAGCCAAGCCAAGTTAGGAAGCAGCAGCAGGTGGAAGTATATAGAAAAACAAGCCTATGTTTACGATCTGCTGCAGCTGTCTGTTATCATGACCCTACACTGCTAAGAAAAGATGAATCCTTCTGAGGGAATTCTGCCTGCGTGTGAGCCAGCTAGGCCACACACACACACACACACACACACACACACACACACACACACACACACACACACACACACACATACACATACACATACACATACACACGCAGCATAAGGAGTGCTACCCTACCAAAAGTTCATACGTGTAGGTCACTCAGTACAGTGGGTCTCAACCTTTGCAGGCCATAATCATATTTTAACACTTATACCGCCATTGGCCGAGATCTACGTCAATTAAAGCTCATTATTTAAGCACCGATTGGTTCAGAAACTTCAGGGCCAGCGTTTCAAGCTGAAATTTCAAAAAGAATTGCCCACCATTTCCGTTTCCCTACACCTTTAATCTTCCGTCCTGTTGAGAACTCTAGTTTTCGCCAGCTGCCGGGCGTGGCTGCACTAATAACTTTGGGGCCCGTCTAGAGTTTAAATACCGGTAGACAGGTATCAGTCAGTGTTATTATAAAATCACACCCGTGTGAACTGAGTGGTGCAGCTCCCCCCCCCCCCCCCCCCCCCCCCACCCTCTCTCTCTCTCTCTCTCTCTCTCTCTCTCTCTCTCTCTCTCTCTCTCTCTCTCTCTCTCATTAGCAGGCACCATTGGAGAACTATCCCTCTCTATGTTTCTGGCGGCCCCTACTGGTACCCTATAGTCATATACTCGTGCTCATGGCCACATAGGCGGGTGGGTTACACGGACATTGCTGGTTGTAGGAGTGGTTGCACCACTCAAAAAATGACGGCACAGTGAAATTCCCAGACATGACCAAAAAAATAATAATGGACCCTCAGCTGACGGTTACGTTTGCTACAGTACGTTCCCCGAGTTACAAGTGGACACAGTATACCTCTGGGAGGGTAACTTCCACATCGTAGTGGTGTCGGAGATGTCTTCAGAAGCAGGCCAGCCAGCCAGCCAGCCACATATAACTGTGATGGGGTTAAAATTAACCTGGGTTCTGCATGACGAGCCCACAGGCTGACATGTTGGGACAGCTCTGTGCTCTCAGTGGCTGGGGAGAGCTGTGCACGTGAAGGGGCACGCCGTCTCGGCGTGCTCAGAGTGGTGTTGATAGCTATGATGACGACTAAAACTATGACTAAATATATACTGACAACAGATCGTCAACAGATTAAAACTAGACTAAAATCTTAGGGAGGGACTTAGTATAGAACACATTTCATTGTATGCGTGTTTGCAGGCTGAATTTTCAGCATGCAAACGTGTACAATATCTGCCATTACGATGCCATCAAGGCACCGCCAAAATACATTATTGTCGACTAGATCAACTGTAGATTCAGTTGACTAAAATATTATGATATTTAGTCAACTAAAACTAGTCTAAAGGTAAAATATTTCAATGACAAAATGTCAGACTTAAAGGTAGAGTAAGTGATTTCACTTAATTCAAATATCACTTATTTTTTTGTTTTGTTTTGATAATCCTCTCTACTATAGAGTGTGCTGACCATATAAGGAGTTCCTCCCTGTCCCGAGTTAACCCCTGGGGGTCAAAAAACCTTAGGTTTCGTTTTTGACTCTCTATCCTGATTGGACGAAGGCTTAGGTCCCACAGCCAAAAATGAAACCTAAGGTTTTTTGAGTGAAATCACTTACTCTACCTTTAACAGAATTTAATTAAAAAGTCTATGGCTAAAACTAAATAAAGATTTGCTGTCAAAATCAACACTGGCTCAGAGCAGTACCAGTACCGGTGCTGGACATTCTAATGAAGCAGTACATTTGAGCACTGGGGCTTTTTTACTGTTATTTTTTCAACTGATCACACAACTGATTTCAACTGATTACTATGTGAAGATACGGATCCAGGCTTTTATTCCTAATAAAAACAGCAAAATCAATTGGACGTTGACATTTACATTTTTATACAGTATACACAAGAAGAATACTGGGTTTGGTGATGGTCAGAATCAGCTTTGTTTGCATTTGCTTACTGAAAAGAGCTCCTCACCGTAAATGGATGTCAATGTTTTGCTGTCATGCCCACCTTTGGAGTTACATCATGGCAAGGTAACTACACAACTCAAACCTCTACTAAAGTGCTGTAGCTCTCTAAGTATCTGTGCTTTATTTGAGTATTTGTATGTATGTGACAGCTAGAGACCGCACGCACAGAGAGGGGATTCGAAGCGGGGCCTCATGGCATTAGAGGTAATTAATTTGGTACATGCCATATAACCATTCTTTTTTGAGGTGTCACTGTTAAACAAATACTTATAATGCTTTATAATCTGCACATTATTATAACATGATATAACTACAGTTACAAGCACTCATATAAGTACTCATATAAGGCTTTATTATAAACATAGAACGGCACCAGCCTAGTCTGCCTTAGTCTGTCATTGACCATATGTTGTAGAGTCGCACAAAGTCCTACCTATATCACTCAAGGTGCCTGATAGAGCTACCACCTAGAACCGGTGCCTCCGGGGTACTAGACTTTGAGGTGGTGCTAAGGTGTTGCGCAAGGTTGGTTGGGGTGATAAATATTATGCTGGAGGGTGATGTACAGGCCTAATGGGTTTTTTGTACTGTATTGTATGGTTTTGTATTGTGTTAACCATACAGATTTCTCCCAAGGGAAACAAAACAATGTAAACTTGGCTTATAGAATGACGATGACGACATGATCACAACCTCTGCCCATGGCCAGTATGTCGCGCCTGTGCCCAGTGTGTTTGGCCAATGCCCGGCCGGTGTGTCGTGCCAGGCAGGCACGGGACGGAGTGTCCCTTGGCTAGTGTCCCCTGTTCTTCCCCATGGCATCCCTGTGTGAGTCCATCGCTCCCTGGCTAGTGTTCCCCGTTCTCCCCTTGTTGAGCCAAATGCCAATACCCAAAATCTCGGCCACTCCCTCTCTCACACTCGGTCACTCCAGCATAGCGGTGTTGGAGTGAAATTGGTGACCTGCCAAAATATGTGAGCATCCTGTGTAGGCTACTTAACATGGAGGTCTTCAAATGCGTGGCCTAAATACAGATACGTTGAACTGAAGGTTCAGAGTTTTATTATCGTTCCATACAAGTACAGAACAACATTTGTTTACCTAGGTCCTTGTCAGGTAAAAAGACATCTAAACATTTCATAAGGATTCTCTAAACGTCATACAAAATCAGCAGCACTAAAACAGCATTAAAAAGAAACAGTTCAAGTGTCACAGTTCAGTTCATGTGTAATCTCACAGATCACCTGCAGTGCAAGGGTCACAGTTCAAGGTGTAGAGTTCATGGTCCCCACAGCTACAGGGAAGAAGCTATATTCTTCTTCCTTCCTGGTGGTGCTGGCCTTCATACTATAGGGCAGCCTCCTGCCCGAATGGAGGGGGACGAACAGAACAGACCTCTGCTAATAAACAAACAAACCGCAATAATATGTTCGGACACTGATGTTATGTGATGTCTATACACGATTGTCACATATTTCAGCATAGGTCACCGTAACACTGCCCTGACCAAGTGACCTCCTGACCCGGGTATTGGAATTCAGCTCTAGTGTCCCTGGCCCTGTATGGGCCTTCCCCGTTCCCTACTGACCTCTTCTCCATTTCCCCCCTCCCGCTATGTATGCCCCCCCGGCCCCCCTACTCACTCACTCAACTCTCGTGTGTGCGTTTGCGTGTGCGTGCGTGCGTGCGTGCGTGTGCGTGTGTGCGTGCGTGCGTGCGTGCGTGTGTGTGTGTGTGTGTGTGTGTGTGCGTGCGTGCGTGTGTGTGCGTGCGTGTGTGTGTGTGTGTGTGTGTGTGTGTGTGTGTGTGTGTGTGTGTGTGTGTGTGCGTGCGTGTGTGTGTGCGTGTGTGTGTGTGTGTGTGTGTGTGTGTGTGTGTGCCAGTGGTGGAAAAATAGTTTATGGTGCCTTTTTATAGCGCCTTTATCCAAGGCGCTTAACATATTACATTCATTCATTCACACACACACACACACACACACACACACACACACACACACACACACACACACACACACACACACACACACACACACACACACACACACTCATACACTGATGGTGGAGGAGACCATGCAAGGCACCAACCTGCACATCGGGAGCAGGGGTTCAGAGTCAGACAGAGGCTTGCTCAAGGGCACTTCGACACTAACTCTGCAGGAGTATTTGACAATTTCCAATTGTCAATACTTTTACTTTTACTCCACTACAATTATATTAGTACATTGTGCCTTTCCTCCTCAAACTGGCTGTGCATGGTGACTGTGAACAGCGGGGATTCGGGGAATGTCGGTGGTTGAGCGTTCTCGTTACGCACAGCACCGTGCAATTGATTTGATTATTTGATAGGCGCAAGACCGCTATCACTCCCTCAGCTCAGCTCCAACAATGACTCCGTTGTTCTGCATATAGCTACTGCTGGATTTATTGAGAAGCACTCAAACCAACATCGAACTGGTAAACGACACAGAAATAATGCTTAGAACATCGCATAAACATTAATACAGCAGTGAGCACATAATCATAAAGAAAATGCAGTCCAAATAACATGCAAACAATATTTAACATACCTTACTGGCTGGTCTACAAGCATAAGGGAATGAGATAACTGTGCCCTGGCCATGAACAGCGATGCAAACTTGGAACTCCTGCCTCTCGCTGTCAAATGACAGGTGTGCAACCATGTCTATTATCTACCTGTCTACCCGACACCAGACTGCCCCTATACCTATAACCTATGAACTGGTTACTGCACAGCTGGTTCTTCATCCTCATCTCCTAACCACCAAACACAACAACAACAACAACATCCAGTAAGACGCCTGAGGGCGAGAAGCGACCTCGCCCTAAAGGTCGAGGTGACGTGCACTGGCCATATGGAGCGTGTCTTGAGTGTACAGGGTTTGATGAGTTCAGATCAACATATGGAATGTCAAAATAGGTCAGCTCCAATGCTTCATATATTGGAAATATAAGGGTGTTGGCGGTGGCAGTGTCTTGAGTTTACAGGGTTTAATGAGGGCCCAGGTAGGACCGGGCCTTCATTTTCAGGCCTGTTGAGAACGGCTGCCGGGTGCAGCTGCACAAATAACTTTGGGGCAGGCCCGTCTAGAGTTACTTTAAATGGACAGGTATCAGTCAAAAGGGAGACATCGAACAGGATGGATGGGGAAGGATCTGTCAGAAGAGGTTCTGACATATATCCATAGGCCTATACTAATATTGATGACATCAGGGATCTCCATATATGTGCTTAATTTGCGACAGCAGGTCGCATTTAATATGATATGATCCCTGATTTACTGTTATGTGATGTCACTACGAGTGATGAGACCTATGTCATAGATCCCTATGACATACGGTAGGTCTCATCACTCGTAGTGTCACGAGACCTGGGCATATATGGGGGCTTTCCCCATGTATGGGGATTGTGAGTGACGTGATGTGATGACGTGACATGACAAAAGACGCAAGGTGTCATAGTTAACTGCGTCAAATAGGCCTACACAACGCAGAGACTGGTTCATGAGACAGAGGGTGGGATTTAATCACACCAGAGTCATTTCAGGGTTGCACAAATAAATCATAAAACATCAAACAAAATAATTGGCAGCATAAATATAACAATGGAAACCGACAGTATAAATGAAAAGTATAAATGTAAAAATACATATTAGTAGAAAAGAAAAGTGGGCTTATGTGTGATGTGTGTGGGTGTAAGACATTTTGAACTGTTATATTTGATTCATCAAATGGTTTCTATAAGTTTATATTTAAAATGATTTAGTGAAGTTAGACTTTGATGAGATCACAGTACATACTGCTGTTCCACTGTATTACACTGTACCATGGTTCCCCCTAGCGACCGTCTATGGTACGTGCACCGTGCACGCTTCAAGCAACAGCAGGCAGCAGCGCTAGACTGCGCATGTGCACTATCCTGTGAGCGTTGGTGTGAGTGTTTGTTGACACTTAATATAGCCTACAAAGAAAAGTAAAAGGTTTCGTTTGAAAACGGTATCATCGTTAAGCAGCTCAACCCTGAAATACAGCAGGTAAGAGGAACTGATCCAATTGTTTTCACTACATTTATCTTTATTATATTATTTACTCATGGAACGAGTATTTCTCTCATCTGCTTGTTTGTTATAACGGGAATGTGATCCTAAACATTAAGCAGTAGTTAATGCTAGCAGCAGTAATAATATTGTAACTTGCGACAGATTTCCTGAGATTCTCAAAATGTTCAGAATACTCATGTTTGAATACTCAATAGACGCACACCGCGGTCATCTTTCCACAAGTTAATGGCAGGGTGGAAACTATAGCCGCAATTTGCCATTGAACGCCCATACATGATCCAAACAGACAAAGTCCTATCTAATTGTATTAAATGATGTCAAACTCACTAACATTGCAGCTGTACGAAAAGCTTGAATGATGCTCTTTCTATCTGCAAGTGTTTGTTTCATAGAAATCCACCATAGACATGTTAAGCTACTTTATGTCAAGAAATTCCTTGCATTGTGATAGGGGGATAACTTTGTAATATGCTATTGGCTGTTTGTATTCTTTTTGGAAAAATATAAAAAGATACTCCTGTGGAAAGGCTATATTATTTTACTTATATTGACCCTATAAACAATTTAGTATTATTTAGTAGGCCTATATGTAAGGTTTTGCCCACTCAAATGGTACCTCGTCAGATAATCCCCACATATCCTACAACAACTTCTGTGAACAGACTTAAATTATAAATAACAGACTTAAATTATATTTGTACTTAGGCTGTTCTGCTCTCATGAAAGTTTATAGTTAGAGAAATTAAAAGTCCAGCCGTCTGCTGTCCAGCCTCTCCCACCCCTCACTGGGGAAAATTCTGGGAGGAAAACAGAAACGGGGCGAGTAGTCTTGTTACCTTTGGAAGCACTCATTGAATACGGACCTGCGTACCACCTGTTTTTTTTATTTTTATGATCAGTACTGGATTTCTTACAAATGAACAGAAAAAACAAGCAACAACAACAGAATTCGTATGCATTGAAATGATGTATGAACACAAAAATCATCGCATCCAATAAAAGCAGTGGAGGCCCGTCCATAGGGGGCCCTGGTAAAAAAAACGATGCAATACTGCCTCATCAAAGTTGGTGTTGTGACTTTAAATATTGTCAATTACTTGCATGAGAAGGAGAGAGGTGGTGGAGTTAGCTGTCTTAGCAGACAGTTTGAGGGTCCAATGGAGTTAAGAGGTTTTTTACTCCTGTCCATTGGTTCAATTCTTTCGAAACAACACACAGACAAAGGGTGTTCAATAGCACTGATTTATGGAATAAAATAAAAGTTATTCAGGTTTCTTCCAGACAGCAACAAAATAATAGTTATTCAATACCGACAGTCAGTCCACAAGTGTGAGTATGTAGTATTGTGTGAGTATATAGGCAATATCTTAGGCCAATAAAAACTATAACAAATCTCCCACTCCACACCCCCGGCTGCCAGACTATAGGGGCCCCATTTTGAATGTCCGTTTTACACTGGGGTAAGACATAAATTGGCCTCGCTCTGCGCACAATGGTATTATAGAAGCCTTATCGTCCTGTGTTGAACGCACACACGTATGGCATACGGCGTTCCTGAATATTTTAGCATTGTGGGAGTGTCCATATGTTAATTATTTTCGCTTTGCGCAATTTGCTATTAATCCCCTTGACTTACAAACACTCAGCGCATAACGATTAGACGTGGGTCTGACCACCTCATAAACGCAAAAAGCAATGTTTCATTTTTACACTTGAGCGGCTCTGGGAGGGTTGCCAAGTCTGTTTATTATAAGCGGCTTATTTTTCTGTAAAGTTGCTTGTAAATATTGGTAGTTGTGGTTGCTTTTCTTGTTTCTAAAGTGGTTATTTGAGCTTTTCTCCTAATGTTGTTTAAACCAGTGATCCTCACACAGCACATTCCCATGTCAAGGATCCCCAGATGAATGCATTTGCCCAACTAAGGACGGCTAATCCAAAAATGTAATAAATTCTTTCCAAGATTACTTTTGAAAATAGCAGATCTACCAGCTCACAATGCATCACATTCATTCATTAAAACTATGAACTCTGACTGCAGGCGGATATATAATGATCATTATAACAATGTGCAAGAAAATATTTAAAAAGATGGAAGAACTTTATATTTGTGGACAATCAAAATATGTTTTTTATTTTAATGTGGTGTCATTAAAATTAATCTGGATATGGCAGACTCACTATCTAGAAAATAAAAACATGGCACTTCATTTAAAATAGGTTACAGACCCCTGTTATATGCGCTTATTTTGGGATTATTTTTTTTAGACCTATTTACTTGTTTCTATGAGACATGGCAACAGCTCTTTGGATGCGTCTTTCTTTTGTGAAATGTTGAGATTTGAAACGGCCATAATTATTTCATTTCTCAACCTTAAAAAAAAATAAGGTGTATCACACCCGATCCAAGTCTTCTTCAATAAAATGCTACGAGCAAAGACCATATACCATCACGGGCATACGCACCACGCATTCAACTCATTACTCATTTCAAATATAATATAATTATAATTTAAATTTAAATATAATTTTACTGGTGTTTCTCAATATAAACCACTTATTTTGAGGCATAAAGGTGACAGCATGCAGTGCAATAGGAATAATTAACCCAAATGTGACAAAGTCATATGTCATGTCTTCTATGGTGCCAGCCTGAAGAAATGTAATATAACGATCCCCAAAGTGCACATTCCGTATGTGACATCAGCTGACTGGTAAAGAAAATAGTACGGACATGTTGATTGGGTAACTCTCAAACACGCCTTAAACACTCCCATGACTAATTCAAGGCCGTTTTGCGCACTCCACGGGGTGTCGAAAGCGCTTCTTAACATGCTTAAAATTGCTATATGACATACCCCACGCCCACAGCTCATAAAACTGTAATCTTATATGTCATATTATTGGAAGTGGTTAATGGGGCCTAAATCTCTAGTTATTAAAGTCCTTCCTTATTCACTTGATTTCAGACCGGAGTCCAGACTGCAGGTGAAGATGAACTCTCCAAACCCATAACAACTACAATACCCATGATGCATCACTCCCAGGTGAAGATGAACTCTCCAGACTCAGCCAGGGATGTTTCTATTCAACAGGAAGCTGAAGACGTTTCTATTAAACAGGTACCTGAAGACGTTTCCATTAAACAGGAAGCAGAAGACGTTTCTATTCAACAGGAAGCTGAAGACGTTTCTATTAAACAGGAGGCTGAAGACGTTTCTATTAAACAGGAAGCTGAAGACGTTTCTATTAAACAGGAAGCTGAAGACGTTTCTATTCAAAAGGAAGCAGAAGACGTTTCTATTCAAAAGGAAGCAGAAGACGTTTCTATTAAACAGGAAGCTGAAGACGTTTCTATTAAACAGGAAGCTGAAGACGTTTCTATTAAAAAGGAAGCAGAAGATGTTTCTATTAAACAGGAAGCTGAAGACCAGCAACACCTCAGTAAGTTTATTTTGCTTTTCCTTTCTTTAATATTTTCTGTTCTGTAGTGTTGCCACAATGTCTTATTTTCACTGGACAATAACAATGGCAAACTAGAAAATATTGTTCCTGAAGAAACAATATGGACAACATGCCCTGGCTTCACAACATCCTGGCAGGCCAGAGTAGCAGCTGTAGTAGATACAGGCAATTGAAAGAAATAGATAGAATGGGTGTTTATGTGCACGACAATCAAGATGGCGCGATCCAGTGTTATTGATAACAGCTAGCAATCAGATGCTAACGTGAGTAGCATTATGACACTATAAAAGAGCAATTGACGTAGATCTACGGCAATGGCGTGGAGCAACATTTATTAATTGGAACGTGGTGGGGGGATGGGGGATTTATAAAATGATTAATACAAACTTGGTCATAAAAAAAACCTTATTGCCGTAGATCAACGGCAATGGCGGACTAACTGTTAACAACTTTCAAACAAGTATTTGCAAGCTTAGTGTCTGCACTTTCTTACTCTTTACAAAGCTGAAACGTTACCAACACAATTCAGGTGTGGAAAAACACTTTCTTGGCCGAGATTCACAGACTCGCAGACCCATTTACAGACACCCAGACACACAGGCAGACATATTCACAGACACATTTACAGACGTACAGAGCTATGCAGTGGACATCTTTTACATAGATTGTTAAGCTACTGGTCCACATTTCAAGCTTTCATTGTCAGAAGTGCTTCTGTTTCATAACGTCATGCACCGAGTGGCATGACTAATTTACTTCCAAATCAGAGTTTGGGTGTGAAGTATCATTTTTAGGGCCTGAGCACTGCACGCACACTCGCACAGTAGTGTGAAGCCCTATTGAAATCACAGTGATTGTTTGTTGATTCCCCCAAATTAATTGCGTTTTTGAGGCGCTAAACGTACTCGAGAAGTTGTGAAACTTTGCACACACATCACAAGTGGCGTAACGTTGCGTGTTTTAATAGTCTCAAAAAGGGGCCCGGCCTAATGGCTCAATAGCGCCCCCTACAAAACTTTGTGCCTCAAGCCCCACAATACGGTTTCACCTACATATATGAAAATTGGTACACACCTGTATAATGTCCCGACTTTGCGCTATTACCTAAACCAGGTGTTCCCAAACTTTTTTGGACCAGGTACCCCTTTTGGGGTAGATATTTTTCCAGGTACCCCCTCATCCTCGCAACACGGATAACAATATATTTACAACCACAAACAGTGTTTCCTGCAGGAAAAAGCTTTGGCATGGTGCTGGGCACAGGCCGCAATTTTGATTAATTAATTAATTAATTAGATTAATTAATTAATAAGATTAATACATTAAGATTAATTTGTATTATTGCTCTTGTATTGCTATTGGAGACACTGGGGGGACACTGGGGGACACTGGGCAGGCACTGAGGAGGCACTGGGGAGACACTGGGGAGGCACTCAGGGGCACACTGGGGAGGCACTGGGAAGTCACTCAAGGGGACACTGGGGAGGCACTCAGGGGGACACTGTCTAAATGTAGACGTCTAAATGTGTACGTCTTCTCTTATGGGGGTCCCTGGCATATCTTTTCAAATGGGGGTCCACGGGCTAAGTAGTGTCAATTTGGGGGTCTTTGACATGAAAAAGTTTGGGAACCACTGCTTTAAACACTTTAGCACTTTATGAACATGAACAAAACAGATGGGTCCCCCCTGGAACTCCCTCAGGTACCCCTGGGGGTCCCCGGACCCCACTTTGGGAACCACAGACCTAAACAGAACAGGAAGTCTCGCTCAGCATGTACACAAAAGACGTTTACGATAAAGTTATTATAATCGCGAATTTTCGTAAAATGGCATGACCGTGGTGATGGCGAAGCGTCAAACTTCAACGCCAAACATGAAGTGAAAATATCAGCTGATTGGTCGATATTTGAAAGTTCATATATTTTGCTATAACTTTTCAATGGTTTGTCTCACAGACTTGTAGGTGGTGTCATCAGACTTGGTTTTGAGTCCTTGACCTTCCTTAGTATAACTTAGCCCCGCCCCTTCTTCTGATTCGTCGATATTTCATAGTTCCTATTTTGTCGTATAACTTTTCATGGTTTGTCATACAGACGTGTGGGTGGTGTCATTGGACTTGGTTCAGAGTACTTCATTGGTGAAACTTGCCCGGCTCCCTCTTCTGATTGGTTATATCAATAACATAATTGATGTTATATCATTTGCCATAACCTTTGAACAGTTTGTCATACAGAATCACCTCACTGGACCCATTTGAAAATCCTTGTCATTCAGTAGAGTTACTGAGCTCTGCTCCCAGTTCTGATTGATCGATATTTGCCTGTAACTTGCATGTGTGAGGACCCGGTCATCACTGTTTGCAGCTTTCATTTACATTTTTTCAGAATTTCATGTTTCAATTAAATATTTGCTGTAACATTTGCTGTGTTTGGTTTGGTGTTAAACTAAATATATTACTTCTTTTGTATTTTGCTAAAATCTTGCTAAAACTTTCAGAACTGTAGTTAATAACGATTTAATCAATCTTATCTTGGTAGGTTAGCCCCTTTTGTACATGAAAGAAGAATGGATTTACATTTTAGGAATCCAGTGTTGACCGTCATGTTATGTTTCTGCTCCTAGACATCCTGCACATGGTTGTGTGTAAAGAGGAGGTTTCCCCTGGACAGGAGAGGAGCTCTAGTCTGCTCCAGGAAGAACCAGAGCCTCTACACATCAATGAGAAACAGGAGAAGCTTAAAGAGGAACTGGAAGAGCTACTTCAAAGACCAGAGGAACCTGTTGGGTCAATATTGACAAGGCTAGAAGTGAAAGGTGAAGAAGATGATGATGATGATGATGAAGAAGACGACATGTCTTCCCACTGCTCTGAAGTTGAACCTAAATCTGACACTGAAGTCACTGATGACGAACGCTGTGACAAGAATTTCAGTGACTCAGGTTCCCTGTGGCAATGTTACTATTGTGACAAGAGTTTCAGACAGTCAGGTGAACTGCTAATACACCAGCATGTCCACACAAGTGTAAAACCTTTCCAATGTAAACATTGTACCATGAGTTTTACTTCATCATCTTCCCTGAAAACACACCAGAGTGTCCACACTGGAGAAAAACCTTTCCAATGTAAACATTGTGACAAGAGTTTCAGTCAGTCAGGTTCCCTGGAGAAACACCGTTGTGTCCACACTGGAGAAAAACCTTTCCAATGTAAACATTGTAACAAGAGTTTCAGTCAGTCAGGTAACCTGAAGACACACCTTCGTGTCCACACTGTAGAAAAACCTTTCCAATGTAAACGTTGTTACAAGAGTTTCAGTCTGAAAGGTAACCTGGAGACACACCTTCGTGTCCACACTGGACCTTTCCAATGTAAACATTGTAACAAGAGTTTCAGAAAGTCAGGTGTACTGGAAATACACCAGTATGTCCACACAGGAGTAAAACCTTTCCAATGTAAACATTGTAACAAGAGTTACAGTGAGTCACGTTCCCTGAAAGCACACCTTCGCTTCCACACTGGAGAAAAACCTTTCCAATGTAAACATTGTAACAAGAGTTTCAGACTATCAGGTTCCCTGAAGAAACACCTTCGTGTCCACACAGGAGAAAAAACTTTCCAATGTAAACATTGTAACAAGAGTTACAGTGAGTCACGTTCCCTGAAAGCACACCTTCGCTTCCACACTGGAGAAAAACCTTTCCAATGTAAACATTGTGACAAGAGTTTTACCACATCATATTTCCTGAAGAAGCACTTTCGTGTCCACACTGGAGAGAAACCTTTCCAATGTAAACATTGTGACAAGAGTTTTACCACATCACCTTCCCTTAAAACACACCAGAGTGTCCACACTGGAGAAAAACCCTTCCAATGTAAATATTGTGACAAGAGTTTTACCACATCATCTTCCCTTAAAACACACCAGAGTGTCCACACAGGAGAAAAACCTTTCCAATGTAAACATTGTGACAAGAGTTTTACCACATCATCTTCCCTTAAAACACACCAGAGTGTCCACACTGGAGAAAAACCTTTCCAATGTAAACATTGTGACAAGAGTTTTACCTCATCATCTTCCCTGAAAACACACCAGAGTGTCCACACAGGAGAAAAACCTTTCCAATGTAAACATTGTGACAAGAGTTTCAGAGTGTCAGTTTCCCTGAAGACACACCTTCGTGTCCACACAGGAGATTAACCTTTCCAATGTAAACATTGTGAAAAGAGTTTCACTTCATCATCTTCCCTGAAAACACACCAGTGTCCACACTAGAGCTCTTCACGGGTCAAAATAAATGGTTTCATGTTACTGATCCTGACCCGTTCCGAAAATATTTTCAAATAGTAAAACCAAACCCGAATGGATCCGTGACAATTTCGTCCGATTCCTCAATAAACAGGTCCTACTTTCTCTCTTCTTTATCCACGTATGGGATACACAGGAGAGTTGTCATGGTTGCTTTAATCCTTTTTTTTTAAATTTGAGCTTTGTTGTTTGCTTTCACCTCGTTGAGGTCAAAACTGTTGTGATCGTGATATAAAGTATAATTGCACGCCAGTGTTTTCATTCAAATCAGCGCAAGGCAAAACCTGGCTTGAATTGTGTGGCAAGTCTTGCGCTGCTGATCCTAAATCAGCATAATCACACGTAACACAGCCGTTCGTGTCGCTGCAACACTAACCGGATCCTAGGTCAGCTTAAAATGATCACACTTAAAACCGTTTTTCACCGTTCTTCTGCTCCACGGCGATGTGGAGCATGAGCGCACATGCAGCGGACAGAGAAAAAGAGTAGGCTATAAAGCCTCAGTCAGACTGGCACACAATCACACACTGAATGAATATTTTATTAACATTTGCAACAACAAAAAAATCACAGACAGTTCACACACACACAGTAGTCTACGGGTCTTCTCGGATCCACTCGGACATTACACATAATGATAGACAGAACCGAGATCCGAGGGGGACACGTCCGATTCCGACCCTGCCCGAGTGATTACATTAAAACACGACTCCGACCCGAGCGGGTCTCTGGAGTTGGGGGACCCGGAGAAGAGCTCTAATTCACACTGGAGAAAAACCTTACCAATGTAAACATTGTAGCAAGAGTTTCAATGTTTCAAGTCAGCTGAAGACACACCTTCGTGTCCACACAGGAGAAAAACCCTTCCAATATAAACATTGTAAAATGAATTTCAGACAGTCAGGTAACCTGAAGAAGCACCAGGGTGTCCACACTGGAGAAAAATCTTTTCAATGTAAATATTGTAACAGGAGTTTCAGACAGTCAGGTGAACTGAAAAAACACCAGCTTGTCCACAATGGAGAAAAACCTTTCCGGTGTAAACATTGTGACAAGAGTTTCAATGATTTAAGTAATCTGAAGAGACACCTTCGTGTCCACAGTTCTCACAGTTAAAAAACTAAAAGATGTCCACTTTAAACGGTGTGACCAAAGTTTAAATATCTCGGGTCACTTGCTAAGACACCATTGCATTCACACCATGGGGTAAAAAAAAAGAAAGTTTCACTATAAATGAGCTTGCTGGGAGGATCAAATTAAACAGCCGTATGTTTGTAGGGAGGTCGATAGACAAGGACAATATTGCATTATTATACTGCTCCTATATTTCAAAACAAATATGGGTAAATTCTCCTTCTACAGCACGACCACCCAGGCGTGGAGTGCCCTGACCCCTTCCCTTAAAAAATTCAATCATTTACATATTTTAAAACAGGCCTGAAAGTCCACCTTTCAGCCCAATGGAGAGGATATTATCACTTCTCCTTTAAACAGTTATAGAATATGACCATCATACATACATACCACATTCGGTCCAGCCGACCACAGTATAGTACTTTCAAGTTACATAGTATACAAGTATACACTTATAATTGTCGGGTGGGTAAAAAGTTATGTACTATACATGTATGTAATCTTGTATTAAGATAGTGTATATAGTATATAATTGGCTGTTGATGGTGACATAATTAAGATTAAACGTAAATTGGTTACGTCACCGACATACATTTATAACAATCCGTTCGTAGTGTTCATGAGATTTAACCAGAAGTTATAATAGGCAGTATTATGCAACATGTCATATAATACTTTAAAGTTACTTAAAGCGACGAAAACCTTTAATTATCAACAGTACGGGAACAAGAGGATGGTACAGAAAGTGAGTTGATGGTAATGTAATTAAGAAATGTTTCAATGTCGGGTGGGTAAAGTATGGAATACATGTACTGTATGTAATCTGAAACCTATCTTTTACAGTGTATATATTCATATAAGTCGTATGATATTTTATAGAAATAAATGTCATAACTCTTATCTCTAAAGATTTTTTAAACTGTTTTAAACACAATCATTGTATTTTATATTAATGTCAGATTTCTAAGGTTTATTAATTGTTTTAGTATTTAATTTCTATATTTTACAGAGTGGCTGATGGAAAGAGTATAGGTAAGGGGCGATTATGGGCACTAGATTTGCCCGTAAACCTCAAGTTTAGCAGCATATACAGTAATATACAGTAATATACAGGTGTGATGATGAGGTAGTACTTGCACGCTCTGCTTGCGCACTAGTAGGCAAGTTGGCACTCGACGGCGTGCAGTTCTAGTTTTTTCATGTAATGATATATGTTTTCGTTATTGATCATATTGAATTTTGTTGAGTGACGCCAGCCCCTCCTATGGGGCTTTGTCTTTGCGTGAACACAACCATGATAATTAATACACAAAAAGACGCTGGCATGGCAGCCTATAGCATGCGGTCCGAGACCATGGACTATAGCCTGTCACTTTTCCGTCATGTTCACCTTTTTTCAAATCCTCCGAAATCGTGAAAAACGACATACTATAGTATGCCCTCTGACACCATGGACTCATCAGACTAGTAAATGACCTTCACCAGTATCAATGAACTTGACCAGTATCAATGACATTGACCAGTATCAATGACTTTGACGAGTATCAATGACCTTGACCAGTATCAATGACCTTAGATCACCTTGACAAGTAGCAATGACCCGTAATGATCCGCAATTACCATTTCCGCATGTTTTTTGAAATTTTGAAAAAAAAAGTTAGCCTCGTTTCTCATCATTTTGAACCGTGGGCTATAGCCCATATCGTACGGCATACTATGGCACGCCGTTTTTCATCATTTTTGAGGATTTGAAAAAAATGAAAAAATAAAAAAAACTGTGGGTTATAGCCCATGTTTTTTGAAATTTTGAAAAAAAAAGTTAGCCTCGTTTCTCATCATTTTGGACCGTGGGCTATAGCCCATATCGTACGGCATACTATGGCACGCCGTTTTTCATCATTTTTGAGGATTTGAAAAAAATGAAAAATGAAAAAAACGGTGGGTTATAGCACATGTTTTTTGAAATTTTGAAAAAAAAAGTTAGCCTCGTTTCTCATCATTTTGGACCGTGGGCTATAGCCCATATCGTACGGCATACTATAGCGCGCAGTTTTTCATCATTTTTGAGGATTTGAAAAAAATGAAAAAATGAAAAAAGCGGTGGGTTATAGCTCATGTTTTTTGAAAAAAAAAGTTAGCCTCGTTTCTCATCATTTTGGACCGTGGGCTATAGCCCATATCGTACGGCATACTATGGCACGCAGTTTTTCATCATTTTTGAGGATTTGAAAAAAATGAAAAAATGAAAAAAACGGTGGGTTATAGCCCATGTTTTTTGAAATTTTGAAAAAAAAAGTTAGCCTCGTTTCTCATCATTTTGGACCGTGGGCTATAGCCCATATCGTACGGCATACTATGGCACGCCGTTTTTCATCATTTTTGAGGATTTGAAAAAAATGAAAAATAAAAAAAACGGTGGGTTATAGCCCATGTTTTTTGAAATTTAGAAAAAAAAAGTTAGCCTCGTTTCTCATCATTTTGGACCGTGGGCTATAGCCCATATCGTACGGCATACTATGACACGCCGTTTTTCATCATTTTTTAAGGATTTGAAAAAAAAAAAAAAAAAAAACGTGGGTTATAGCCCATGTTTTTTGAAATTTTGAAAAAAAAAGTTAGCCTCGTTTCTCATCATTTTGGACCGTGGGCTATAGCCCATATCGTACGGCATACTATGGCACGCCGTTTTTCATCATTTTTGAGGATTTGAAAAAAATGAAAAATGAAAAAAACGGTGGGTTATAGCCCATGTTTTTTGAAATTTTGAAAAAAAAAGTTAGCCTCGTTTCTCATCATTTTGAACCGTGGGCTATAGCCCATATCGTACGGCATACTATGGCACGCCGTTTTTCATCATTTTTGAGGATTTGAAAAAAATGAAAAAATAAAAAAAACGGTGGGTTATAGCCCATGTTTTTTTTAAATTTTGAAAAAAAAAAATTAGCCTCGTTTCTCATCATTTTGGACCGTGGGCTATAGCCCATATCGTACGGCATACTATGGCACGCCGTTTTTCATCATTTTTTAAGATTTGAAAAAAATGAAAAATGAAAAAAACGGTGGGTTATAGCCCATGTTTTTTGAAATTTTGAAAAAAAAAGTTAGCCTCGTTTCTCATCATTTTGGACCGTGGGCTATAGCCCATATCGTACGGCATACTATAGCGCGCAGTTTTTCATCATTTTTGAGGATTTGAAAAAAAATGAAAAAATGAAAAAAACGGTGGGTTATAGCCCATGTTTTTTGAAATTTTGAAAAAAAAAGTTAGCCTCGTTTCTCATCATTTTGGACCGTGGGCTATAGCCCATATCGTACGGCATACTATGGCACGCCGTTTTTCATCATTTTTGAGGATTTGAAAAAAATGAAAAATGAAAAAAACGGTGGGTTATAGCCCATGTTTTTTGAAATTTTGAAAAAAAAAGTTAGCCTCGTTTCTCATCATTTTGGACCGTGGGCTATAGCCCATATCGTACGGCATACTATAGCGCGCAGTTTTTCATCATTTTTGAGGATTTGAAAAAAATGAAAAAATGAAAAAAACGGTGGGTTATAGCCCATGTTTTTTGAAATTTTGAAAAAAAAAAAAGTTAGCCTCGTTTCTCATCATTTTGGACCGTGGGCTATAGCCCATATCGTACGGCATACTAAGGCACGCCGTTTTTCATCATTTTTGAGGATTTGAAAAAAATGAAAAATGAAAAAAACGGTGGGTTATAGCCCATGTTTTTTGAAATTTTGAAAAAAAAAGTTACCCTCGTTTCTCATCATTTTCGACCGTGGGCTATAGCCCATATCGTACGACATACTATGGCACGCCATTTTTCATCATTTATGAGGATTTGGAAAAAATGAAAAAAACGGTGGGTTATAGCCCATGTTTTTTGAAATTTTGAAAAAAAAAGTTAGCCTCGTTTCTCATCATTTTGGACCGTGGGCTATAGCCCATATCGTACGGCATACTATGGCACGCCGTTTTTCATCATTTTTGAGGATTTGAAAAAAATGAAAAATGAAAAAAACGGTGGGTTATAGCCCATGTTTTTTGAAATTTTGAAAAAAAAAAGTTAGCCTCGTTTCTCATCATTTTGGACCGTGGGCTATAGCCCATATCGTACGGCATACTATAGCGCGCAGTTTTTCATCATTTTTGAGGATTTGAAAAAAATGAAAAAATGAAAAAAGCGGTGGGTTATAGCTCATGTTTTTTGAAAAAAAAAGTTAGCCTCGTTTCTCATCATTTTGGACCGTGGGCTATAGCCCATATCGTACGGCATACTATGGCACGCCGTTTTTCATCATTTTTGAGGATTTGAAAAAAATGAAAAATGAAAAAAACGGTGGGTTATAGCCCATGTTTTTTGAAATTTTGAAAAAAAAAGTTAGCCTCGTTTCTCATCATTTTGGACCGTGGGCTATAGCCCATATCGTACGGCATACTATGGCACGCCGTTTTTCATCATTTTTGAGGATTTGAAAAAAATGAAAAAATGAAAAAAACGGTGGGTTATAGCCCATGTTTTTTGAAATTTTGAAAAAAAAAGTTAGCCTCGTTTCTCATCATTTTGGACCGTGGGCTATAGCCCATATCGTACGGCATACTATGGCACGCCGTTTTTCATCATTTTTGAGGATTTGAAAAAAATGAAAAATGAAAAAAACGGTGGGTTATAGCCCATGTTTTTTGAAATTTTGAAAAAAAAAGTTAGCCTCGTTTCTCATCATTTTGGACCGTGGGCTATAGCCCATATCGTACGGCATACTATAGCGCGCAGTTTTTCATCATTTTTGAGGATTTGAAAAAAATGAAAAAATGAAAAAAACGGTGGGTTATAGCCCATGTTTTTTGAAATTTTGAAAAAAAAAGTTAGCCTCGTTTCTCATCATTTTGGACCGTGGGCTATAGCCCATATCGTACGGCATACTATGGCACGCCGTTTTTCATCATTTTTGAGGATTTGAAAAAAATGAAAAATGAAAAAAACGGTGGGTTATAGCCCATGTTTTTTGAAATTTTGAAAAAAAAAGTTAGCCTCGTTTCTCATCATTTTGGACCGTGGGCTATAGCCCATATCGTACGGCATACTATAGCGCGCAGTTTTTCATCATTTTTGAGGATTTGAAAAAAATGAAAAAATGAAAAAAACGGTGGGTTATAGCCCATGTTTTTTGAAATTTTGAAAAAAAAAGTTAGCCTCGTTTCTCATCATTTTGGACCGTGGGCTATAGCCCATATCGTACGGCATACTATGGCACGCCGTTTTTCATCATTTTTGAGGATTTGAAAAAAATGAAAAATGAAAAAAACGGTGGGTTATAGCCCATGTTTTTTGAAATTTTGAAAAAAAAAGTTAGCCTCGTTTCTCATCATTTTGGACCGTGGGCTATAGCCCATATCGTACGGCATACTATGGCACGCCGTTTTTCATCATTTTTGAGGATTTGAAAAAAATGAAAAATGAAAAAAACGGTGGGTTATAGCCCATGTTTTTTGAAATGTTGAAAAAAAAAAGTTAGCCTCGTTTCTCATCATTTTGGACCGTGGGCTATAGCCCATATCGTACGGCATACTATGGCACGCCGTTTTTCATCATTTTTGAGGATTTGAAAAAAATTGAAAAAATGAAAAAAACGGTGGGTTATAGCCCATGTTTTTTGAAATTTTGAAAAAAAAGTTAGCCTCGTTTCTCATCATTTTGGACCGTGGGCTATAGCCCATATCGTACGGCATACTATGGCACGCCGTTTTTCATCATTTTTAAGGATTTGAAAAAAATGAAAAATGAAAAAAACGGTGGGTTATAGCCCATGTTTTTTGAAATTTTGAAAAAAAAAGTTAGCCTCGTTTCTCATCATTTTGGACCGTGGGCTATAGCCCATATCGTACGGCATACTATGGCACGCCGTTTTTCATCATTTTTGAGGATTTGAAAAAAATGAAAAATGAAAAAAACGGTGGGTTATAGCCCATGTTTTTTGAAATGTTGAAAAAAAAAGTTAGCCTCGTTTCTCATCATTTTGGACCGTGGGCTATAGCCCATATCGTACGGCATACTATAGCGCGCAGTTTTTCATCATTTTTGAGGATTTGAAAAAAATGAAAAAATGAAAAAAACGGTGGGTTATAGCCCATGTTTTTTGAAATTTTGAAAAAAAAAGTTAGCCTCGTTTCTCATCATTTTGGACCGTGGGCTATAGCCCATATCGTACGGCATACTATGGCACGCCGTTTTTCATCATTTTTGAGGATTTGAAAAAAATGAAAAATGAAAAAAACGGTGGGTTATAGCCCATGTTTTTTGAAATTTTGAAAAAAAAAGTTAGCCTCGTTTCTCATCATTTTGGACCGTGGGCTATAATATAGCCCATATCGTACGGCATACTATAGCGCGCAGTTTTTCATCATTTTTGAGGATTTGAAAAAAATGAAAAAATGAAAAAAACGGTGGGTTATAGCCCATGTTTTTTGAAATTTTGGAAAAAAAAGTTAGCCTCGTTTCTCATCATTTTGGACCGTGGGCTATAGCCCATATCGTACGGCATACTATGGCACGCCGTTTTTCATCATTTTTGAGGATTTGAAAAAAATGAAAAATGAAAAAAACGGTGGGTTATAGCCCATGTTTTTTGAAATTTTGAAAAAAAAAGTTAGCCTCGTTTCTCATCATTTTGGACCGTGGGCTATAGCCCATATCGTACGGCATACTATGGCACGCCGTTTTTCATCATTTTTAAGGATTTGAAAAAAATGAAAAATGAAAAAAACGGTGGGTTATAGCCCATGTTTTTTGAAATTTTGAAAAAAAAAGTTAGCCTCGTTTCTCATCATTTTGGACCGTGGGCTATAGCCCATATCGTACGGCATACTATAGCGCGCAGTTTTTCATCATTTTTGAGGATTTGAAAAAAATGAAAAAATGAAAAAAACGGTGGGTTATAGCCCATGTTTTTTGAAATTTTGAAAAAAAAAAGTTAGCCTCGTTTCTCATCATTTTGGACCGTGGGCTATAGCCCATATCGTACGGCATACTATGGCACGCCGTTTTTCATCATTTTTGAGGATTTGAAAAAAATGAAAAAATGAAAAAAACGGTGGGTTATAGCCCATGTTTTTTGAAATTTTGAAAAAAAAAGTTAGCCTCGTTTCTCATCATTTTGGACCGTGGGCTATAGCCCATATCGTACGGCATACTATGGCACGCCGTTTTTCATCATTTTTGAGGATTTGAAAAAAATGAAAAATGAAAAAAACGGTGGGTTATAGCCCATGTTTTTTGAAATGTTGAAAAAAAAAGTTAGCCTCGTTTCTCATCATTTTGGACCGTGGGCTATAGCCCATATCGTACGGCATACTATAGCGCGCAGTTTTTCATCATTTTTGAGGATTTGAAAAAAATGAAAAAATGAAAAAAACGGTGGGTTATAGCCCATGTTTTTTGAAATTTTGAAAAAAAAAGTTAGCCTCGTTTCTCATCATTTTGGACCGTGGGCTATAGCCCATATCGTACGGCATACTATGGCACGCCGTTTTTCATCATTTTTGAGGATTTGAAAAAAATGAAAAAAACGGTGGGTTATAGCCCATGTTTTTTGAAATTTTGAAAAAAAAAGTTAGCCTCGTTTCTCATCATTTTGGACCGTGGGCTATAGCCCATATCGTACGGCATACTATGGCACGCCGTTTTTCATCATTTTTGAGGATTTAAAAAAAAATTTAAAATGAAAAAAACGGTGGGTTATAGCCCATGTTTTTTGAAATTTTGAAAAAAAAAAGTTAGCCTCGTTTCTCATCATTTTGGACCGTGGGCTATAGCCCATTTCGTACGGCATACTATGGCACGCCGTTTTTCATCATTTTTAAGGATTTGAAAAAAATGAAAAATGAAAAAAACGGTGGGTTATAGCCCATGTTTTTTGAAATTTTGAAAAAAAAAGTTAGCCTCGTTTCTCATCATTTTGGACCGTGGGCTATAGCCCATATCGTACGGCATACTATAGCACGCAGTTTTTCATCATTTTTGAGGATTTGAAAAAAATGAAAAAATGAAAAAAACGGTGGGTTATAGCCCATGTTTTTTGAAATTTTGAAAAAAAAAGTTAGCCTCGTTTCTCATCATTTTGGACCGTGGGCTATAGCCCATATCGTACGGCATACTATGGCACGCCGTTTTTCATCATTTTTGAGGATTTGAAAAAAATGAAAAAATGAAAAAAACGGTGGGTTATAGCCCATGTTTTTTGAAATTTTGAAAAAAAAAGTTAGCCTCGTTTCTCATCATTTTGGACCGTGGGCTATAGCCCATATCGTACGGCATACTATGGCACGCCGTTTTTCATCATTTTTGAGGATTTGAAAAAAATGAAAAAAACGGTGGGTTATAGCCCATGTTTTTTGAAATTTTGAAAAAAAAAGTTAGCCTCGTTTCTCATCATTTTGGACCGTGGGCTATAGCCCATATCGTACGGCATACTATGGCACGCCGTTTTTCATCATTTTTGAGGATTTGAAAAAAAATTAAAAATGAAAAAAACGGTGGGTTATAGCCCATGTTTTTTGAAATTTTGAAAAAAAAAGTTAGCCTCGTTTCTCATCATTTTGGACCGTGGGCTATAGCCCATTTCGTACGGCATACTATGGCACGCCGTTTTTCATCATTTTTAAGGATTTGAAAAAAATGAAAAATGAAAAAAACGGTGGGTTATAGCCCATGTTTTTTGAAATTTTGAAAAAAAAAGTTAGCCTCGTTTCTCATCATTTTGGACCGTGGGCTATAGCCCATATCGTACGGCATACTATAGCGCGCAGTTTTTCATCATTTTTGAGGATTTGAAAAAAATGAAAAAATGAAAAAAACGGTGGGTTATAGCCCATGTTTTTTGAAATTTTGAAAAAAAAAGTTAGCCTCGTTTCTCATCATTTTGGACCGTGGGCTATAGCCCATATCGTACGGCATACTATGGCACGCCGTTTTTCATCATTTTTGAGGATTTGAAAAAAATGAAAAATGAAAAAAACGGTGGGTTATAGCCCATGTTTTTTGAAATTTTGAAAAAAAAAGTTAGCCTCGTTTCTCATCATTTTGGACCGTGGGCTATAGCCCATATCGTACGGCATACTATGGCACGCCGTTTTTCATCATTTTTGAGGATTTGAAAAAAATGAAAAAAACGGTGGGTTATAGCCCATGTTTTTTGAAATTTTGAAAAAAAAAGTTAGCCTCGTTTCTCATCATTTTGGACCGTGGGCTATAGCCCATATCGTACGGCATACTATGGCACGCCGTTTTTCATCATTTTTGAGGATTTGAAAAAAAATAAAAAATTAAAAAAACGGTGGGTTATAGCCCATGTTTTTTGAAATTTTGAAAAAAAAAGTTAGCCTCGTTTCTCATCATTTTGGACCGTGGGCTGTAGCCCATTTCGTACGGCATACTATGGCACGCCGTTTTTCATCATTTTTAAGGATTTCAAAAAAATGAAAAATGAAAAAAACGGTGGGTTATAGCCCATGTTTTTTGAAATTTTGAAAAAAAAAGTTAGCCTCGTTTCTCATCATTTTGGACCGTGGGCTATAGCCCATATCGTACGGCATACTATAGCGCGCAGTTTTTCATCATTTTTGAGGATTTGAAAAAAATGAAAAAATGAAAAAAACGGTGGGTTATAGCCCATGTTTTTTTAAATTTTGAAAAAAAAAGTTAGCCTCGTTTCTCATCATTTTGGACCGTGGGCTATAGCCCATATCGTACGGCATACTATGGCACGCCGTTTTTCATCATTTTTGAGGATTTGAAAAAAATGAAAAATGAAAAAAACGGTGGGTTATAGCCCATGTTTTTTGAAATTTTGAAAAAAAAAGTTAGCCTCGTTTCTCATCATTTTGGACCGTGGGCTATAGCCCATATCGTACGGCATACTATGGCACGCCGTTTTTCATCATTTTTGAGGATTTGAAAAAAAATTAAAAATGAAAAAAACGGTGGGTTATAGCCCATGTTTTTTGAAATTTTGAAAAAAAAAGTTAGCCTCGTTTCTCATCATTTTGGACCGTGGGCTATAGCCCATTTCGTACGGCATACTATGGCACGCCGTTTTTCATCATTTTTAAGGATTTGAAAAAAATGAAAAATGAAAAAAACGGTGGGTTATAGCCCATGTTTTTTGAAATTTTGGAAAAAAAAGTTAGCCTCGTTTCTCATCATTTTGGACCGTGGGCTATAGCCCATATCGTACGGCATACTATAGCGCGCAGTTTTTCATCATTTTTGAGGATTTGAAAAAAATGAAAAAATGAAAAAAACGGTGGGTTATAGCCCATGTTTTTTGAAATTTTGAAAAAAAAAGTTAGCCTCGTTTCTCATCATTTTGGACCGTGGGCTATAGCCCATATCGTACGGCATACTATGGCACGCCGTTTTTCATCATTTTTGAGGATTTGAAAAAAATGAAAAATGAAAAAAACGGTGGGTTATAGCCCATGTTTTTTGAAATTTTGAAAAAAAAAGTTAGCCTCGTTTCTCATCATTTTGGACCGTGGGCTATAGCCCATATCGTACGGCATACTATGGCACGCCGTTTTTCATCATTTTTGAGGATTTGAAAAAAATGAAAAAAACGGTGGGTTATAGCCCATGTTTTTTGAAATTTTGAAAAAAAAAGTTAGCCTCGTTTCTCATCATTTTGGACCGTGGGCTATAGCCCATATCGTACGGCATACTATGGCACGCCGTTTTTCATCATTTTTGAGGATTTGAAAAAAAAATAAAAATGAAAAAAACGGTGGGTTATAGCCCATGTTTTTTGAAATTTTGAAAAAAAAAGTTAGCCTCGTTTCTCATCATTTTGGACCGTGGGCTATAGCCCATTTCGTACGGCATACTATGGCACGCCGTTTTTCATCATTTTTAAGGATTTGAAAAAAATGAAAAATGAAAAAAACGGTGGGTTATAGCCCATGTTTTTTGAAATTTTGAAAAAAAAAGTTAGCCTCGTTTCTCATCATTTTGGACCGTGGGCTATAGCCCATATCGTACGGCATACTATAGCGCGCAGTTTTTCATCATTTTTGAGGATTTGAAAAAAATGAAAAAATGAAAAAAACGGTGGGTTATAGCCCATGTTTTTTGAAATTTTGAAAAAAAAAGTTAGCCTCGTTTCTCATCATTTTGGACCGTGGGCTATAGCCCATATCATACGGCATACTATGGCACGCCGTTTTTCATCATTTTTGAGGATTTGAAAAAAATGAAAAATGAAAAAAACGGTGGGTTATAGCCCATGTTTTTTGAAATTTTGAAAAAAAAAGTTAGCCTCGTTTCTCATCATTTTGGACCGTGGGCTATAGCCCATATCGTACGGCATACTATGGCACGCCGTTTTTCATCATTTTTGAGGATTTGAAAAAAATGAAAAATGAAAAAAACGGTGGGTTATAGCCCATGTTTTTTGAAATTTTGAAAAAAAAAGTTAGCCTCGTTTCTCATCATTTTGGACCGTGGGCTATAGCCCATATCGTACGGCATACTATGGCACGCCGTTTTTCATCATTTTTGAGGATTTGAAAAAAATGAAAAATGAAAAAAACGGTGGGTTATAGCCCATGTTTTTTGAAAATTTGAAAAAAAAAGTTAGCCTCGTTTCTCATCATTTTGGACCGTGGGCTATAGCCCATATCGTACGGCATACTATAGCGCGCAGTTTTTCATCATTTTTGAGGATTTGAAAAAAATGAAAAAATGAAAAAAACGGTGGGTTATAGCCCATGTTTTTTGAAATTTTGAAAAAAGAAAGTTAGCCTCGTTTCTCATCATTTTGGACCGTGGGCTATAGCCCATATCGTACGGCATACTATGGCACGCAGTTTTTCATCATTTTTGAGGATTTGAAAAAAAAATAAAAATGAAAAAAACGGTGGGTTATAGCCCATGTTTTTTGAAATTTTGAAAAAAAAAGTTAGCCTCGTTTCTCATCATTTTGGACCGTGGGCTATAGCCCATATCGTACGGCATACTATGGCACGCCGTTTTTCATCATTTTTAAGGATTTGAAAAAAATGAAAAATGAAAAAAACGGTGGGTTATAGCCCATGTTTTTTGAAATTTTGAAAAAAAAAGTTAGCCTCGTTTCTCATCATTTTGGACCGTGGGCTATAGCCCATATCATACGGCATACTATGGCACGCCGTTTTTCATCATTTTTGAGGATTTGAAAAAAATGAAAAATGAAAAAAACGGTGGGTTATAGCCCATGTTTTTTGAAATTTTGAAAAAAAAAGTTAGCCTCGTTTCTCATCATTTTGGACCGTGGGCTATAGCCCATATCGTACGGCATACTATGGCACGCCGTTTTTCATCATTTTTGAGGATTTGAAAAAAATGAAAAAATGAAAAAAACGGTGGGTTATAGCCCATGTTTTTTGAAATTTTGAAAAAAAAAGTTAGCCTCGTTTCTCATCATTTTGGACCGTGGGCTATAGCCCATATCGTACGGCATACTATGGCACGCCGTTTTTCATCATTTTTAAGGATTTGAAAAAAATTAAAAATTAAAAAAACGGTGGGTTATAGCCCATGTTTTTTGAAATTTTGAAAAAAAAAGTTAGCCTCTTTTCTCATCATTTTGGACCGTGGGCTATAGCCCATATCGTACGGCATACTATGGCACGCCGTTTTTCATCATTTTTGAGGATTTGAAAAAAAATTAAAAATTAAAAAAACGGTGGGTTATAGCCCATGTTTTTTGAAATTTTGAAAAAAAAAGTTAGCCTCGTTTCTCATCATTTTGGACCGTGGGCTATAGCCCATTTCGTACGGCATACTATGGCACGCCGTTTTTCATCATTTTTAAGGATTTGAAAAAAATGAAAAATGAAAAAAACGGTGGGTTATAGCCCATGTTTTTTGAAATTTTGAAAAAAAAAGTTAGCCTCGTTTCTCATCATTTTGGACCGTGGGCTATAGCCCATATCGTACGGCATACTATAGCGCGCAGTTTTTCATCATTTTTGAGGATTTGAAAAAAATGAAAAAATGAAAAAAACGGTGGGTTATAGCCCATGTTTTTTGAAATTTTGAAAAAAAAAGTTAGCCTCGTTTCTCATCATTTTGGACCGTGGGCTATAGCCCATATCGTACGGCATACTATGGCACGCCGTTTTTCATCATTTTTGAGGATTTGAAAAAAATGAAAAATGAAAAAAACGGTGGGTTATAGCCCATGTTTTTTGAAATTTTGAAAAAAAAAGTTAGCCTCGTTTCTCATCATTTTGGACCGTGGGCTATAGCCCATATCGTACGGCATACTATGGCACGCCGTTTTTCATCATTTTTGAGGATTTGAAAAAAATGAAAAATGAAAAAAACGGTGGGTTATAGCCCATGTTTTTTGAAAATTTGAAAAAAAAAGTTAGCCTCGTTTCTCATCATTTTGGACCGTGGGCTATAGCCCATATCGTACGGCATACTATAGCGCGCAGTTTTTCATCATTTTTGAGGATTTGAAAAAAATGAAAAAATGAAAAAAACGGTGGGTTATAGCCCATGTTTTTTGAAATTTTGAAAAAAGAAAGTTAGCCTCGTTTCTCATCATTTTGGACCGTGGGCTATAGCCCATATCGTACGGCATACTATGGCACGCAGTTTTTCATCATTTTTGAGGATTTGAAAAAAAATTAAAAATGAAAAAAACGGTGGGTTATAGCCCATGTTTTTTGAAATTTTGAAAAAAAAAGTTAGCCTCGTTTCTCATCATTTTGGACCGTGGGCTATAGCCCATATCGTACGGCATACTATGGCACGCCGTTTTTCATCATTTTTAAGGATTTGAAAAAAATGAAAAATGAAAAAAACGGTGGGTTATAGCCCATGTTTTTTGAAATTTTGAAAAAAAAAGTTAGCCTCGTTTCTCATCATTTTGGACCGTGGGCTATAGCCCATATCGTACGGCATACTATAGCGCGCAGTTTTTCATCATTTTTGAGGATTTGAAAAAAATGAAAAAATTAAAAAAACGGTGGGTTATAGCCCATGTTTTTTGAAATTTTGAAAAAAAAAGTTAGCCTCGTTTCTCATCATTTTGGACCGTGGGCTATAGCCCATATCGTACGGCATACTATGGCACGCCGTTTTTCATCATTTTTGAGGATTTGAAAAAAATGAAAAATGAAAAAAACGGTGGGTTATAGCCCATGTTTTTTGAAATTTTGAAAAATAAAGTTAGCCTCGTTTCTCATCATTTTGGACCGTGGGCTATAGCCCATATCGTACGGCATACTATGGCACGCCGTTTTTCATCATTTTTGAGGATTTGAAAAAAATGAAAAAATGAAAAAAAACGGTGGGTTATAGACCATGTTTTTTGAAATTTTGAAAAAAAAAGTTAGCCTCGTTTCTCATCATTTTGGACCGTGGGCTATAGCCCATATCGTACGGCATACTATGGCACGCCGTTTTTCATCATTTTTGAGGATTTGAAAAAAATGAAAAATGAAAAAAACGGTGGGTTATAGCCCATGTTTTTTGAAATTTTGAAAAAAAAAGTTAGCCTCGTTTCTCATCATTTTGGACCGTGGGCTATAGCCCATATCGTACGGCATACTATAGCGCGCAGTTTTTCATCATTTTTGAGGATTTGAAAAAAATGAAAAAATGAAAAAAACGGTGGGTTATAGCCCATGTTTTTTGAAATTTTGAAAAAAGAAAGTTAGCCTCGTTTCTCATCATTTTGGACCGTGGGCTATAGCCCATATCGTACGGCATACTATGGCACGCAGTCTTTCATCATTTTTGAGGATTTGAAAAAAAATTAAAAATGAAAAAAACGGTGGGTTATAGCCCATGTTTTTTGAAATTTTGAAAAAAAAAGTTAGCCTCGTTTCTCATCATTTTGGACCGTGGGCTATAGCCCATATCGTACGGCATACTATGGCACGCCGTTTTTCATCATTTTTAAGGATTTGAAAAAAATGAAAAATGAAAAAAACGGTGGGTTATAGCCCATGTTTTTTGAAATTTTGAAAAAAAAAGTTAGCCTCGTTTCTCATCATTTTGGACCGTGGGCTATAGCCCATATCGTACGGCATACTATAGCGCGCAGTTTTTCATCATTTTTGAGGATTTGAAAAAAATGAAAAAATGAAAAAAACGGTGGGTTATAGCCCATGTTTTTTGAAATTTTGAAAAAAAAAGTTAGCCTCGTTTCTCATCATTTTGGACCGTGGGCTATAGCCCATATCGTACGGCATACTATGGCACGCCGTTTTTCATCATTTTTGAGGATTTGAAAAAAATGAAAAATGAAAAAAACGGTGGGTTATAGCCCATGTTTTTTGAAATTTTGAAAAAAAAAGTTAGCCTCGTTTCTCATCATTTTGGACCGTGGGCTATAGCCCATATCGTACGTCATACTATGGCACGCCGTTTTTCATCATTTTTGAGGATTTGAAAAAAATGAAAAAATGAAAAAAAACGGTGGGTTATAGCCCATGTTTTTTGAAATTTTGAAAAAAAAAGTTAGCCTCGTTTCTCATCATTTTGGACCGTGGGCTATAGCCCATATCGTACGGCATACTATGGCACGCCGTTTTTCATCATTTTTAAGGATTTGAAAAAAATTAAAAATGAAAAAAACGGTGGGTTATAGCCCATGTTTTTTGAAATTTTGAAAAAAAAAGTTAGCCTCGTTTCTCATCATTTTGGACCGTGGGCTATAGCCCATATCGTACGGCATACTATAGCGCGCAGTTTTTCATCATTTTTGAGGATTTGAAAAAATGAAAAAAACGGTGGGTTATAGCCCATGTTTTTTGAAATTTTGAAAAAAAAATTAGCCTCGTTTCTCATCATTTTGGACCGTGGGCTATAGCCCATATCGTACGGCATACTATGGCACGCCGTTTTTCATCATTTTTGAGGATTTGAAAAAAATGAAAAAATGAAAAAAACGGTGGGTTATAGCCCATGTTTTTTTAAATTTTGAAAAAAAAAGTTAGCCTCGTTTCTCATCATTTTGGACCGTGGGCTATAGCCCATATCGTACGGCATACTATGGCACGCCGTTTTTCATCATTTTTGAGGATTTGAAAAAAATGAAAAATGAAAAAAACGGTGGGTTATAGCCCATGTTTTTTGAAATTTTGAAAAAAAAAGTTAGCCTCGTTTCTCATCATTTTGGACCGTGGGCTATAGCCCATATCGTACGGCATACTATGGCACGCCGTTTTTCATCATTTTTGAGGATTTGAAAAAAAATTAAAAATTAAAAAAACGGTGGGTTATAGCCCATGTTTTTTGAAATTTTGAAAAAAAAAGTTAGCCTCGTTTCTCATCATTTTGGACCGTGGGCTATAGCCCATTTCGTACGGCATACTATGGCACGCCGTTTTTCATCATTTTTAAGGATTTGAAAAAAATGAAAAATGAAAAAAACGGTGGGTTATAGCCCATGTTTTTTGAAATTTTGAAAAAAAAAGTTAGCCTCGTTTCTCATCATTTTGGACCGTGGGCTATAGCCCATATCGTACGGCATACTATAGCGCGCAGTTTTTCATCATTTTTGAGGATTTGAAAAAAATGAAAAAATGAAAAAAACGGTGGGTTATAGCCCATGTTTTTTGAAATTTTGAAAAAAAAAGTTAGCCTCGTTTCTCATCATTTTGGACCGTGGGCTATAGCCCATATCGTACGGCATACTATGGCACGCCGTTTTTCATCATTTTTGAGGATTTGAAAAAAATGAAAAATGAAAAAAACGGTGGGTTATAGCCCATGTTTTTTGAAATTTTGAAAAAAAAAGTTAGCCTCGTTTCTCATCATTTTGGACCGTGGGCTATAGCCCATATCGTACGGCATACTATGGCACGCCGTTTTTCATCATTTTTGAGGATTTGAAAAAAATGAAAAAAACGGTGGGTTATAGCCCATGTTTTTTGAAATTTTGAAAAAAAAAGTTAGCCTCGTTTCTCATCATTTTGGACCGTGGGCTATAGCCCATATCGTACGGCATACTATGGCACGCCGTTTTTCATCATTTTTGAGGATTTGAAAAAAAAAAAAAAATGAAAAAAACGGTGGGTTATAGCCCATGTTTTTTGAAATTTTGAAAAAAAAAGTTAGCCTCGTTTCTCATCATTTTGGACCGTGGGCTATAGCCCATTTCGTACGGCATACTATGGCACGCCGTTTTTCATCATTTTTAAGGATTTGAAAAAAATGAAAAATGAAAAAAACGGTGGGTTATAGCCCATGTTTTTTGAAATTTTGAAAAAAAAAGTTAGCCTCGTTTCTCATCATTTTGGACCGTGGGCTATAGCCCATATCGTACGGCATACTATAGCGCGCAGTTTTTCATCATTTTTGAGGATTTGAAAAACATGAAAAAATGAAAAAAACGGTGGGTTATAGCCCATGTTTTTTGAAATTTTGAAAAAAAAAGTTAGCCTCGTTTCTCATCATTTTGGACCGTGGGCTATAGCCTATATCATACGGCATACTATGGCACGCCGTTTTTCATCATTTTTGAGGATTTGAAAAAAATGAAAAATGAAAAAAACGGTGGGTTATAGCCCATGTTTTTTGAAATTTTGAAAAAAAAAGTTAGCCTCGTTTCTCATCATTTTGGACCGTGGGCTATAGCCCATATCGTACGGCATACTATGGCACGCCGTTTTTCATCATTTTTGAGGATTTGAAAAAAATGAAAAATGAAAAAAACGGTGGGTTATAGCCCATGTTTTTTGAAATTTTGAAAAAAAAAGTTAGCCTCGTTTCTCATCATTTTGGACCGTGGGCTATAGCCCATATCGTACGGCATACTATGGCACGCCGTTTTTCATCATTTTTGAGGATTTGAAAAAAATGAAAAATGAAAAAAACGGTGGGTTATAGCCCATGTTTTTTGAAAATTTGAAAAAAAAAGTTAGCCTCGTTTCTCATCATTTTGGACCGTGGGCTATAGCCCATATCGTACGGCATACTATAGCGCGCAGTTTTTCATCATTTTTGAGGATTTGAAAAAAATGAAAAAATGAAAAAAACGGTGGGTTATAGCCCATGTTTTTTGAAATTTTGAAAAAAGAAAGTTAGCCTCGTTTCTCATCATTTTGGACCGTGGGCTATAGCCCATATCGTACGGCATACTATGGCACGCAGTTTTTCATCATTTTTGAGGATTTGAAAAAAAATTAAAAATGAAAAAAACGGTGGGTTATAGCCCATGTTTTTTGAAATTTTGAAAAAAAAAGTTAGCCTCGTTTCTCATCATTTTGGACCGTGGGCTATAGCCCATATCGTACGGCATACTATGGCACGCCGTTTTTCATCATTTTTAAGGATTTGAAAAAAATGAAAAATGAAAAAAACGGTGGGTTATAGCCCATGTTTTTTGAAATTTTGAAAAAAAAAGTTAGCCTCGTTTCTCATCATTTTGGACCGTGGGCTATAGCCCATATCATACGGCATACTATGGCACGCCGTTTTTCATCATTTTTGAGGATTTGAAAAAAATGAAAAATGAAAAAAACGGTGGGTTATAGCCCATGTTTTTTGAAATTTTGAAAAAAAAAGTTAGCCTCGTTTCTCATCATTTTGGACCGTGGGCTATAGCCCATATCGTACGGCATACTATGGCACGCCGTTTTTCATCATTTTTGAGGATTTGAAAAAAATGAAAAAATGAAAAAAACGGTGGGTTATAGCCCATGTTTTTTGAAATTTTGAAAAAAAAAGTTAGCCTCGTTTCTCATCATTTTGGACCGTGGGCTATAGCCCATATCGTACGGCATACTATGGCACGCCGTTTTTCATCATTTTTAAGGATTTGAAAAAAATTAAAAATGAAAAGAACGGTGGGTTATAGCCCATGTTTTTTGAAATTTTGAAAAAAAAAGTTAGCCTCTTTTCTCATCATTTTGGACCGTGGGCTATAGCCCATATCGTACGGCATACTATAGCGCGCAGTTTTTCATCATTTTTGAGGATTTGAAAAAATGAAAAAAACGGTGGGTTATAGCCCATGTTTTTTGAAATTTTGAAAAAAAAAGTTAGCCTCGTTTCTCATCATTTTGGACCGTGGGCTATAGCCCATATCGTACGGCATACTATGGCACGCCGTTTTTCATCATTTTTGAGGATTTGAAAAAAATGAAAAATGAAAAAAACGGTGGGTTATAGCCCATGTTTTTTGAAATTTTGAAAAAAAAAGTTAGCCTCGTTTCTCATCATTTTGGACCGTGGGCTATAGCCCATATCGTACGGCATACTATGGCACGCCGTTTTTCATCATTTTTGAGGATTTGAAAAAAATGAAAAATGAAAAAAACGGTGGGTTATAGCCCATGTTTTTTGAAAATTTGAAAAAAAAAGTTAGCCTCGTTTCTCATCATTTTGGACCGTGGGCTATAGCCCATATCGTACGGCATACTATAGCGCGCAGTTTTTCATCATTTTTGAGGATTTGAAAAAAATTAAAAAATGAAAAAAACGGTGGGTTATAGCCCATGTTTTTTGAAATTTTGAAAAAAGAAAGTTAGCCTCGTTTCTCATCATTTTGGACCGTGGGCTATAGCCCATATCGTACGGCATACTATGGCACGCAGTTTTTCATCATTTTTGAGGATTTGAAAAAAAATGAAAAATGAAAAAAACGGTGGGTTATAGCCCATGTTTTTTGAAATTTTGAAAAATAAAGTTAGCCTCGTTTCTCATCATTTTGGACCGTGGGCTATAGCCCATATCGTACGGCATACTATAGCGCGCAGTTTTTCATCATTTTTGAGGATTTGAAAAAAATGAAAAAATTAAAAAAACGGTGGGTTATAGCCCATGTTTTTTGAAATTTTGAAAAAAAAAGTTAGCCTCGTTTCTCATCATTTTGGACCGTGGGCTATAGCCCATATCGTACGGCATACTATGGCACGCCGTTTTTCATCATTTTTGAGGATTTGAAAAAAATGAAAAATGAAAAAAACGGTGGGTTATAGCCCATGTTTTTTGAAATTTTGAAAAATAAAGTTAGCCTCGTTTCTCATCATTTTGGACCGTGGGCTATAGCCCATATCGTACGGCATACTATGGCACGCCGTTTTTCATCATTTTTGAGGATTTGAAAAAAATGAAAAAATGAAAAAAACGGTGGGTTATAGACCATGTTTTTTGAAATTTTGAAAAAAAAAGTTAGCCTCGTTTCTCATCATTTTGGACCGTGGGCTATAGCCCATATCGTACGGCATACTATGGCACGCCGTTTTTCATCATTTTTGAGGATTTGAAAAAAATGAAAAATGAAAAAAACGGTGGGTTATAGCCCATGTTTTTTGAAATTTTGAAAAAAAAAGTTAGCCTCGTTTCTCATCATTTTGGACCGTGGGCTATAGCCCATATCGTACGGCATACTATAGCGCGCAGTTTTTCATCATTTTTGAGGATTTGAAAAAAATGAAAAAATGAAAAAAACGGTGGGTTATAGCCCATGTTTTTTGAAATTTTGAAAAAAGAAAGTTAGCCTCGTTTCTCATCATTTTGGACCGTGGGCTATAGCCCATATCGTACGGCATACTATGGCACGCAGTCTTTCATCATTTTTGAGGATTTGAAAAAAAATTAAAAATGAAAAAAACGGTGGGTTATAGCCCATGTTTTTTGAAATTTTGAAAAAAAAAGTTAGCCTCGTTTCTCATCATTTTGGACCGTGGGCTATAGCCCATATCGTACGGCATACTATGGCACGCCGTTTTTCATCATTTTTAAGGATTTGAAAAAAACGAAAAATGAAAAAAACGGTGGGTTATAGCCCATGTTTTTTGAAATTTTGAAAAAAAAAGTTAGCCTCGTTTCTCATCATTTTGGACCGTGGGCTATAGCCCATATCGTACGGCATACTATAGCGCGCAGTTTTTCATCATTTTTGAGGATTTGAAAAAAATGAAAAAATGAAAAAAACGGTGGGTTATAGCCCATGTTTTTTGAAATTTTGAAAAAAAAAGTTAGCCTCGTTTCTCATCATTTTGGACCGTGGGCTATAGCCCATATCGTACGGCATACTATGGCACGCCGTTTTTCATCATTTTTGAGGATTTGAAAAAAATGAAAAATGAAAAAAACGGTGGGTTATAGCCCATGTTTTTTGAAATTTTGAAAAAAAAGGTTAGCCTCGTTTCTCATCATTTTGGACCGTGGGCTATAGCCCATATCGTACGGCATACTATGGCACGCCGTTTTTCATCATTTTTGAGGATTTGAAAAAAATGAAAAAATGAAAAAAAACGGTGGGTTATAGCCCATGTTTTTTGAAATTTTGAAAAAAAAAGTTAGCCTCGTTTCTCATCATTTTGGACCGTGGGCTATAGCCCATATCGTACGGCATACTATGGCACGCCGTTTTTCATCATTTTTAAGGATTTGAAAAAAATTAAAAATGAAAAAAACGGTGGGTTATAGCCCATGTTTTTTGAAATTTTGAAAAAAAAAGTTAGCCTCGTTTCTCATCATTTTGGACCGTGGGCTATAGCCCATATCGTACGGCATACTATAGCGCGCAGTTTTTCATCATTTTTGAGGATTTGAAAAAATGAAAAAAACGGTGGGTTATAGCCCATGTTTTTTGAAATTTTGAAAAAAAAATTAGCCTCGTTTCTCATCATTTTGGACCGTGGGCTATAGCCCATATCGTACGGCATACTATGGCACGCCGTTTTTCATCATTTTTGAGGATTTGAAAAAAATGAAAAAATGAAAAAAACGGTGGGTTATAGCCCATGTTTTTTGAAATTTTGAAAAAAAAAGTTAGCCTCGTTTCTCATCATTTTGGACCGTGGGCTATAGCCCATATCGTACGGCATACTATGGCACGCCGTTTTTCATCATTTTTGAGGATTTGAAAAAAATGAAAAATGAAAAAAACGGTGGGTTATAGCCCATGTTTTTTGAAATTTTGAAAAAAAAAGTTAGCCTCGTTTCTCATCATTTTGGACCGTGGGCTATAGCCCATATCGTACGGCATACTATGGCACGCCGTTTTTCATCATTTTTAAGGATTTGAAAAAAAATTAAAATGAAAAAAACGGTGGGTTATAGCCCATGTTTTTTGAAATTTTGAAAAAAAAAGTTAGCCTCGTTTCTCATCATTTTGGACCGTGGGCTATAGCCCATATCGTACGGCATACTATAGCGCGCAGTTTTTCATCATTTTTGAGGATTTGAAAAAATGAAAAAAACGGTGGGTTATAGCCCATGTTTTTTGAAATTTTGAAAAAAGAATTAGCCTCGTTTCTCATCATTTTGGACCGTGGGCTATAGCCCATATCGTACGGCATACTATGGCACGCCGTTTTTCATCATTTTTGAGGATTTGAAAAAAATGAAAAAATGAAAAAAACGGTGGGTTATAGCCCATGTTTTTTGAAATTTTGAAAAAAAAAGTTAGCCTCGTTTCTCATCATTTTGGACCGTGGGCTATAGCCCATATCGTACGGCATACTATGGCACGTCGTTTTTCATCATTTTTAAAGATTTGAAAAAAATGAAAAATGAAAAAAACGGTGGGTTATAGCCCATGTTTTTTGAAATTTTGAAAAAAAAAGTTAGCCTCGTTTCTCATCATTTTGGACCGTGGGCTATAGCCCATATCGTACGGCATACTATAGCGCGCAGTTTTTCATCATTTTTGAGGATTTGAAAAAATGAAAAAAACGGTGGGTTATAGCCCATGTTTTTTGAAATTTTGAAAAAAGAATTAGCCTCGTTTCTCATCATTTTGGACCGTGGGCTATAGCCCATATCGTACGGCATACTATGGCACGCCGTTTTTCATCATTTTTGAGGATTTGAAAAAAATGAAAAAATGAAAAAAACGGTGGGTTATAGCCCATGTTTTTTGAAATTTTGAAAAAAAAAGTTAGCCTCGTTTCTCATCATTTTGGACCGTGGGCTATAGCCCATATCGTACGGCATACTATGGCACGTCGTTTTTCATCATTTTTAAAGATTTGAAAAAAATGAAAAATGAAAAAAACGGTGGGTTATAGCCCATGTTTTTTGAAATTTTGAAAAAAAAAGTTAGCCTCGTTTCTCATCATTTTGGACCGTGGGCTATAGCCCATATCGTACGGCATACTATAGCGCGCAGTTTTTCATCATTTTTGAGGATTTGAAAAAAATGAAAAAATGAAAAAAACGGTGGGTTATAGCCCATGTTTTTTGAAATTTTGAAAAAAAAAGTTAGCCTCGTTTCTCATCATTTTGGACCGTGGGCTATAGCCCATATCGTACGGCATACTATGGCACGCCGTTTTTCATCATTTTTGAGGATTTGAAAAAAATGAAAAAATGAAAAAAACGGTGGGTTATAGCCCATGTTTTTTGAAATTTTGAAAAAAAAAGTTAGCCTCGTTTCTCATCATTTTGGACCGTGGGCTATAGCCCATATCGTACGGCATACTATGGCACGCCGTTTTTCATCATTTTTGAGGATTTGAAAAAAATGAAAAAATGAAAAAAACGGTGGGTTATAGCCCATGTTTTTTGAAATTTTGAAAAAAAAAGTTAGCCTCGTTTCTCATCATTTTGGACCGTGGGCTATAGCCCATATCGTACGGCATACTATGGCACGCCGTTTTTCATCATTTTTGAGGATTTGAAAAAAATGAAAAAATGAAAAAAACGGTGGGTTATAGCCCATGTTTTTTGAAATTTTGAAAAAAAAAGTTAGCCTCGTTTCTCATCATTTTGGACCGTGGGCTATAGCCCATATCGTACGGCATACTATGGCACGCCGTTTTTCATCATTTTTGAGGATTTGAAAAAAATGAAAAATGAAAAAAACGGTGGGTTATAGCCCATGTTTTTTGAAATTTTGAAAAAAAAAGTTAGCCTCGTTTCTCATCATTTTGGACCGTGGGCTATAGCCCATATCGTACGGCATACTATGGCACGCCGTTTTTCATCATTTTTGAGGATTTGAAAAAAATGAAAAAATGAAAAAAACGGTGGGTTATAGCCCATGTTTTTTGAAATTTTGAAAAAAAAAGTTAGCCTCGTTTCTCATCATTTTGGACCGTGGGCTATAGCCCATATCGTACGGCATACTATGGCACGCCGTTTTTCATCATTTTTAAGGATTTGAAAAAAAATTAAAATGAAAAAAACGGTGGGTTATAGCCCATGTTTTTTGAAATTTTGAAAAAAAAAGTTAGCCTCGTTTCTCATCATTTTGGACAGTGGGCTATAGCCCATATCGTACGGCATACTATAGCGCGCAGTTTTTCATCATTTTTGAGGATTTGAAAAAATGAAAAAAACGGTGGGTTATAGCCCATGTTTTTTGAAATTTTGAAAAAAAAATTAGCCTCGTTTCTCATCATTTTGGACCGTGGGCTATAGCCCATATCGTACGGCATACTATGGCACGCCGTTTTTCATCATTTTTGAGGATTTGAAAAAAATGAAAAAATGAAAAAAACGGTGGGTTATAGCCCATGTTTTTTGAAATTTTGAAAAAAAAAGTTAGCCTCGTTTCTCATCATTTTGGACCGTGGGCTATAGCCCATATCGTACGGCATACTATGGCACGCCGTTTTTCATCATTTTTGAGGATTTGAAAAAAATGAAAAATGAAAAAAACGGTGGGTTATAGCCCATGTTTTTTGAAATTTTGAAAAAAAAAGTTAGCCTCGTTTCTCATCATTTTGGACCGTGGGCTATAGCCCATATCGTACGGCATACTATGGCACGCCGTTTTTCATCATTTTTGAGGATTTGAAAAAAATGAAAAATGAAAAAAACGGTGGGTTATAGCCCATGTTTTTTGAAATTTTGAAAAAAAAAGTTAGCCTCGTTTCTCATCATTTTGGACCGTGGGCTATAGCCCATATCGTACGGCATACTATGGCACGCCGTTTTTCATCATTTTTGAGGATTTGAAAAAAATGAAAAAATGAAAAAAACGGTGGGTTATAGCCCATGTTTTTTGAAATTTTGAAAAAAAAAGTTAGCCTCGTTTCTCATCATTTTGGACCGTGGGCTATAGCCCATATCGTACGGCATACTATGGCACGCCGTTTTTCATCATTTTTAAGGATTTGAAAAAAAATTAAAATGAAAAAAACGGTGGGTTATAGCCCATGTTTTTTGAAATTTTGAAAAAAAAAGTTAGCCTCGTTTCTCATCATTTTGGACCGTGGGCTATAGCCCATATCGTACGGCATACTATAGCGCGCAGTTTTTCATCATTTTTGAGGATTTGAAAAAATGAAAAAAACGGTGGGTTATAGCCCATGTTTTTTGAAATTTTGAAAAAAAAATTAGCCTCGTTTCTCATCATTTTGGACCGTGGGCTATAGCCCATATCGTACGGCATACTATGGCACGCCGTTTTTCATCATTTTTGAGGATTTGAAAAAAATGAAAAATGAAAAAAACGGTGGGTTATAGCCCATGTTTTTTGAAATTTTGAAAAAAAAAGTTAGCCTCGTTTCTCATCATTTTGGACCGTGGGCTATAGCCCATATCGTACGGCATACTATAGCGCGCAGTTTTTCATCATTTTTGAGGATTTGAAAAAAATGAAAAAATGAAAAAAAACGGTGGGTTATAGCCCATGTTTTTTGAAATTTTGAAAAAAAAAGTTAGCCTCGTTTCTCATCATTTTGGACCGTGGGCTATAGCCCATATCGTACGGCATACTATGGCATGCCGTTTTTCATCATTTTTGAGGATTTGAAAAAAATGAAAAAATGAAAAAAACGGTGGGTTATAGCCCATGTTTTTTGAAATTTTGAAAAAAAAAGTTAGCCTCGTTTCTCATCATTTTGGACCGTGGGCTATAGCCCATATCGTACGGCATACTATGGCACGCCGTTTTTCATCATTTTTGAGGATTTGAAAAAAATGAAAAAATGAAAAAAACGGTGGGTTATAGCCCATGTTTTTTGAAATTTTGAAAAAAAAAGTTAGCCTCGTTTCTCATCATTTTGGACCGTGGGCTATAGCCCATATCGTACGGAATACTATGGCACGCCGTTTTTCATCATTTTTGAGGATTTGAAAAAAATGAAAAAATGAAAAAAACGGTGGGTTATAGCCCATGTTTTTTGAAATTTTGAAAAAAAAAGTTAGCCTCGTTTCTCATCATTTTGGACCGTGGGCTATAGCCCATATCGTACGGCATACTATGGCACGCCGTTTTTCATCATTTTTGAGGATTTGAAAAAAATGAAAAATGAAAAAAACGGTGGGTTATAGCCCATGTTTTTTGAAATTTTGAAAAAAAAAGTTAGCCTCGTTTCTCATCATTTTGGACCGTGGGCTATAGCCCATATCGTACGGCATACTATGGCACGCCGTTTTTCATCATTTTTGAGGATTTGAAAAAAATGAAAAAATGAAAAAAACGGTGGGTTATAGCCCATGTTTTTTGAAATTTTGAAAAAAAAAGTTAGCCTCGTTTCTCATCATTTTGGACCGTGGGCTATAGCCCATATCGTACGGCATACTATGGCACGCCGTTTTTCATCATTTTTGAGGATTTGAAAAAAATGAAAAAATGAAAAAAACGGTGGGTTATAGCCCATGTTTTTTGAAATTTTGAAAAAAAAAGTTAGCCTCGTTTCTCATCATTTTGGACCGTGGGCTATAGCCCATATCGTACGGCATACTATGGCACGCCGTTTTTCATCATTTTTGAGGATTTGAAAAAAATGAAAAATGAAAAAAACGGTGGGTTATAGCCCATGTTTTTTGAAATTTTGAAAAAAAAAGTTAGCCTCGTTTCTCATCATTTTGGACCGTGGGCTATAGCCCATATCGTACGGCATACTATAGCGCGCAGTTTTTCATCATTTTTGAGGATTTGAAAAAATGAAAAAAACGGTGGGTTATAGCCCATGTTTTTTGAAATTTTGAAAAAAAAATTAGCCTCGTTTCTCATCATTTTGGACCGTGGGCTATAGCCCATATCGTACGGCATACTATGGCACGCCGTTTTTCATCATTTTTGAGGATTTGAAAAAAATGAAAAAATGAAAAAAACGGTGGGTTATAGCCCATGTTTTTTGAAATTTTGAAAAAAAAAGTTAGCCTCGTTTCTCATCATTTTGGACCGTGGGCTATAGCCCATATCGTACGGCATACTATGGCACGCCGTTTTTCATCATTTTTGAGGATTTGAAAAAAATGAAAAATGAAAAAAACGGTGGGTTATAGCCCATGTTTTTTGAAATTTTGAAAAAAAAAGTTAGCCTCGTTTCTCATCATTTTGGACCGTGGGCTATAGCCCATATCGTACGGCATACTATAGCGCGCAGTTTTTCATCATTTTTGAGGATTTGAAAAAAATGAAAAAATGAAAAAAAACGGTGGGTTATAGCCCATGTTTTTTGAAATTTTGAAAAAAAAAGTTAGCCTCGTTTCTCATCATTTTGGACCGTGGGCTATAGCCCATATCGTACGGCATACTATGGCACGCCGTTTTTCATCATTTTTGAGGATTTGAAAAAAATGAAAAAATGAAAAAAACGGTGGGTTATAGCCCATGTTTTTTGAAATTTTGAAAAAAAAAGTTAGCCTCGTTTCTCATCATTTTGGACCGTGGGCTATAGCCCATATCGTACGGCATACTATGGCACGCCGTTTTTCATCATTTTTGAGGATTTGAAAAAAATGAAAAAATGAAAAAAACGGTGGGTTATAGCCCATGTTTTTTGAAATTTTGAAAAAAAAAGTTAGCCTCGTTTCTCATCATTTTGGACCGTGGGCTATAGCCCATATCGTACGGCATACTATGGCACGCCGTTTTTCATCATTTTTGAGGATTTGAAAAAAATGAAAAAATGAAAAAAACGGTGGGTTATAGCCCATGTTTTTTGAAATTTTGAAAAAAAAAGTTAGCCTCGTTTCTCATCATTTTGGACCGTGGGCTATAGCCCATATCGTACGGCATACTATGGCACGCCGTTTTTCATCATTTTTGAGGATTTGAAAAAAATGAAAAATGAAAAAAACGGTGGGTTATAGCCCATGTTTTTTGAAATTTTGAAAAAAAAAGTTAGCCTCGTTTCTCATCATTTTGGACCGTGGGCTATTGCCCATATCGTACGGCATACTATAGCGCGCAGTTTTTCATCATTTTTGAGGATTTGAAAAAAATGAAAAAAACGGTAGGTTATAGCCCATGTTTTTTGAAATTTTGAAAAAAAAAGTTAGCCTCGTTTCTCATCATTTTGGACCGTGGGCTATAGCCCATATCGTACGGCATACTATGGCACGCCGTTTTTCATCATTTTTGAGGATTTGAAAAAAATGAAAAAAACGGTGGGTTATAGCCCATGTTTTTTGAAATTTTGGAAAAAAAAGTTAGCCTCGTTTCTCATCATTTTGGACCGTGGGCTATAGCCCATATCGTACGGCATACTATGGCACGCAGTTTTTCATCATTTTTGAGGATTTGAAAAAAATGAAAAAATGAAAAAAACGGTGGGTTATAGCCCATGTTTTTTGAAATTTTGAAAAAAAAAGTTAGCCTCGTTTCTCATCATTTTGGACCGTGGGCTATAGCCCATATCGTACGGCATACTATGGCACGCCGTTTTTCATCATTTTTGAGGATTTTGAAAAAAATGAAAAATGAAAAAAACGGTGGGTTATAGCCCATGTTTTTTGAAATTTTGAAAAAAAAAGTTAGCCTCGTTTCTCATCATTTTGGACCGTGGGCTATAGCCCATATCGTACGGCATACTATGGCACGCCGTTTTTCATCATTTTTGAGGATTTGAAAAAAATGAAAAATGAAAAAAACGGTGGGTTATAGCCCATGTTTTTTGAAATTTTGAAAAAAAAAGTTAGCCTCGTTTCTCATCATTTTGGACCGTGGGCTATAGCCCATATCGTACGGCATACTATAGCGCGCAGTTTTTCATCATTTTTGAGGATTTGAAAAAAATGAAAAAAACGGTGGGTTATAGCCCATGTTTTTTGAAATTTTGAAAAAAAAAGTTAGCCTCGTTTCTCATCATTTTGGACCGTGGGCTATAGCCCATATCGTACGGCATTCTATGGCATGCCGTTTTTCATCATTTTTGAGGATTTGAGAAAAATGAAAAAAACGGTGGGTTATAGCCCATGTTTTTTGAAATTTTGAAAAAAAAAGTTAGCCTCGTTTCTCATCATTTTGGACCGTGGGCTATAGCCCATATCGTACGGCATACTATGGCACGCAGTTTTTCATCATTTTTGAGGATTTGAAAAAAATGAAAAAATGAAAAAAACGGTGGGTTATAGCCCATGTTTTTTGAAATTTTGAAAAAAAAAGTTAGCCTCGTTTCTCATCATTTTGGACCGTGGGCTATAGCCCATATCGTACGGCATACTATGGCACGCCGTTTTTCATCATTTTTGAGGATTTTGAAAAAAATGAAAAATGAAAAAAACGGTGGGTTATAGCCCATGTTTTTTGAAATTTTGAAAAAAAAAGTTAGCCTCGTTTCTCATCATTTTGGACCGTGGGCTATAGCCCATATCGTACGGCATACTATGGCACGCCGTTTTTCATCATTTTTGAGGATTTGAAAAAAATGAAAAATAAAAAAAACGGTGGGTTATAGCCCATGTTTTTTGAAATTTTGAAAAAAAAAGTTAGCCTCGTTTCTCATCATTTTGGACCGTGGGCTATAGCCCATATCGTACGGCATACTATGGCACGCCGTTTTTCATCATTTTTGAGGATTTGAAAAAAATGAAAAAAACGGTGGGTTATTGCCCATGTTTTTTGAAATTTTGAAAAAAAAAGTTAGCCTCGTTTCTCATCATTTTGGACCGTGGGCTATAGCCCATATCGTACGGCATACTATGGCACGCCGTTTTTCATCATTTTTGAGGATTTGAAAAAAATGAAAAATGAAAAAAACGGTGGGTTATAGCCCATGTTTTTTGAAATTTTGAAAAAAAAAGTTAGCCTCGTTTCTCATCATTTTGGACCGTGGGCTATAGCCCATATCGTACGGCATACTATGGCACGCAGTTTTTCAGTTTTGAGAAACGAGGCTAACTTTTTTTTTCAAATTTTCAAAAAACATGGGCTATAACCCACCGTTTTTTTCATTTTTCATTTTTTTCAAATCCTCAAAAATGATGAAAAACGGCGTGCCATAGTATGCCGTACGATATGGGCTATAGCCCACGGTCCAAAATGATGAGAAACGAGGCTAACCTTTTTTTTCAAAATTTCAAAAAACATGGGCTATAACCCACCGTTTTTTTCATTTTTTCATTTTTTTCAAATCCTCAAAAATGATGAAAAACTGCGCGCTATAGTATGCCGTACGATATGGGCTATAGCCCACGGTCCAAAATGATGAGAAACGAGGCTAACTTTTTTTTTTCAAAATTTCAAAAAACATGGGCTATAACCCACCGTTTTTTTCATTTTTCATTTTTTTCAAATCCTCAAAAATGATGAAAAACGGCGTGCCATAGTATGCCGTACGATATGGGCTATAGCCCACGGTCCAAAATGATGAGAAACGAGGCTAACTTTTTTTTTCAAAATTTCAAAAAACATGGGCAATAACCCACCGTTTTTTTCATTTTTTTCAAATCCTCAAAAATGATGAAAAACGGCGTGCCATAGTATGCCGTACGATATGGGCTATAGCCCACGGTCCAAAATGATGAGAAACGAGGCTAACTTTTTTTTTCAAATTTTCAAAAAACATGGGCTATAACCCACCGTTTTTTTCATTTTTTCATTTTTTTCAAATCCTCAAAAATGATGAAAAACTGCGCGCTATAGTATGCCGTACGATATGGGCTATAGCCCACGGTCCAAAATGATGAGAAACGAGGCTAACTTTTTTTTTCAAAATTTCAAAAAACATGGGCTATAACCCACCGTTTTTTTCATTTTTCATTTTTTTCAAATCCTCAAAAATGATGAAAAACGGCGTGCCATAGTATGCCGTACGATATGGGCTATAGCCCACGGTCCAAAATGATGAGAAACGAGGCTAACTTTTTTTTTCAAAATTTCAAAAAACATGGGCTATAACCCACCGTTTTTTTCATTTTTTCATTTTTTTCAAATCCTCAAAAATGATGAAAAACGGCGTGCCATAGTATGCCGTACGATATGGGCTATAGCCCACGGTCCAAAATGATGAGAAACGAGGCTAACTTTTTTTTTCAAATTTTCAAAAAACATGGGCTATAACCCACCGTTTTTTTCATTTTTTCATTTTTTTCAAATCCTCAAAAATGATGAAAAACTGCGTGCCATAGTATGCCGTACGATATGGGCTATAGCCCACGGTCAAAAATGATGAGAAACGAGGCTAACTTTTTTTTTCAAAATTTCAAAAAACATGGGCTATAACCCACCGTTTTTTTCATTTTTTCATTTTTTTCAAATCCTCAAAAATGATGAAAAACTGCGCGCTATAGTATGCCGTACGATATGGGCTATAGCCCACGGTCCAAAATGATGAGAAACGAGGCTAACTTTTTTTTTCAAAATTTCAAAAAACATGGGCTATAACCCACCGTTATTTTCATTTTTTTCAAATCCTCAAAAATGATGAAAAACTGCGTGCCATAGTATGCCGTACGATATGGGCTATAGCCCACGGTCAAAAATGATGAGAAACGAGGCTAACTTTTTTTTTCAAAATTTCAAAAAACATGGGCTATAACCCACCGTTTTTTTCATTTTTTCATTTTTTTCAAATCCTCAAAAATGATGAAAAACTGCGCGCTATAGTATGCCGTACGATATGGGCTATAGCCCACGGTCCAAAATGATGAGAAACGAGGCTAACTTTTTTTTTCAAAATTTCAAAAAACATGGGCTATAACCCACCGTTTTTTTCATTTTTCATTTTTTTCAAATCCTCAAAAATGATGAAAAACGGCGTGCCATAGTATGCCGTACGATATGGGCTATAGCCCACGGTCCAAAATGATGAGAAACGAGGCTAACTTTTTTTTTCAAAATTTCAAAAAACATGGGCTATAACCCACCGTTTTTTTCATTTTTTTCAAATCCTCAAAAATGATGAAAAACGGCGTGCCATAGTATGCCGTACGATATGGGCTATAGCCCACGGTCAAAAATGATGAGAAACGAGGCTAACTTTTTTTTTCAAAATTTCAAAAAACATGGGCTATAACCCACCGTTTTTTCATTTTTTCATTTTTTTCAAATCCTCAAAAATGATGAAAAACTGCGTGCCATAGTATGCCGTACGATATGGGCTATAGCCCACGGTCCAAAATGATGAGAAACGAGGCTAACTTTTTTTTTCAAAATTTCAAAAAACATGGGCTATAACCCACCGTTTTTTTCATTTTTCATTTTTTTCAAATCCTCAAAAATGATGAAAAACGGCGTGCCATAGTATGCCGTACAATATGGGCTATAGCCCACGGTCCAAAATGATGAGAAACGAGGCTAACTTTTTTTTTCAAAATTTCAAAAAACATGGGCTATAACCCACCGTTTTTTTCATTTTTTCATTTTTTTCAAATCCTCAAAAATGATGAAAAACTGCGCGCTATAGTATGCCGTACGATATGGGCTATAGCCCACGGTCCAAAATGATGAGAAACGAGGCTAACTTTTTTTTTCAAAATTTCAAAAAACATGGGCTATAACCCACCGTTTTTTTTCATTTTTCATTTTTTTCAAATCCTCAAAAATGATGAAAAACGGCGTGCCATAGTATGCCGTACGATATGGGCTATAGCCTACGGTCCAAAATGATGAGAAACGAGGCTAACTTTTTTTTTCAAAATTTCAAAAAACATGGGCTATAACCCACCGTTTTTTTCATTTTTTCATTTTTTTCAAATCCTCAAAAATGATGAAAAACGGCGTGCCATAGTATGCCGTACGATATGGGCTATAGCCCACGGTCCAAAAAGATGAGAAACGAGGCTAACTTTTTTTTTCAAAATTTCAAAAAACATGGGCTATAACCCACCGTTTTTTTCATTTTTTCATTTTTTTCAAATCCTCAAAAATGATGAAAAACTGCGTGCCATAGTATGCCGTACGATATGGGCTATAGCCCACGGTCCAAAATGATGAGAAACGAGGCTAACTTTTTTTTTCAAAATTTCAAAAAACATGGGCAATAACCCACCGTTTTTTTCATTTTTTCATTTTTTTCAAATCCTCAAAAATGATGAAAAACTGCGCGCTATAGTATGCCGTACGATATGGGCTATAGCCCGCACGGTCCAAAATGATGAGAAACGAGGCTAACTTTTTTTTTCAAATTTTCAAAAAACATGGGCTATAACCCACCGTTTTTTTCATTTTTCATTTTTTTCAAATCCTCAAAAATGATGAAAAACGGCGTGCCATAGTATGCCGTACGATATGGGCTATAGCCCACGGTCCAAAATGATGAGAAACGAGGCTAACTTTTTTTTTCAAAATTTCAAAAAACATGGGCTATAACCCACCGTTTTTTTCATTTTTTCATTTTTTTCAAATCCTCAAAAATGATGAAAAACGGCGTGCCATAGTATGCCGTACGATATGGGCTATAGCCCACGGTCCAAAATGATGAGAAACGAGGCTAACTTTTTTTTTCAAAATTTCAAAAAACATGGGCTATAACCCACCGTTTTTTCATTTTTTCATTTTTTTCAAATCCTCAAAAATGATGAAAAACTGCGGGCCATAGTATGCCGTACGATATGGGCTATAGCCCACGGTCCAAAATGATGAGAAACGAGGCTAACTTTTTTTTTCAAAATTTCAAAAAACATGGGCTATAACCCACCGTTTTTTTCATTTTTCATTTTTTTCAAATCCTCAAAAATGATGAAAAACGGCGTGCCATAGTATGCCGTACGATATGGGCTATAGCCCACGGTCCAAAATGATGAGAAACGAGGCTAACTTTTTTTTTCAAAATTTCAAAAAACATGGGCTATAACCCACCGTTTTTTTCATTTTTTCATTTTTTTCAAATCCTCAAAAATGATGAAAAATGGCGTGCCATAGTATGCCGTACGATATGGGCTATAGTCCACGGTCCAAAATGATGAGAAACGAGGCTAACTTTTTTTTTCAAAATTTCAAAAAACATGGGCTATAACCCACCGTTTTTTCATTTTTTCATTTTTTTCAAATCCTCAAAAATGATGAAAAACTGCGTGCCATAGTATGCCGTACGATATGGGCTATAGCCCACGGTCCAAAATGATGAGAAACGAGGCTAACTTTTTTTTTCAAAATTTCAAAAAACATGGGCTATAACCCACCGTTTTTTTCATTTTTTCATTTTTTTCAAATCCTCAAAAATGATGAAAAACTGCGCGCTATAGTATGCCGTACGATATGGGCTATAGCCCACGGTCCAAAATGATGAGAAACGAGGCTAACTTTTTTTTTTCAAAATTTCAAAAAACATGGGCTATAACCCACCGTTTTTTTCATTTTTCATTTTTTTCAAATCCTCAAAAATGATGAAAAACGGCGTGCCATAGTATGCCGTACGATATGGGCTATAGCCCACGGTCCAAAATGATGAGAAACGAGGCAAACTTTTTTTTCCAAAATTTCAAAAAACATGGGCTATAACCCACCGTTTTTTTCATTTTTCATTTTTTTCAAATCCTCATAAATGATGAAAAACGGCGTGCCATAGTATGCCGTACGATATGGGCTATAGCCCACGGTCCAAAATGATGAGAAACGAGGCTAACTTTTTTTTTCAAAATTTCAAAAAACATGGGCTATAACCTACCGTTTTTTTCATTTTTTTCAAATCCTCAAAAATGATGAAAAACTGCGCGCTATAGTATGCCGTACGATATGGGCTATAGCCCACGGTCCAAAATGATGAGAAACGAGGCTAACTTTTTTTTCCAAAATTTCAAAAAACATGGGCTATAACCCACCGTTTTTTTCATTTTTCATTTTTTTCAAATCCTCAAAAATTATGAAAAACGGCGTGCCATGGTATGCCGTACGATATGGGCTATAGCCCACGGTCCAAAATGATGAGAAACGAGGCTAACTTTTTTTTCCAAAATTTCAAAAAACATGGGCTATAACCCACCGTTTTTTTTATTTTTTCATTTTTTTCAAATCCTCAAAAATGATGAAAAACGGCGTGCCATAGTATGCCGTACGATATGGGCTATAGCCCACGGTCTAAAATGATGAGAAACGAGGCTAACTTTTTTTTTCAAAATTTCAAAAAACATGGGCTATAACCCACCGTTTTTTTCATTTTTCATTTTTTTCAAATCCTCAAAAATGATGAAAAACGGCGTGCCATAGTATGCCGTACGATATGGGCTATAGCCCACGGTCCAAAATGATGAGAAACGAGGCTAACTTTTTTTTTCAAAATTTCAAAAAACATGGGCTATAACCCACCGTTTTTTTTATTTTTTCATTTTTTTCAAATCCTCAAAAATGATGAAAAACGGCGTGCCATAGTATGCCGTACGATATGGGCTATAGCCCACGGTCCAAAATGATGAGAAACGAGGCTAACTTTTTTTTTCAAAATTTCAAAAAACATGGGCTATAACCCACCGTTTTTTTCATTTTTTTCAAATCCTCAAAAATGATGAAAAACGGCGTGCCATAGTATGCCGTACGATATGGGCTATAGCCCACGGTCAAAAATGATGAGAAACGAGGCTAACTTTTTTTTTCAAAATTTCAAAAAACATGGGCTATAACCCACCGTTTTTTCATTTTTTCATTTTTTTCAAATCCTCAAAAATGATGAAAAACTGCGTGCCATAGTATGCCGTACGATATGGGCTATAGCCCACGGTCCAAAATGATGAGAAACGAGGCTAACTTTTTTTTTCAAAATTTCAAAAAACATGGGCTATAACCCACCGTTTTTTTCATTTTTCATTTTTTTCAAATCCTCAAAAATGATGAAAAACGGCGTGCCATAGTATGCCGTACAATATGGGCTATAGCCCACGGTCCAAAATGATGAGAAACGAGGCTAACTTTTTTTTTCAAAATTTCAAAAAACATGGGCTATAACCCACCGTTTTTTTCATTTTTTCATTTTTTTCAAATCCTCAAAAATGATGAAAAACTGCGCGCTATAGTATGCCGTACGATATGGGCTATAGCCCACGGTCCAAAATGATGAGAAACGAGGCTAACTTTTTTTTTCAAAATTTCAAAAAACATGGGCTATAACCCACCGTTTTTTTTCATTTTTCATTTTTTTCAAATCCTCAAAAATGATGAAAAACGGCGTGCCATAGTATGCCGTACGATATGGGCTATAGCCTACGGTCCAAAATGATGAGAAACGAGGCTAACTTTTTTTTTCAAAATTTCAAAAAACATGGGCTATAACCCACCGTTTTTTTCATTTTTTCATTTTTTTCAAATCCTCAAAAATGATGAAAAACGGCGTGCCATAGTATGCCGTACGATATGGGCTATAGCCCACGGTCCAAAAAGATGAGAAACGAGGCTAACTTTTTTTTTCAAAATTTCAAAAAACATGGGCTATAACCCACCGTTTTTTTCATTTTTTCATTTTTTTCAAATCCTCAAAAATGATGAAAAACTGCGTGCCATAGTATGCCGTACGATATGGGCTATAGCCCACGGTCCAAAATGATGAGAAACGAGGCTAACTTTTTTTTTCAAAATTTCAAAAAACATGGGCAATAACCCACCGTTTTTTTCATTTTTTCATTTTTTTCAAATCCTCAAAAATGATGAAAAACTGCGCGCTATAGTATGCCGTACGATATGGGCTATAGCCCGCACGGTCCAAAATGATGAGAAACGAGGCTAACTTTTTTTTTCAAATTTTCAAAAAACATGGGCTATAACCCACCGTTTTTTTCATTTTTCATTTTTTTCAAATCCTCAAAAATGATGAAAAACGGCGTGCCATAGTATGCCGTACGATATGGGCTATAGCCCACGGTCCAAAATGATGAGAAACGAGGCTAACTTTTTTTTTCAAAATTTCAAAAAACATGGGCTATAACCCACCGTTTTTTTCATTTTTTCATTTTTTTCAAATCCTCAAAAATGATGAAAAACGGCGTGCCATAGTATGCCGTACGATATGGGCTATAGCCCACGGTCCAAAATGATGAGAAACGAGGCTAACTTTTTTTTTCAAAATTTCAAAAAACATGGGCTATAACCCACCGTTTTTTCATTTTTTCATTTTTTTCAAATCCTCAAAAATGATGAAAAACTGCGGGCCATAGTATGCCGTACGATATGGGCTATAGCCCACGGTCCAAAATGATGAGAAACGAGGCTAACTTTTTTTTTCAAAATTTCAAAAAACATGGGCTATAACCCACCGTTTTTTTCATTTTTCATTTTTTTCAAATCCTCAAAAATGATGAAAAACGGCGTGCCATAGTATGCCGTACGATATGGGCTATAGCCCACGGTCCAAAATGATGAGAAACGAGGCTAACTTTTTTTTTCAAAATTTCAAAAAACATGGGCTATAACCCACCGTTTTTTTCATTTTTTCATTTTTTTCAAATCCTCAAAAATGATGAAAAATGGCGTGCCATAGTATGCCGTACGATATGGGCTATAGTCCACGGTCCAAAATGATGAGAAACGAGGCTAACTTTTTTTTTCAAAATTTCAAAAAACATGGGCTATAACCCACCGTTTTTTCATTTTTTCATTTTTTTCAAATCCTCAAAAATGATGAAAAACTGCGTGCCATAGTATGCCGTACGATATGGGCTATAGCCCACGGTCCAAAATGATGAGAAACGAGGCTAACTTTTTTTTTCAAAATTTCAAAAAACATGGGCTATAACCCACCGTTTTTTTCATTTTTTCATTTTTTTCAAATCCTCAAAAATGATGAAAAACTGCGCGCTATAGTATGCCGTACGATATGGGCTATAGCCCACGGTCCAAAATGATGAGAAACGAGGCTAACTTTTTTTTTTCAAAATTTCAAAAAACATGGGCTATAACCCACCGTTTTTTTCATTTTTCATTTTTTTCAAATCCTCAAAAATGATGAAAAACGGCGTGCCATAGTATGCCGTACGATATGGGCTATAGCCCACGGTCCAAAATGATGAGAAACGAGGCAAACTTTTTTTTCCAAAATTTCAAAAAACATGGGCTATAACCCACCGTTTTTTTCATTTTTCATTTTTTTCAAATCCTCATAAATGATGAAAAACGGCGTGCCATAGTATGCCGTACGATATGGGCTATAGCCCACGGTCCAAAATGATGAGAAACGAGGCTAACTTTTTTTTTCAAAATTTCAAAAAACATGGGCTATAACCTACCGTTTTTTTCATTTTTTTCAAATCCTCAAAAATGATGAAAAACTGCGCGCTATAGTATGCCGTACGATATGGGCTATAGCCCACGGTCCAAAATGATGAGAAACGAGGCTAACTTTTTTTTCCAAAATTTCAAAAAACATGGGCTATAACCCACCGTTTTTTTCATTTTTCATTTTTTTCAAATCCTCAAAAATTATGAAAAACGGCGTGCCATGGTATGCCGTACGATATGGGCTATAGCCCACGGTCCAAAATGATGAGAAACGAGGCTAACTTTTTTTTCCAAAATTTCAAAAAACATGGGCTATAACCCACCGTTTTTTTTATTTTTTCATTTTTTTCAAATCCTCAAAAATGATGAAAAACGGCGTGCCATAGTATGCCGTACGATATGGGCTATAGCCCACGGTCCAAAATGATGAGAAACGAGGCTAACTTTTTTTTTCAAAATTTCAAAAAACATGGGCTATAACCCACCGTTTTTTTCATTTTTCATTTTTTTCAAATCCTCAAAAATGATGAAAAACGGCGTGCCATAGTATGCCGTACGATATGGGCTATAGCCCACGGTCCAAAATGATGAGAAACGAGGCTAACTTTTTTTTTCAAAATTTCAAAAAACATGGGCTATAACCCACCGTTTTTTTCATTTTTTCATTTTTTTTAAATCCTCAAAAATGATGAAAAACGGCGTGCCATAGTATGCCGTACGATATGGGCTATAGCCCACGGTCCAAAATGATGAGAAACGAGGCTAACTTTTTTTTTCAAAATTTCAAAAAACATGGGCTATAACCCACCGTTTTTTTTATTTTTTCATTTTTTTCAAATCCTCAAAAATGATGAAAAACTGCGTGCCATAGTATGCCGTACGATATGGGCTATAGCCCACGGTCCAAAATGATGAGAAACGAGGCTAACTTTTTTTTTCAAAATTTCAAAAAACATGGGCTATAACCCACCGTTTTTTTCATTTTTTCATTTTTTTCGAATCCTCAAAAATGATGAAAAACTGTGCGCTATAGTATGCCGTACGATATGGGCTATAGCCCACGGTCCAAAATGATGAGAAACGAGGTTTAACTTTTTTTTTCAAAATTTCAAAAAACATGGGCTATAACCCACCGTTTTTTTCATTTTTCATTTTTTTCAAATCCTCAAAAATGATGAAAAACGGCGTGCCATAGTATGCCGTACGATATGGGCTATAGCCCACGGTCCAAAATGATGAGAAACGAGGCTAACTTTTTTTTTCAAAATTTCAAAAAACATGGGCTATAACCCACCGTTTTTTTCATTTTTCCTTTTTTTTGAAATCCTCAAAAATGATGAAAAACGGCGTGCCATAGTATGCCGTACGATATGGGATATAGCCCACGGTCCAAAATGATGAGAAACGAGGCTAACTTTTTTTTTCAAAATTAAAAAAAACATGGGCTATAACCCACCGTTTTTTTCATTTTTCATTTTTTTCAAATCCTCAAAAATGATGAAAAACGGCGTGCCATAGTATGCCGTACGATATGGGCTGTAGCCCACGGTCCAAAATGATGAGAAACGAGGCTAACTTTTTTTTTCAAAATTTCAAAAAACATGGGCTATAACCTACCGTTTTTTTCATTTTTTCATTTTTTTCAAATCCTCAAAAATGATGAAAAACTGCGCGCTATAGTATGCCATACGATATGGGCTATAGCCCACGGTCCAAAATGATGAGAAACGAGGCTAACTTTTTTTTTCAAAATTTCAAAAAACATGGGCTATAACCCACCGTTTTTTTCATTTTTCATTTTTTTCAAATCCTCAAAAATGATGAAAAACGGCGTGCCATAGTATGCCGTACGATATGGGCTATAGCCCACGGTCCAAAATGATGAGAAACGAGGCTAACATTTTTTTTCAAAATTTCAAAAAACATGGGCTATAACCCACCGTTTTTTTCATTTTTTCATTTTTTTCAAATCCTCAAAAATGATGAAAAACTGCGCGCTATAGTATGCCGTACGATATGGGCTATAGCCCACGGTCCAAAATGATGAGAAACGAAGCTAACTTTTTTTTTCAAAATTTCAAAAAACATGGGCTATAACCCACCGTTTTTTTCATTTTTCATTTTTTTCAAATCCTCAAAAATGATGAAAAACGGCGTGCCATAGTATGCCGTACGATATGGGCTATAGCCCACGGTCCAAAATGATGAGAAACGAGGCTAACTTTTTTTTTCAAAATTTCAAAAAACATGGGCTATAACCCACCGTTTTTTAAATTTTTTCATTTTTTTCAAATCCTCAAAAATGATGAAAAACTGCGTGCCATAGTATGCCGTACGATATGGGCTATAGCCCACGGTCCAAAATGATGAGAAACGAGGCTAACTTTTTTTTTCAAAATTTCAAAAAACATGGGCTATAACCCACCGTTTCTTTCATTTTTTCATTTTTTTCAAATCCTCAAAAATGATGAAAAACTGTGCGCTATAGTATGCCGTACGATCTGGGCTATAGCCCACGGTCCAAAATGATGAGAAACGAGGTTTAACTTTTTTTTTCAAAATTTCAAAAAACATGGGCTATAACCCACCGTTTTTTTCATTTTTCATTTTTTTCAAATCCTCAAAAATGATGAAAAACGGCGTGCCATAGTATGCCGTACGATATGGGCTATAGCCCACGGTCCAAAATGATGAGAAACGAGGCTAACTTTTTTTTTCAAAATTTCAAAAAACATGGGCTATAACCCACCGTTTTTTTCATTTTTCATTTTTTTCAAATCCTCAAAAATGATGAAAAACGGCGTGCCATAGTATGCCGTACGATATGGGCTATAGCCCACGGTCCAAAATGATGAGAAACGAGGCTAACTTTTTTTTTCAAAATTTCAAAAAACATGGGCTATAACCCACCGTTTTTTTCATTTTTCATTTTTTTCAAATCCTCAAAAATGATGAAAAACGGCGTGCCATAGTATGCCGTACGATATGGGATATAGCCCACGGTCCAAAATGATGAGAAACGAGGCTAACTTTTTTTTTCAAAATTTCAAAAAACATGGGCTATAACCCACCGTTTTTTTCATTTTTTCATTTTTTTCAAATCCTCAAAAATGATGAAAAACGGCGTGCCATAGTATGCCGTACGATATGGGCTATAGCCCACGGTCCAAAATGATGAGAAACGAGGCTAACTTTTTTTTCAAATTTCAAAAAACATGGGCTATAACCCACCGTTTTTTTTATTTTTTCATTTTTTTCAAATCCTCAAAAATGATGAAAAACGGCGTGCCATAGTATGCCGTACGATATGGGCTATAGCCCACGGTCCAAAATGATGAGAAACGAGGCTAACTTTTTTTTTCAAAATTTCAAAAAACATGGGCTATAACCCACCGTTTTTTTCATTTTTCATTTTTTTTAAATCCTCAAAAATGATGAAAAACGGCGTGCCATAGTATGCCGTACGATATGGGCTATAGCCCACGGTCCAAAATGATGAGAAACGAGGCTAACCTTTTTTTTCAAAATTTCAAAAAACATGGGCTATAACCCACCGTTTTTTTATTTTTTTCATTTTTTTCAAATCCTCAAAAATGATGAAAAACTGCGTGCCATAGTATGCCGTACGATATGGGCTATAGCCCACGGTCCAAAATGATGAGAAACGAGGCTAACTTTTTTTTTCAAAATTTCAAAAAACATGGGCTATAACCCACCGTTTTTTTCATTTTTTCATTTTTTTCAAATCCTCAAAAATGATGAAAAACTGTGCGCTATAGTATGCCGTACGATATGGGCTATAGCCCACGGTCCAAAATGATGAGAAACGAGGTTTAACTTTTTTTTTCAAAATTTCAAAAAACATGGGCTATAACCCACCGTTTTTTTCATTTTTCATTTTTTTCAAATCCTCAAAAATGATGAAAAACGGCGTGCCATAGTATGCCGTACGATATGGGCTATAGCCCACGGTCCAAAATGATGAGAAACGAGGCTAACTTTTTTTTCAAAATTTCAAAAAACATGGGCTATAACCCACCGTTTTTTTCATTTTTCATTTTTTTCAAATCCTCAAAAATGATGAAAAACGGCGTGCCATAGTATGCCGTACGATATGGGATATAGCCCACGGTCCAAAATGATGAGAAACGAGGCTAACTTTTTTTTTCAAAATTTCAAAAAACATGGGCTATAACCCACCGTTTTTTTCATTTTTCATTTTTTTCAAATCCTCAAAAATGATGAAAAACGGCGTGCCATAGTATGCCGTACGATATGGGCTATAGCCCACGGTCCAAAATGATGAGAAACGAGGCTAACTTTTTTTTTCAAAATTTCAAAAAACATGGGCTATAACCTACCGTTTTTTTCATTTTTTCATTTTTTTCAAATCCTCAAAAATGATGAAAAACTGCGCGCTATAGTATGCCGTACGATATGGGCTATAGCCCACGGTCCAAAATGATGAGAAACGAGGCTAACTTTTTTTTTCAAAATTTCAAAAAACATGGGCTATAACCCACCGTTTTTTTCATTTTTCATTTTTTTCAAATCCTCAAAAATGATGAAAAACGGCGTGCCATAGTATGCCGTACGATATGGGCTATAGCCCACGGTCCAAAATGATGAGAAACGAGGCTAACTTTTTTTTTCAAAATTTCAAAAAACATGGGCTATAACCCACCGTTTTTTTTATTTTTTCATTTTTTTCAAATCCTCAAAAATGATGAAAAACGGCGTACCATAGTATGCCGTACGATATGGGCTATAGCCCACGGTCCAAAATGATGAGAAACGAGGCTAACTTTTTTTTTCAAAATTTCAAAAAACATGGGCTATAACCCACCGTTTTTTTCATTTTTTTCAAATCCTCAAAAATGATGAAAAACGGCGTGCCATAGTATGCCGTACGATATGGGCTATAGCCCACGGTCCAAAATGATGAGAAACGAGGCTAACTTTTTTTTTCAAAATTTCAAAAAACATGGGCTATAACCCACCGTTTTTTTTATTTTTTCATTTTTTTCAAATCCTCAAAAATGATGAAAAACTGCGTGCCATAGTATGCCGTACGATATGGGCTATAGCCCACGGTCCAAAATGATGAGAAACGAGGCTAACTTTTTTTTTCAAAATTTCAAAAAACATGGGCTATAACCCACCGTTTCTTTCATTTTTTCATTTTTTTCAAATCCTCAAAAATGATGAAAAACGGCGTGCCATAGTATGCCGTACGATCTGGGCTATAGCCCACGGTCCAAAATGATGAGAAACGAGGTTTAACTTTTTTTTTCAAAATTTCAAAAAACATGGGCTATAACCCACCGTTTTTTTCATTTTTCATTTTTTTCAAATCCTCAAAAATGATGAAAAACGGCGTGCCATAGTATGCCGTACGATATGGGCTATAGCCCACGGTCCAAAATGATGAGAAACGAGGCTAACTTTTTTTTTCAAAATTTCAAAAAACATGGGCTATAACCCACCGTTTTTTTCATTTTTCATTTTTTTCAAATCCTCAAAAATGATGAAAAACGGCGTGCCATAGTATGCCGTACGATATGGGATATAGCCCACGGTCCAAAATGATGAGAAACGAGGCTAACTTTTTTTTTCAAAATTTCAAAAAACATGGGCTATAACCCACCGTTTTTTTCATTTTTCATTTTTTTCAAATCCTCAAAAATGATGAAAAACGGCGTGCCATAGTATGCCGTACGATATGGGCTATAGCCCACGGTCCAAAATGATGAGAAACGAGGCTAACTTTTTTTTTCAAAATTTCAAAAAACATGGGCTATAACCTACCGTTTTTTTCATTTTTTCATTTTTTTCAAATCCTCAAAAATGATGAAAAACTGCGCGCTATAGTATGCCGTACGATATGGGCTATAGCCCACGGTCCAAAATGATGAGAAACGAGGCTAACTTTTTTTTTCAAAATTTCAAAAAACATGGGCTATAACCCACCGTTTTTTTCATTTTTCATTTTTTTCAAATCCTCAAAAATGATGAAAAACGGCGTGCCATAGTATGCCGTACGATATGGGCTATAGCCCACGGTCCAAAATGATGAGAAACGAGGCTAACTTTTTTTTTCAAAATTTCAAAAAACATGGGCTATAACCCACCGTTTTTTTTATTTTTTCATTTTTTTCAAATCCTCAAAAATGATGAAAAACGGCGTACCATAGTATGCCGTACGATATGGGCTATAGCCCACGGTCCAAAATGATGAGAAACGAGGCTAACTTTTTTTTTCAAAATTTCAAAAAACATGGGCTATAACCCACCGTTTTTTTCATTTTTTTCAAATCCTCAAAAATGATGAAAAACGGCGTGCCATAGTATGCCGTACGATATGGGCTATAGCCCACGGTCCAAAATGATGAGAAACGAGGCTAACTTTTTTTTTCAAAATTTCAAAAAACATGGGCTATAACCCACCGTTTTTTTTATTTTTTCATTTTTTTCAAATCCTCAAAAATGATGAAAAACTGCGTGTCATAGTATGCCGTACGATATGGGCTATAGCCCACGGTCCAAAATGATGAGAAACGAGGCTAACTTTTTTTTTCAAAATTTCAAAAAACATGGGCTATAACCCACCGTTTTTTTCATTTTTCATTTTTTTCAAATCCTCAAAAATGATGAAAAACGGCGTGCCATAGTATGCCGTACGATATGGGCTATAGCCCACGGTCCAAAATGATGAGAAACGAGGCTAACTTTTTTTTTCAAAATTTCAAAAAACATGGGCTATAACCCACCGTTTTTTTTCATTTTTCATTTTTTTCAAATCCTCAAAAATGATGAAAAACGGCGTGCCATAGTATGCTGTACGATATGGGCTATAGCCCACGGTCCAAAATGATGAGAAACGAAGCTAACTTTTTTTTTCAAAATTTCAAAAAACATGGGCTATAACCCACCGTTTTTTTCATTTTTCATTTTTTTCAAATCCTCAAAAATGATGAAAAACGGCGTGCCATAGTATGCCGTACGAAATGGGCTATAGCCCACGGTCCAAAATGATGAGAAACGAGGCTAACTTTTTTTTCAAAATATCAAAAAACATGGGCTATAACCCACCGTTTTTTTCATTTTTTCATTTTTTTCAAATCCTCAAAAATGATGAAAAACTGCGCGCTATAGTATGCCGTACGATATGGGCTATAGCCCACGGTCCAAAATGATGAGAAACGAGGCTAACTTTTTTTTTCAAAATTTCAAAAAACATGGGCTATAACCCACCGTTTTTTTCATTTTTCTTTTTTTTCAAATCCTCAAAAATGATGAAAAACGGCGTGCCATAGTATGCCGTACGATATGGGCTATAGCCCACGGTCCAAAATGATGAGAAACGAGGCTAACTTTTTTTTTCAAAATTTCAAAAAACATGGGCTATAACCCACCGTTTTTTTCATTTTTCATTTTTTTCAAATCCTCAAAAATGATGAAAAACGGCGTGCCATAGTATGCCGTACGATATGGGCTATAGCCCACGGTCCAAAATGATGAGAAACGAGGCTAACTTTTTTTTTCAAAATTTCAAAAAACATGGGCTATAACCCACCGTTTTTTTTATTTTTTCATTTTTTTCAAATCCTCAAAAATGATGAAAAACGGCGTGCCATAGTATGCCGTACGATATGGGCTATAGCCCACGGTCCAAAATGATGAGAAACGAGGCTAACTTTTTTTTTCAAAATTTCAAAAAACATGGGCTATAACCCACCGTTTTTTTCATTTTTCATTTTTTTCAAATCCTCAAAAATGATGAAAAACGGCGTGCCATAGTATGCCGTACGATATGGGCTATAGCCCACGGTCCAAAATGATGAGAAACGAGGCTAACTTTTTTTTCAAAATTTCAAAAAACATGGGTTATAACCCACCGTTTTTTTCATTTTTTTATTTTTTTCAAATCCTCAAAAATGATGAAAAACTGCGCGCTATAGTATGCCGTACGATATGGGCTATAGCCCACGGTCCAAAATGATGAGAAACGAGGCTAACTTTTTTTTTCAAAATTTCAAAAAACATGGGCTATAACCCACCGTTTTTTTCATTTTTCATTTTTTTCAAATCCTCAAAAATGATGAAAAACGGCGTGCCATAGTATGCCGTACGATATGGGCTATAGCCCACGGTCCAAAATGATGAGAAACGAGGCTAACTTTTTTTTTCAAAATTTCAAAAAACATGGGCTATAACCCACCGTTTTTTTCATTTTTCATTTTTTTCATATCCTCAAAAATGATGAAAAACGGCGTGCCATAGTATGCCGTACGATATGGGCTATAGCCCACGGTCCAAAATGATGAGAAACGAGGCTAACTTTTTTTTTCAAAATTTCAAAAAACATGGGCTATAACCCACCGTTTTTTTCATTTTTCATTTTTTTCAAATCCTCAAAAATGATGAAAAACGGCGTGCCATAGTATGCCGTACGATATGGGCTATAGCCCACGGTCCAAAATGATGAGAAACGAGGCTAACTTTTTTTTTCAAAATTTCAAAAAACATGGGCTATAACCCACCGTTTTTTTCATTTTTTCATTTTTTTCAAATCCTCAAAAATGATGAAAAACTGCGTGCCATAGTATGCCGTACGATATGGGCTATAGCCCACGGTCCAAAATGATGAGAAACGAGGCTAACTTTTTTTTTCAAAATTTCAAAAAACATGGGCTATAACCCACCGTTTTTTTCATTTTTTCATTTTTTTCAAATCCTCAAAAATGATGAAAAACGGCGTGCCATAGTATGCCGTACGATATGGGCTATAGCCCACGGTCCAAAATGATGAGAAACGAGGCTAACTTTTTTTTCCAAAATTTCAAAAAACATGGGCTATAACCCACCGTTTTTTTCATTTTTTCATTTTTTTTCAAATCCTCAAAAATGATGAAAAACTGCGCGCTATAGTATGCCGTACGATATGGGCTATAGCCCACGGTCCAAAATGATGAGAAACGAGGCTAACTTTTTTTTTCAAAATTTCGAAAAACATGGGCTATAACCCACCGTTTTTTTCATTTTTTCATTTTTTTCAAATCCTCAAAAATGATGAAAAACGGCGTGCCATAGTATGCCGTACGATATGGGCTATAGCCCACGGTCCAAAATGATGAGAAACGAGGCTAACATTTTTTTTCAAAATTTCAAAAAACATGGGCTATAACCCACCGTTTTTTTCATTTTTTCATTTTTTTCAAATCCTCAAAAATGATGAAAAACTGCGTGCCATAGTATGCCGTACGATATGGGCTATAGCCCACGGTCCAAAATGATGAGAAACGAGGCTAACTTTTTTTTTCAAAATTTCAAAAAACATGGGCTATAACCCACCGTTTTTTTCATTTTTTTTCAAATCCTCAAAAATGATGAAAAACTGCGCGCTATAGTATGCCGTACGATATGGGCTATAGCCCACGGTCCAAAATGATGAGAAACGAGGCTAACTTTTTTTTTTTTCAAAATTTCAAAAAACATGGGCTATAACCCACCGTTTTTTTCATTTTTTCATTTTTTTCAAATCCTCAAAAATGATGAAAAACGGCGTGCCATAGTATGCCGTACGATATGGGCTATAGCCCACGGTCCAAAATGATGAGAAACGAGGCTAACTTTTTCTTTCAAAATTTCAAAAAACATGGGCTATAACCCACCGTTTTTTTCATTTTTTCATTTTTTTCAAATCCTCAAAAATGATGAAAAACTGCGCGCTATAGTATGCCGTACGATATGGGCTATAGCCCACGGTCCAAAATGATGAGAAACGAGGCTAACTTTTTTTTTCAAAATTTCGAAAAACATGGGCTATAACCCACCGTTTTTTTCATTTTTTCATTTTTTTCAAATCCTCAAAAATGATGAAAAACGGCGTGCCATAGTATGCCGTACGATATGGGCTATAGCCCACGGTCCAAAATGATGAGAAACGAGGCTAACTTTTTTTTTCAAAATTTCAAAAAACATGGGCTATAACCCACCGTTTTTTTCATTTTTTCATTTTTTTCAAATCCTCAAAAATGATGAAAAACTGCGTGCCATAGTATGCCGTACGATATGGGCTATAGCCCACGGTCCAAAATGATGAGAAACGAGGCTAACTTTTTTTTTCAAAATTTCAAAAAACATGGGCTATAACCCACCGTTTTTTTCATTTTTTTCAAATCCTCAAAAATGATGAAAAACTGCGCGCTATAGTATGCCGTACGATATGGGCTATAGCCCACGGTCCAAAATGATGAGAAACGAGGCTAACTTTTTTTTTCAAAATTTCAAAAAACATGGGCTATAACCCACCGTTTTTTTCATTTTTTCATTTTTTTTCAAATCCTCAAAAATGATTAAAAACTGCGCGCTATAGTATGCCGTACGATATGGGCTATAGCCCACGGTCCAAAATGATGAGAAACGAGGCTAACTTTTTTTTTCAAAATTTCAAAAAACATGGGCTATAACCCACCGTTTTTTTCATTTTTTCATTTTTTTCAAATCCTCAAAAATGATGAAAAACGGCGTGCCATAGTATGCCGTACGACAGGGATACTCAAGTAGATTTACCGGTGGGCCGCATTACAAAAATGGCAAGGGGCCAGGGGCCAGTAGATAAAATTACGACATTAATGATACTTGATAACTTCTCTCTTTCAATTGCTTTATTTTCGCGTGCACACGCGTGCACACATATTGTGTGCATGCACACAATATGTAAATAAATAAATGTGTTACATTTTCTTGCATAAACACAAAGAGCTGTTTCCATAACTGCACAAATTATTGCACATAACATGAGTAGCTGTGATAACATAATAACATAACATGAGTAGCTCTTTGCCTGCCTGCCTGCCTGTCTGTCTGTCCATGAGTAGTTATTTGTCTGTCTGTCAATGAGTAGCTGTCTTACTGTCTGCCAGGCAGACAGACAGCTACTCATGGAGAATTGGACAGGCAGGCAGGCAGACAGCTACTCATAGACAGGCAGTGCCTGTCTATGAGTAGCTGTCTTACTGTCTGCCAGGCAGACAGACAGCTACTCATGGAGAATTGGACAGGCAGGCAGGCAGACAGCTACTCATAGACAGGCACTGCCTGTCTCTTCATTTTACACTCTCAAGAGTTAAAGATTTACAAGGGTTCATTTGGTTACCAACTCTCATCATTTAGCTGGGGGCCACCTGGAACCCCCTCAGGGCCCACTGGTGGTCCCCGCACCACTGCTTTTCAAGTTTTCAAATACTCTTATCAATATGGGAGAATGCTTGCTTTATTGCAAATGCCATGGAAGAGAGAAACGAAATCATAAACTCAACTCAACACACACACAGTCTCTCTCACACACACACACACACACACACACACACACACACACACACACACACACACACACACACACACTTCCAGACGAGTGGCCCCCTTCCCTGCCTCTCTCTCTCTCTCCTGCAAGCACGCACGCAGTCATGCTATGTCAGTTTGCCACACAGACCATGCTAATGCTAAAGCTAATGTTGACAGTCAACATTAGCTTGTTAAGCATTAGCATGGTCTGTGTAGCATCAGGCTTTTACAACTGACTGCTATATTTATCAACCAAAACGGCCAGAGTTTTGCTTTTGCCCAATTCTGATCTAACACATTGTGGAGCAAATTAATTAATAACGAGTCCAAAGGAGGCATTCAGCCTAGCTGACGACTGACGAGTGCACTGCTCACATCTCAACTCCCCCAGTGCGCACAGGCTGACGGGAGAGAGAGAGAGAGAGAGACAGAGAGAGAGAGAGAGGGGGGAGAGAGGCGGGGCTCACTGACTGCCTGCATTCACATTCTCAACCATTCTGTCAAACTTCACAGTGCGTTAATCGCGCGTCAAAAAAAAATAGTGCCGTTAAGACTTAAGAGGATTGTAAATTAACTAGTTAATAACGCGTTAACTTTGACAGGCCTAAATTAAAGATAACTTCATTCAGATTTATTTATTTGTATTTAATTTTCCAGATTTTTTTTTATTTTTTATTTTTTTAGATTTTCATTGGTGGGCCAGTCATAATGGTCCCGCGGGCCTGATGTGGCCCGCGGGCCGGACGTTGAGTATCACTGCCGTACGATATGGGCTATAGCCCACGGTCCAAAATGATGAGAAACGAGGCTAACTTTTTTTTTCAAAATTTCAAAAAACATGGGCTATAACCCACCGTTTTTTTCATTTTTTCATTTTTTTCAAATCCTCAAAAATGATGAAAAACTGCGTGCCATAGTATGCCGTACGATATGGGCTATAGCCCACGGTCCAAAATGATGAGAAACGAGGCTAACTTTTTTTTTCAAAATTTCAAAAAACATGGGCTATAACCCACCGTTTTTTTCATTTTTTCATTTTTTTCAAATCCTCAAAAATGATGAAAAACGGCGTGCCATAGTATGCCGTACGATATGGGCTATAGCCCACGGTCCAAAATGATGAGAAACGAGGCTAACTTTTTTTTTCAAAATTTCAAAAAACATGGGCTATAACCCACCGTTTTTTTCATTTTTTCATTTTTTTCAAATCCTCAAAAATGATGAAAAACGGCGTGCCATAGTATGCCGTACGATATGGGCTATAGCCCACGGTCCAAAATGATGAGAAACGAGGCTAACTTTTTTTTTCAAAATTTCAAAAAACATGGGCTATAACCCACCGTTTTTATCATTTTTCATTTTTTTCAAATCCTCAAAAATGATGAAAAACGGCGTGCCATAGTATGCCGTACGATATGGGCTATAGCCCACGGTCCAAAATGATGAGAAACGAGGCTAACTTTTTTTTTCAAAATTTCAAAAAACATGGGCTATAACCCACCGTTTTTTTCATTTTTTCATTTTTTTCAAATCCTCAAAAATGATGAAAAACGGCGTGCCATAGTATGCCGTACGATATGGGCTATAGCCCACGGTCCAAAATGATGAGAAACGAGGCTAACTTCTTTTTTCAAAATTTCAAAAAACATGGGCTATAACCCACCGTTTTTTTCATTTTTTCTTTCTTTTTTCAAATCCTCAAAAATGATTAAAAACTGCGCGCTATAGTATGCCGTACGATATGGGCTATAGCCCACGGTCCAAAATGATGAGAAACGAGGCTAACTTTTTTTTTCAAAATTTCAAAAAACATGGGCTATAACCCACCGTTTTTTTCATTTTTTCATTTTTTTCAAATCCTCAAAAATGATGAAAAACTGCGCGCTATAGTATGCCGTACGATATGGGCTATAGCCCACGGTCCAAAATGATGAGAAACGAGGCTAACTTTTTTTTTCAAAATTTCAAAAAACATGGGCTATAACCCACCGTTTTTATCATTTTTCATTTTTTTCAAATCCTCAAAAATGATGAAAAACGGCGTGCCATAGTATGCCGTACGATATGGGCTATAGCCCACGGTCCAAAATGATGAGAAACGAGACTAACTTTTTTTTTCAAAATTTCAAAAAACATGGGCTATAACCCACCGTTTTTTTCATTTTTTCATTTTTTTCAAATCCTCAAAAATGATGAAAAACGGCGTGCCATAGTATGCCGTACGATATGGGCTATAGCCCACGGTCCAAAATGATGAGAAACGAGGCTAACTTTTTTTTTCAAAATTTCAAAAAACATGGGCTATAACCCACCGTTTTTTTCATTTTTCATTTTTTTCAAATCCTCAAAAATGATGAAAAACGGCGTGCCATAGTATGCCGTACGATATGGGCTATAGCCCACGGTCCAAAATGATGAGAAACGAGGCTAACTTTTTTTTTCAAAATTTCAAAAAACATGGGCTATAACCCACCGTTTTTTTCATTTTTTCATTTTTTTCAAATCCTCAAAAATGATGAAAAACTGCGCGATATAGTATGCCGTACGATATGGGCTATAGCCCACGGTCCAAAATGATGAGAAACGAGGCTAACTTTTTTTTTCAAAATTTCAAAAAACATGGGCTATAACCCACCGTTTTTTTTATTTTTTCATTTTTTTCAAATCCTCAAAAATGATGAAAAACTGCGCGATATAGTATGCCGTACGATATGGGCTATAGCCCACGGTCCAAAATGATGAGAAACGAGGCTAACTTTTTTTTTCAAAATTTCAAAAAACATGGGCTATAACCCACCGTTTTTTTCATTTTTCATTTTTTTCAAATCCTCAAAAATGATGAAAAACGGCGTGCCATAGTATGCCGTACGATATGGGCTATAGCCCACGGTCCAAAATGATGAGAAACGAGGCTAACTTTTTTTTTCAAAATTTCAAAAAACATGGGCTATAACCCACCGTTTTTTTCATTTTTTCATTTTTTTCAAATCCTCAAAAATGATGAAAAACTGCGTGCCATAGTATGCCGTACGATATGGGCTATAGCCCACGGTCCAAAATGATGAGAAACGAGGCTAACTTTTTTTTTCAAAATTTCAAAAAACATGGGCTATAACCCACCGTTTTTTTCATTTTTTCATTTTTTTCAAATCCTCAAAAATGATGAAAAACTGCGCGCTATAGTATGCCGTACGATATGGGCTATAGCCCACGGTCCAAAATGATGAGAAACGAGGCTAACTTTTTTTTTCAAAATTTCAAAAAACATGGGCTATAACCCACCGTTTTTTTCATTTTTCATTTTTTTCAAATCCTCAAAAATGATGAAAAACGGCGTGCCATAGTATGCCGTACGATATGGGCTATAGCCCACGGTCCAAAATGATGAGAAACGAGGCTAACTTTTTTTTTCAAAATTTCAAAAAACATGGGCTATAAGCCACCGTTTTTTTCATTTTTTCATTTTTTTCAAATCCTCAAAAATGATGAAAAACTGCGTGCCATAGTATGCCGTACGATATGGGCTATAGCCCACGGTCCAAAATGATGAGAAACGAGGCTAACTTTTTTTTTCAAAATTTCAAAAAACATGGGCTATAAGTTTATAACCCACCGTTTTTTTCATTTTTTCATTTTTTTCAAATCCTCAAAAATGATGAAAAACGGCGTGCCATAGTATGCCGTACGATATGGGCTATAGCCCACGGTCCAAAATGATGAGAAACGAGGCTAACTTTTTTTTTCAAAATTTCAAAAAACATGGGCTATAACCCACCGTTTTTTTCATTTTTCATTTTTTTCAAATCCTCAAAAATGATGAAAAACGGCGTGCCATAGTATGCCGTACGATATGGGCTATAGCCCACGGTCCAAAATGATGAGAAACGAGGCTAACTTTTTTTTCAAAATTTCAAAAAACATGGGCTATAACCCACCGTTTTTTTCATTTTTTCATTTTTTTCAAATCCTCAAAAATGATGAAAAACTGCGCGATATAGTATGCCGTACGATATGGGCTATAGCCCACGGTCCAAAATGATGAGAAACGAGGCTAACTTTTTTTTTCAAAATTTCAAAAAACATGGGCTATAACCCACCGTTTTTTTTATTTTTTCATTTTTTTCAAATCCTCAAAAATGATGAAAAACTGCGTGCCATAGTATGCCGTACGATATGGGCTATAGCCCACGGTCCAAAATGATGAGAAACGAGGCTAACTTTTTTTTTCAAAATTTCAAAAAACATGGGCTATAACCCACCGTTTTTTTCATTTTTCATTTTTTTCAAATCCTCAAAAATGATGAAAAACTGCGCGCTATAGTATGCCGTACGATATGGGCTATAGCCCACGGTCCAAAATGATGAGAAACGAGGCTAACTTTTTTTTTCAAAATTTCAAAAAACATGGGCTATAAGCCACCGTTTTTTTCATTTTTTCATTTTTTTCAAATCCTCAAAAATGATGAAAAACTGCGTGCCATAGTATGCCGTACGATATGGGCTATAGCCCACGGTCCAAAATGATGAGAAACGAGGCTAACTTTTTTTTTCAAAATTTCAAAAAACATGGGCTATAAGTTTATAACCCACCGTTTTTTTCATTTTTTCATTTTTTTCAAATCCTCAAAAATGATGAAAAACGGCGTGCCATAGTATGCCGTACGATATGGGCTATAGCCCACGGTCCAAAATGATGAGAAACGAGGCTAACTTTTTTTTTCAAAATTTCAAAAAACATGGGCTATAACCCACCGTTTTTTTCATTTTTCATTTTTTTCAAATCCTCAAAAATGATGAAAAACGGCGTGCCATAGTATGCCGTACGATATGGGCTATAGCCCACGGTCCAAAATGATGAGAAACGAGGCTAACTTTTTTTTCAAAATTTCAAAAAACATGGGCTATAACCCACCGTTTTTTTCATTTTTTCATTTTTTTCAAATCCTCAAAAATGATGAAAAACTGCGCGATATAGTATGCCGTACGATATGGGCTATAGCCCACGGTCCAAAATGATGAGAAACGAGGCTAACTTTTTTTTTCAAAATTTCAAAAAACATGGGCTATAACCCACCGTTTTTTTTATTTTTTCATTTTTTTCAAATCCTCAAAAATGATGAAAAACTGCGCGATATAGTATGCCGTACGATATGGGCTATAGCCCACGGTCCAAAATGATGAGAAACGAGGCTAACTTTTTTTTTCAAAATTTCAAAAAACATGGGCTATAACCCACCGTTTTTTTCTTTTTTTCATTTTTTTCAAATCCTCAAAAATGATGAAAAACTGCGTGCCATAGTATGCCGTACGATATGGGCTATAGCCCACGGTCCAAAATGATGAGAAACGAGGCTAACTTTTTTTTTCAAAATTTCAAAAAACATGGGCTATAACCCACCGTTTTTTTCTTTTTTTCATTTTTTTCAAATCCTCAAAAATTATGAAAAACTGCGTGCCATAGTATGCCGTACGATATGGGCTATAGCCCACGGTCCAAAATGATGAGAAACGAGGCTAACTTTTTTTTTCAAAATTTCAAAAAACATGGGCTATAACCCACCGTTTTTTTTCATTTTTCATTTTTTTCAAATCCTCAAAAATGATGAAAAACGGCGTGCCATAGTATGCCGTACGATATGGGCTATAGCCCACGGTCCAAAATGATGAGAAACGAGGCTAACTTTTTTTTTCAAAATTTCAAAAAACATGGGCTATAACCCACCGTTTTTTTCATTTTTTCATTTTTTTCAAATCCTCAAAAATGATGAAAAACTGCGTGCCATAGTATGCCGTACGATATGGGCTATAGCCCACGGTCCAAAATGATGAGAAACGAGGCTAACTTTTTTTTTCAAAATTTCAAAAAACATGGGCTATAACCCACCGTTTTTTTCATTTTTTCATTTTTTTCAAATCCTCAAAAATGATGAAAAACGGCGTGCCATAGTATGCCGTACGATATGGGCTATAGCCCACGGTCCAAAATGATGAGAAACGAGGCTAACTTTTTTTTTTCAAAATTTCAAAAAACATGGGCTATAACCCACCGTTTTTTTCATTTTTCATTTTTTTCAAATCCTCAAAAATGATGAAAAACGGCGTGCCATAGTATGCCGTACGATATGGGCTATAGCCCACGGTCCAAAATGATGAGAAACGAGGCTAACTTTTTTTTTCAAAATTTCAAAAAACATGGGCTATAACCCACCGTTTTTTTCATTTTTTTCAAATCCTCAAAAATGATGAAAAACGGCGTGCCATAGTATGCCGTACGATATGGGCTATAGCCCACGGTCCAAAATGATGAGAAACGAGGCTAACTTTTTTTTTCAAAATTTCAAAAAACATGGGCTATAACCCACCGTTTTTTTCATTTTTCATTTTTTTCAAATCCTCAAAAATGATGAAAAACTGCGCGCTATAGTATGCCGTACGATATGGGCTATAGCCCACGGTCCAAAATGATGAGAAACGAGGCTAACTTTTTTTTTCAAAATTTCAAAAAACATGGGCTATAACCCACCGTTTTTTTCATTTTTCATTTTTTTCAAATCCTCAAAAATGATGAAAAACGGCGTGCCATAGTATGCCGTACGATATGGGCTATAGCCCACGGTCCAAAATGATGAGAAACGAGGCTAACTTTTTTTTTCAAAATTTCAAAAAACATGGGCTATAACCCACCGTTTTTTTCATTTTTTTCAAATCCTCAAAAATGATGAAAAACGGCGTGCCATAGTATGCCGTACGATATGGGCTATAGCCCACGGTCCAAAATGATGAGAAACGAGGCTAACTTTTTTTTTCAAAATTTCAAAAAACATGGGCTATAACCCACCGTTTTTTTCATTTTTCATTTTTTTCAAATCCTCAAAAATGATGAAAAACTGCGCGCTATAGTATGCCGTACGATATGGGCTATAGCCCACGGTCCAAAATGATGAGAAACGAGGCTAACTTTTTTTTTCAAAATTTCAAAAAACATGGGCTATAACCCACCGTTTTTTTCATTTTTTCATTTTTTTTCAAATCCTCAAAAATGATGAAAAACTGCGCGCTATAGTATGCCGTACGATATGGGCTATAGCCCACGGTCCAAAATGATGAGAAACGAGGCTAACTTTTTTTTTCAAAATTTCAAAAAACATGGGCTATAACCCACCGTTTTTTTCATTTTTTCATTTTTTTCAAATCCTCAAAAATGATGAAAAACGGCGTGCCATAGTATGCCGTACGATATGGGCTATAGCCCACGGTCCAAAATGATGAGAAACGAGGCTAACTTTTTTTTTCAAAATTTCAAAAAACATGGGCTATAACCCACCGTTTTTTTCATTTTTCATTTTTTTCAAATCCTCAAAAATGATGAAAAACTGCGCGCTATAGTATGCCGTACGATATGGGCTATAGCCCACGGTCCAAAATGATGAGAAACGAGGCTAACTTTTTTTTTCAAAATTTCAAAAAACATGGGCTATAACCCACCGTTTTTTTCATTTTTTCATTTTTTTTCAAATCCTCAAAAATGATGAAAAACTGCGCGCTATAGTATGCCGTACGATATGGGCTATAGCCCACGGTCCAAAATGATGAGAAACGAGGCTAACTTTTTTTTTCAAAATTTCAAAAAACATGGGCTATAACCCACCGTTTTTTTCATTTTTTCATTTTTTTCAAATCCTCAAAAATGATGAAAAACGGCGTGCCATAGTATGCCGTACGATATGGGCTATAGCCCACGGTCCAAAATGATGAGAAACGAGGCTAACTTTTTTTTTCAAAATTTCAAAAAACATGGGCTATAACCCACCGTTTTTTTCATTTTTTCATTTTTTTCAAATCCTCAAAAATGATGAAAAACTGCGTGCCATAGTATGCCGTACGATATGGGCTATAGCCCACGGTCCAAAATGATGAGAAACGAGGCTAACTTTTTTTTTCAAAATTTCAAAAAACATGGGCTATAACCCACCGTTTTTTTCATTTTTTCATTTTTTTCAAATCCTCAAAAATGATGAAAAACTGCGCGCTATAGTATGCCGTACGATATGGGCTATAGCCCACGGTCCAAAATGATGAGAAACGAGGCTAACTTTTTTTTTCAAAATTTCAAAAAACATGGGCTATAACCCACCGTTTTTTTCATTTTTCATTTTTTTCAAATCCTCAAAAATGATGAAAAACGGCGTGCCATAGTATGCCGTACGATATGGGCTATAGCCCACGGTCCAAAATGATGAGAAACGAGGCTAACTTTTTTTTTCAAAATTTCAAAAAACATGGGCTATAACCCACCGTTTTTTTCATTTTTTCATTTTTTTCAAATCCTCAAAAATTATGAAAAACTGCGTGCCATAGTATGCCGTACGATATGGGCTATAGCCCACGGTCCAAAATGATGAGAAACGAGGCTAACTTTTTTTTTCAAAATTTCAAAAAACATGGGCTATAACCCACCGTTTTTTTTCATTTTTCATTTTTTTCAAATCCTCAAAAATGATGAAAAACGGCGTGCCATAGTATGCCGTACGATATGGGCTATAGCCCACGGTCCAAAATGATGAGAAACGAGGCTAACTTTTTTTTTCAAAATTTCAAAAAACATGGGCTATAACCCACCGTTTTTTTCATTTTTTCATTTTTTTCAAATCCTCAAAAATGATGAAAAACTGCGTGCCATAGTATGCCGTACGATATGGGCTATAGCCCACGGTCCAAAATGATGAGAAACGAGGCTAACTTTTTTTTTCAAAATTTCAAAAAACATGGGCTATAACCCACCGTTTTTTTCATTTTTTCATTTTTTTCAAATCCTCAAAAATGATGAAAAACGGCGTGCCATAGTATGCCGTACGATATGGGCTATAGCCCACGGTCCAAAATGATGAGAAACGAGGCTAACTTTTTTTTTTCAAAATTTCAAAAAACATGGGCTATAACCCACCGTTTTTTTCATTTTTCATTTTTTTCAAATCCTCAAAAATGATGAAAAACGGCGTGCCATAGTATGCCGTACGATATGGGCTATAGCCCACGGTCCAAAATGATGAGAAACGAGGCTAACTTTTTTTTTCAAAATTTCAAAAAACATGGGCTATAACCCACCGTTTTTTTCATTTTTTTCAAATCCTCAAAATGATGAAAAACGGCGTGCCATAGTATGCCGTACGATATGGGCTATAGCCCACGGTCCAAAATGATGAGAAACGAGGCTAACTTTTTTTTTCAAAATTTCAAAAAACATGGGCTATAACCCACCGTTTTTTTTTCATTTTTCATTTTTTTCAAATCCTCAAAAATGATGAAAAACGGCGTGCCATAGTATGCCGTACGATATGGGCTATAGCCCACGGTCCAAAATGATGAGAAACGAGGCTAACTTTTTTTTTCAAAATTTCAAAAAACATGGGCTATAACCCACCGTTTTTTTCATTTTTTCATTTTTTTCAAATCCTCAAAAATGATGAAAAACTGCGTGCCATAGTATGCCGTACGATATGGGCTATAGCCCACGGTCCAAAATGATGAGAAACGAGGCTAACTTTTTTTTTCAAAATTTCAAAAAACATGGGCTATAACCCACCGTTTTTTTCATTTTTTCATTTTTTTCAAATCCTCAAAAATGATGAAAAACGGCGTGCCATAGTATGCCGTACGATATGGGCTATAGCCCACGGTCCAAAATGATGAGAAACGAGGCTAACTTTTTTTTTTCAAAATTTCAAAAAACATGGGCTATAACCCACCGTTTTTTTCATTTTTTCATTTTTTTCAAATCCTCAAAAATGATGAAAAACGGCGTGCCATAGTATGCCGTACGATATGGGCTATAGCCCACGGTCCAAAATGATGAGAAACGAGGCTAACTTTTTTTTTTCAAAATTTCAAAAAACATGGGCTATAACCCACCGTTTTTTTCATTTTTCATTTTTTTCAAATCCTCAAAAATGATGAAAAACGGCGTGCCATAGTATGCCGTACGATATGGGCTATAGCCCACGGTCCAAAATGATGAGAAACGAGGCTAACTTTTTTTTTCAAAATTTCAAAAAACATGGGCTATAACCCACCGTTTTTTTCATTTTTTCATTTTTTTCAAATCCTCAAAAATTATGAAAAACTGCGTGCCATAGTATGCCGTACGATATGGGCTATAGCCCACGGTCCAAAATGATGAGAAACGAGGCTAACTTTTTTTTTCAAAATTTCAAAAAACATGGGCTATAACCCACCGTTTTTTTTCATTTTTCATTTTTTTCAAATCCTCAAAAATGATGAAAAACGGCGTGCCATAGTATGCCGTACGATATGGGCTATAGCCCACGGTCCAAAATGATGAGAAACGAGGCTAACTTTTTTTTTCAAAATTTCAAAAAACATGGGCTATAACCCACCGTTTTTTTCATTTTTTCATTTTTTTCAAATCCTCAAAAATGATGAAAAACTGCGTGCCATAGTATGCCGTACGATATGGGCTATAGCCCACGGTCCAAAATGATGAGAAACGAGGCTAACTTTTTTTTTCAAAATTTCAAAAAACATGGGCTATAACCCACCGTTTTTTTCATTTTTTCATTTTTTTCAAATCCTCAAAAATGATGAAAAACGGCGTGCCATAGTATGCCGTACGATATGGGCTATAGCCCACGGTCCAAAATGATGAGAAACGAGGCTAACTTTTTTTTTTCAAAATTTCAAAAAACATGGGCTATAACCCACCGTTTTTTTCATTTTTCATTTTTTTCAAATCCTCAAAAATGATGAAAAACGGCGTGCCATAGTATGCCGTACGATATGGGCTATAGCCCACGGTCCAAAATGATGAGAAACGAGGCTAACTTTTTTTTTCAAAATTTCAAAAAACATGGGCTATAACCCACCGTTTTTTTTTCATTTTTCATTTTTTTCAAATCCTCAAAAATGATGAAAAACGGCGTGCCATAGTATGCCGTACGATATGGGCTATAGCCCACGGTCCAAAATGATGAGAAACGAGGCTAACTTTTTTTTTCAAAATTTCAAAAAACATGGGCTATAACCCACCGTTTTTTTCATTTTTTCATTTTTTTCAAATCCTCAAAAATGATGAAAAACTGCGTGCCATAGTATGCCGTACGATATGGGCTATAGCCCACGGTCCAAAATGATGAGAAACGAGGCTAACTTTTTTTTTCAAAATTTCAAAAAACATGGGCTATAACCCACCGTTTTTTTCATTTTTTCATTTTTTTCAAATCCTCAAAAATGATGAAAAACGGCGTGCCATAGTATGCCGTACGATATGGGCTATAGCCCACGGTCCAAAATGATGAGAAACGAGGCTAACTTTTTTTTTTCAAAATTTCAAAAAACATGGGCTATAACCCACCGTTTTTTTCATTTTTCATTTTTTTCAAATCCTCAAAAATGATGAAAAACGGCGTGCCATAGTATGCCGTACGATATGGGCTATAGCCCACGGTCCAAAATGATGAGAAACGAGGCTAACTTTTTTTTTCAAAATTTCAAAAAACATGGGCTATAACCCACCGTTTTTTTCATTTTTTTCAAATCCTCAAAAATGATGAAAAACGGCGTGCCATAGTATGCCGTACGATATGGGCTATAGCCCACGGTCCAAAATGATGAGAAACGAGGCTAACTTTTTTTTTCAAAATTTCAAAAAACATGGGCTATAACCCACCGTTTTTTTCATTTTTTCATTTTTTTCAAATCCTCAAAAATGATGAAAAACTGCGTGCCATAGTATGCCGTACGATATGGGCTATAGCCCACGGTCCAAAATTATGAGAAACGAGGCTAACTTTTTTTTTCAAAATTTCAAAAAACATGGGCTATAACCCACCGTTTTTTTCATTTTTTCATTTTTTTCAAATCCTCAAAAATGATGAAAAACGGCGTGCCATAGTATGCCGTACGATATGGGCTATAGCCCACGGTCCAAAATGATGAGAAACGAGGCTAACTTTTTTTTTTCAAAATTTCAAAAAACATGGGCTATAACCCACCGTTTTTTTCATTTTTCATTTTTTTCAAATCCTCAAAAATGATGAAAAACGGCGTGCCATAGTATGCCGTACGATATGGGCTATAGCCCACGGTCCAAAATGATGAGAAACGAGGCTAACTTTTTTTTTCAAAATTTCAAAAAACATGGGCTATAACCCACCGTTTTTTTCATTTTTTTCAAATCCTCAAAAATGATGAAAAACGGCGTGCCATAGTATGCCGTACGATATGGGCTATAGCCCACGGTCCAAAATGATGAGAAACGAGGCTAACTTTTTTTTTCAAAATTTCAAAAAACATGGGCTATAACCCACCGTTTTTTTCATTTTTCATTTTTTTCAAATCCTCAAAAATGATGAAAAACTGCGCGCTATAGTATGCCGTACGATATGGGCTATAGCCCACGGTCCAAAATGATGAGAAACGAGGCTAACTTTTTTTTTCAAAATTTCAAAAAACATGGGCTATAACCCACCGTTTTTTTCATTTTTTCATTTTTTTTCAAATCCTCAAAAATGATGAAAAACTGCGCGCTATAGTATGCCGTACGATATGGGCTATAGCCCACGGTCCAAAATGATGAGAAACGAGGCTAACTTTTTTTTTCAAAATTTCAAAAAACATGGGCTATAACCCACCGTTTTTTTCATTTTTTCATTTTTTTCAAATCCTCAAAAATGATGAAAAACGGCGTGCCATAGTATGCCGTACGATATGGGCTATAGCCCACGGTCCAAAATGATGAGAAACGAGGCTAACTTTTTTTTTCAAAATTTCAAAAAACATGGGCTATAACCCACCGTTTTTTTCATTTTTTCATTTTTTTCAAATCCTCAAAAATGATGAAAAACTGCGTGCCATAGTATGCCGTACGATATGGGCTATAGCCCACGGTCCAAAATGATGAGAAACGAGGCTAACTTTTTTTTTCAAAATTTCAAAAAACATGGGCTATAACCCACCGTTTTTTTCATTTTTTCATTTTTTTCAAATCCTCAAAAATGATGAAAAACTGCGCGCTATAGTATGCCGTACGATATGGGCTATAGCCCACGGTCCAAAATGATGAGAAACGAGGCTAACTTTTTTTTTCAAAATTTCAAAAAACATGGGCTATAACCCACCGTTTTTTTCATTTTTCATTTTTTTCAAATCCTCAAAAATGATGAAAAACGGCGTGCCATAGTATGCCGTACGATATGGGCTATAGCCCACGGTCCAAAATGATGAGAAACGAGGCTAACTTTTTTTTTCAAAATTTCAAAAAACATGGGCTATAACCCACCGTTTTTTTCATTTTTTCATTTTTTTCAAATCCTCAAAAATGATGAAAAACGGCGTGCCATAGTATGCCGTACGATATGGGCTATAGCCCACGGTCCAAAATGATGAGAAACGAGGCTAACTTTTTTTTTCAAAATTTCAAAAAACATGGGCTATAACCCACCGTTTTTTTCATTTTTTCATTTTTTTCAAATCCTCAAAAATGATGAAAAACTGCGCGATATAGTATGCCGTACGATATGGGCTATAGCCCACGGTCCAAAATGATGAGAAACGAGGCTAACTTTTTTTTTTTTTTTTTCAAAAAACATGGGCTATAACCCACCGTTTTTTTCATTTTTTAATTTTTTTCAAATCCTCAAAAATGATGAAAAACTGCGCGCTATAGTATGCCGTACGATATGGGCTATAGCCCACGGTCCAAAATGATGAGAAACGAGGCTAACTTTTTTTTCAAAATTTCAAAAAACATGGGCTATAACCCACCGTTTATTTCATTTTTTCATTTTTTTCAAATCCTCAAAAATGATGAAAAACTGCGCGATATAGTATGCCGTACGATATGGGCTATAGCCCACGGTCCAAAATGATGAGAAACGAGGCTAACTTTTTTTTTTTTTTTTTCAAAAAACATGGGCTATAACCCACCGTTTTTTTCATTTTTTCATTTTTTTCAAATCCTCAAAAATGATGAAAAACTGCGCGCTATAGTATGCCGTACGATATGGGCTATAGCCCACGGTCCAAAATGATGAGAAACGAGGCTAACTTTTTTTTTCAAAATTTCAAAAAACATGGGCTATAACCCACCGTTTTTTTCATTTTTCATTTTTTTCAAATCCTCAAAAATGATGAAAAACGGCGTGCCATAGTATGCCGTACGATATGGGCTATAGCCCACGGTCCAAAATGATGAGAAACGAGGCTAACTTTTTTTTTCAAAATTTCAAAAAACATGGGCTATAACCCACCGTTTTTTCATTTTTTCATTTTTTTCAAATCCTCAAAAATGATGAAAAACGGCGTGCCATAGTATGCCGTACGATATGGGCTATAGCCCACGGTCCAAAATGATGAGAAACGAGGCTAACTTTTTTTTTCAAAATTTCAAAAAACATGGGCTATAACCCACCGTTTTTTTCATTTTTTCATTTTTTTCAAATCCTCAAAAATGATGAAAAACTGCGCGCTTATAGTATGCCGTACGATATGGGCTATAGCCCACGGTCCAAAATGATGAGAAACGAGGCTAACTTTTTTTTTCAAAATTTCAAAAAACATGGGCTATAACCCACCGTTTTTTTCATTTTTCATTTTTTTCAAATCCTCAAAAATGATGAAAAACGGCGTGCCATAGTATGCCGTACGATATGGGCTATAGCCCACGGTCCAAAATGATGAGAAACAAGGCTAACTTTTTTTTTCAAAATTTCAAAAAACATGGGCTATAACCCACCGTTTTTTCATTTTTTCATTTTTTTCAAATCCTCAAAAATGATGAAAAACGGCGTGCCATAGTATGCCGTACGATATGGGCTATAGCCCACGGTCCAAAATGATGAGAAACGAGGCTAACTTTTTTTTTCAAAATGTCAAAAAACATGGGCTATAACCCACCGTTTTTTTCATTTTTTCATTTTTTTTCAAATCCTCAAAAATGATGAAAAACTGCGTGCCATAGTATGCCGTACGATATGGGCTATAGCCCACGGTCCAAAATGATGAGAAACGAGGCTAACTTTTTTTTTCAAAATTTCAAAAAACATGGGCTATAACCCACCGTTTTTTTCATTTTTCATTTTTTTCAAATCCTCAAAAATGATGAAAAACGGCGTGCCATAGTATGCCGTACGATATGGGCTATAGCCCACGGTCCAAAATGATGAGAAACGAGGCTAACTTTTTTTTTCAAAATTTCAAAAAACATGGGCTATAACCCACCGTTTTTTTCATTTTTCATTTTTTTCAAATCCTCAAAAATGATGAAAAACGGCGTGCCATAGTATGCCGTACGATATGGGCTATAGCCCACGGTCCAAAATGATGAGAAACGAGGCTAACTTTTTTTTTCAAAATTTCAAAAAACATGGGCTATAACCCACCGTTTTTTTCATTTTTCATTTTTTTCAAATCCTCAAAAATGATGAAAAACGGCGTGCCATAGTATGCCGTACGATATGGGCTATAGCCCACGGTCCAAAATGATGAGAAACGAGGCTAACTTTTTTTTTCAAAATTTCAAAAAACATGGGCTATAACCCACCGTTTTTTTCATTTTTCATTTTTTTCAAATCCTCAAAAATGATGAAAAACGGCGTGCCATAGTATGCCGTACGATATGGGCTATAGCCCACGGTCCAAAATGATGAGAAACGAGGCTAACTTTTTTTTTCAAAATTTCAAAAAACATGGGCTATAACCCACCGTTTTTTTTATTTTTCATTTTTTTCAAATCCTCAAAAATGATGAAAAACGGCCCCCAGCAACTGACAGGTAGGTACTGCATGGGTTCCCCGGACCCCCCAGTCTGAGAATCACTGTGCTATTGTAGGCTATAGGCCTATTGTTATTATAGGTCAGTCCCAGTCCGTAAACAATGAAGTTGGTGCTTTGCATGAAAGTAAGGATAGCACTCCATCCATTAAATCACTCACAATACACTTGTAGGCTATGGCGTATCGTATGACTCCCAGAGGCTAAAGCGGGGAAACGTTTTAGCTGTCAGACTCGCTGCTTTAGTCGTTGTCTGCATGAGAATCACTGCTCCAGGCCAGGGTATACTGCTTTTGTTATATTGTATTAAAGTTAGAGAACATTACCACAGTGAGGGTGGAAAAAGGATTCCACGTTGGAATTTGGCATACAGGCATACTGACATACAGGCATACAGACATAGACATACAGGCATAACTAATTGTTATATTTTTGTTGTGTGTTTTTGGTGAACACAAGAGACAATGGGTACATAACACACATCAGGGGGATTTGCAATAGTAAAAGGATACAGCATTCAATGTACAATAATTTCAAGTAATAGTAGAGATAAAAAACAAAAAGGTTCTTTATTGTTACATCCTACAGTCCGGTACTTGTGCACAGCGTAACATTATTGTGTTTTCCAAGCTCTATGTGCAACAGCAGTAGATAGGGAAGATGAAGAGAAGAGTTGTGTAATTTCACAGAGTTCAACAGAAATGTTTAAAAGTATTTTTTTTGTGATTTTACATTGAAAGAAAAAGGGATGTAGTGATATGTGCTATAACAGCCACTAGATGGCAATGATGACTATATACTATTTACTGCTACATCTAGACCAGTGGTAGTGACTTACTTTGACTTATTCCTGTAGGCTCCTAGGTGGAGCATAGGGCCACAATCACACCCCGCCATCGGACTCTGTTTTGAGCAGTTTTGTTCAGCTGGGCCCACGATAATCCAGTCGACTTTGCCTCACTCTCCACTGATCTTCTCCAGGTCTGTTTTGGCCTCCCCACTTTTCTTTTGCCCTGTGGGTTCCAGTCCAGTGCCCTGTGGGTTCCAGTCCAGTGCCCTGTGGGTTCCAGTCCAGTGCTTGCCTAGTGATGTTGTCAGTAGGTTTTCGGAGGGTATGTCCAATCCACCCCCACTTTCTCTTCTTCACATCCTGGCTGATGGAGTTTTGGTTGGTTTTCTCCAACAGGCTGGCATTTGATATTTTATCAGGCCACCTGATGTTCAGAATGCGCCTTAGGCACCTGTTGACAAATGTCTGGAGTTTGTTGGTGGTAGTGTTTGTCACTCTCCATGTCTCTGATCCATAGAGGAGAACTGATTTGACATTGGTGTTAAATATTCTGATTTTATTATGGAGGGACAGTGCCTTGGAGTTCCAGATGGGTCGTAGCGTGGTGAAAACGTGTCTGGCCTTGTTTATTCTGCTTTTGATGTCATCGTCTGATCGACCAGTGGTAGTACCCAAACCTTTTCATGTCAAGGAACTAATTATCCCGCGGACCCCCATTTGAAAACGCATGCCAGGGACCCCCATAAGAGATTTATTTTATGGCTCTAGTCATGATTCTCAACCTGTTTAACCACCAGTTTGACATGCATTAGTCTACGGACCACATTTAATGGCATTTCTATCTCTGGGTCCCCCAATTTATTAATTAATTAATTTTCATGGGTCCCCAGCCAAAAACGTTGAGTAACGGATGGACGGGCCGGACACACACACACACACACACACACACACACACACACACACACACACACACACACACACACACACACACACACACACACACACACACACACACACACACACACACACACACACACACACACACACACACACAGTGGTGCGTGTCTGTCCATGCACATCAGTCCTAATACGGGAGTTTGCATGCTATAGCAGCCAGGCTTATATAATCACATGCACTGTTCTCGTTCCTGTGTAGAATCTAGGTTAAGTCCTTCCGTGCAAATCAGTGACGCTTGACGTGAACTACGGGGGTGAACATGACATGCTGTAATTGGCTCTAGATCAGTGGTTCTCAACCAGTGGTCCTGGAGGGGGTTCCAGGTGGTCCACAGCTAAATGATGGAGAGTTGGTAGCCAAATGGACCCTTAATTTAAAGATCTTTAACTCTTGAGAGTGTAAAATGAAACCAAATGGACCCTTACGGGGTCCATTTGGTTTCATTTGATGCTCTCAAGAGTTAAATATTGTTAAACATCTTGGCATTACGTCATTTACAAGAAGTCCAACACACCAACATAGAATCTACAACTTGGCAGGTTGCAGATAACCAACACACCAACATAGAATCTACAGCTTGGCAGGTTGCAGATAACCAACACACCAACATAGAATCTACAGCGTGGCAGGTTGCAGATAACCAACACACCAACATAGAATCTACAGCGTGTCAGGTTGCAGATAACCAACACACCAACATAGAATCTACAGCGTGGCAGGTTGCAGATAACCAACACACCAACATAGAATCTACAGCGTGTCAGGTTGCAGATAACCAACACACCAACATAGAATCTACAGCGTGGCAGGTTGCAGATAACCAACACACCAACATAGAATCTACAGCGTGCGGCAGGTTGCAGATAACCAACACACCAACATAGAATCTACAGTGTGGCAGATTGCAGATAACCAACACACCAACATAGCCAACTCAAAATGTATGCTCATCAGCAACAGATTAATATTAATGTCAGCTATATTTGCCGATACCTATTTTGAACGATATAGTGGCAAATATCGTCCGATATCAATATCAATACATCAGTGCGTCACTAGTGTGTGTACTGTGTGTGTGTGTGTGTGTGTGTGTGTGTGTGTGTGTGTGTGTGTGATTATTATTTTGGCAAATAATTTTGGCAAATAATTTTGGCAAATCATTTTGTGTGTGTGTGTGTGTGTGTGTGTGTGTGTGTGTGTGTGTGTCGCATCAGCACAAACACAAGAGCATATGGATATGGATGGATGTATATACAGTAGTTGCTGTCGGGCAGAAACCTTGTATCTCCATTTTTCAAGTTTTTATGTTTTGTCGTGAACTAATGCCCTTTGATCACAACAGCAGATCTACAGTGTCACTGATGAAGGCTGGATAGCCGAAACGTTTGTTCTTATAGGCTAAAAGAGAAAACTCACTCTTGCCACTCCGTGTGTATACTGTATGGTGTATGCCTGCATACAGTACATGTAGGACTACTGCACTGCATGCATGTTTACTGTATTGTTTAGTTTTATTTTCCAAGCTCGGGAGCGCTTCATGTTTGATTGTGAATTCATTTGTGAAAGAGCATAATTAATTGACCTAACGATTGCATCACACAGCATCAGGGGCCTGAGGCCGTAAAGCAGTGATTACGTAACTGAAGAATGAAACAACTGTTAGTGTCCCGCTTCATATAATTTAGGCGACCCGGTAGTACGGCTGTTTGTTTAAACATTAAGCAAACAAAAAATATATACCGGTATGTAAACAAACAAACACTTAAAATTTAACCCTGGCCTTGGCGGGCAGAGTGGCCCAGGACTCCAGGCTGGTAATCCGTGTCACGGGTTTGAGTCCCGAGCCTGACGACCTTTGCTGCGTGTCTCCCCCAAGAAATAATACATAAATAAATGTTTATTTTATTGCCCAGGCCTAGTAAGAAAGGTCCCATGTTGGTACTTAACCATTACGTGAATTAATAATGACACTAATTAATTCCATGAATGACAGAACTGACAAATAAAGAAATCTTGGAGCCAGCCAGCCAGCCTCTCTCTCTCTCTCTCTCTCTCTATTGTTGGTTGGATACTAAATGCATGAAAATATATATTTTCCAGAAAATCCCTTAGTTATGCCAGTTACAGTGCACACGCACGCAGCTAAATGTCGACGTGTACTGTAGTTTCTACTCCAAGACAAGATGATAAAATATGTATTTGGGACAAACATTCATCTATGTAGCCCCACAGTCCACTTACTGCAATTAACTCTGTGCAAAATATGCTTTCTGCGTGTGTTCTTTTTGACTTTCTTCAATGGCAGCCTGCCTAGCTGTTCCCAGAAGTAGATTAAGCACAGTAAATTACACCACTGCCTTTCTTCTATAGCACCACCCTGAGGCCAAAACATCCACTAATGGTCATGCCCACACACACATATATAGTCATGGCCATAATACGCTCGTATCTGACAGGTCAGCTCTTCATAAATGCCTGTATATGGGCGTATCGTCGTGCTTCAGTAGGGCATGTCCAGTGCATATACACACTGTATGAGCATATCTGTGCGCCAGACACAGACACTTGATGAACATTATGTGGTAGATGACATAACATTCAGGAAATCCAACTCTTTTTTTAAAAAGGCTTTAGTGTCACGGTGCGAGGCAGAGAGGTGTAGAAGTGCAGAGAGTCAAGCGGAGGACAGGATGGTACGTTCAGATGGAAGGGGTTTCTTAACTATGAAGAAACCAGGAACAGGCACGAGGAAACACTAGGAAACTAAGGCCCTCATTTGTCAACACGGTGTACACCCAAATGTGGGTGTACACTGTACAGTACACCCTTATTTGCGTGTACACCGCGTTGATAAATGAGGGCCTAACACTGGGAATTGAGAATTCAAGCTTTTAGCATTCAAATAGGAAATAGGACTGAACGCGAATACTGAACGCGAATACAAATCAACAGACGTGAAAACACAAAGGCAAATAGACAAGGGCTAACTATAGACACAGGTGAACACAACTGACAATCAACACTGGGATAGGCTGGGGGACTAAGAGGATGTTCTGGAAAACATGGACTAATCACAAAGTTAGACGTCAGAAGTCAGGTACAGAACTACACGTACAGTGGCAAAATAATGCTACAGAGTGTAAGGTAAACTCTAACTGGAAATAAGAAACAAGGAAAACACAATACTACAAAATCACAGTAAAAACCAAACAGAAACATAGAAACACTAACTAAAACTAAGAACAAGGATACACAATATGAATACACGGATCGTGACACTTTAGGACTTCATTCGCATGACATTTTGTTTATCAGAATAGCATGGATATTCTTTAGTGAAATTGTATTTTTCTTTAAACAATATGTCATACCCATAGACATATCTTTTTTTTTAAGTCTACGATTACAAGGAAACATTTTTATTTTAAAAACTGTCATCTTTTCATTAAAACTCATTTATATTGAGCAGCACGGTGTGCTTTATTAGACTGTTTTATTTTGCTTATGCAGCATTTCTAAGATGGATGTCACAACAATAATGCAATAAACCTCAGTAAGAATATATAATTGTGAGTGCCATCTTATTCACTGACAGAAGCACTATGCTTTGCTAGAGTTTTAGGGGTGCCTCACATGGAAAAGTAAAGTGCTGTACTTGACGTCATCTTGTCCCTAACACAAACATTAAATGCCATTAACAATAAAGATAATTTAATGTTTGTGTTGGCACTTGTGTGGCACCGTTACATCCCCTAATCAACATGAGTTAGACTTTAAAGGGATAGTTCAGATTTTGTTTTTACTTTAGCTGTATGAAATACTTGCCATTAATATAGTGGTTGCAACTGTATTAATTGATTGCCCGAGTCCCGTTGTGAGAGTTCTGCTCTGGTTTTGGTGAAATATTGAGTAGTTCCGGTCATTTTGTGGGGGGCACACATGCAGTAAAAGTAAATTAATCCACAACGATAATTTGTATTGTTGACCTATTTATTTCTAAAATATTAGTGCAACTTTCGTTCATTTTTTACCACTCTATCACACGGAACTATGTTTTTTGTGTCCATATCACTACGCCCAAAAAATAGTTCCATGTGATAGAGGGGTCAAGGTTGAACGAAAGTTGCGCTAATATTTTAGAAATAGGTCAACAATACAAATGTACTTTTACTGCGTGGCCCCAGTGCCCCCCACAAAATGACCGGAACTACTTCATATTAACCAAAACCAGAGCAGAACTCCCACCATGGGACTCGGACAATCAATTAATACAGTTGCAAGCACTATATTAATGGCAAGTATTTCATACAGCTTAAGTTAAGAAAATCTGATTTGTTTAAATAAATGGGACCATAATTTTCCAAAAAGAAAATTATGAAAATGAGACTTTAAACTAGTGACTGGAAGCAGAAAGTAATCATGACCATGTCTATTAAGGTAATACAGTCGAGGTGAAGTTCAACCAATTCAACCACTTTTCTAGTTTGTGTTATTCTTTTGAAAATTAAAACAACGGTGCATAAAAACATAAAAAAAATATATTAAAAATAAATGAAGTGTAATTCAAATTACTTCTACAGTGAATATAACGGGTTTCTTATTTTTATTTTCACAAATTCAGTATATTAAACATTGTTTAAAAGTCCTTTGAAATGCAGTGTCATCCTTGAACAGTTGGTATATGCCATCCAGCAATTTATTCAGACGATGACCTGAGCTGACTCTATTTGCATATCTCGAGTACCAACATGCATAACGATACTGTGTCTTTGCCCATATAAGGTCAACTTCCTTGCTGTGGTTCAACAGGGGGCCAGCAGGGCTGTCACCTAGCATCATGTGGCATACTGCGTCCTGTTGCGGTGGCATGCTGGCCGTGTGGTACGATGGCATAATGTGAGGATTCATCAGGATGCTCCACGGGTCAGTGGAGCTCCGCGAGGTGTGACTCATCCCCATGTGCTGCCTGGCCTGCCAGAGGTTCTCTTTACTCAAGTAAACGCAGCAACACAATATGAACGTAAAGAAAGAAAAGCAGGAAAGCAATTTCCTCTGGAAACTGGCTGCACTTGGTTAAGGCTGTTTGCCGAAACGCGTCAGTGTTCTCAAATTGAAAGAGAAATTGAACAATATGAAAGTACACTTAACAATGGCCCTGTGTTTGACACGAGCATGGGATCTTCTTCAGGTTTGAGACGAGTAAGGACGTGCTGTGATTGGCCAGTAGCCAGTCGTGGGCAAACGCTCTCGCCAGAACATGATTTACTATTCTGTCCTTTATCGGGTCGCAACTCCAACGGGGGTGAGTCGGCTAAGCGAACTTCGCATCGTTCGGCACGAACGCATATTTGACATCTCCAGTAAAAGTACAAATGGGCGTCAAGCACTTTTTGAGCCCCTCCTATGCCCAGCTTTCCGGGTTTGTGTGAACACAAACATTGTCATGGGATTGGCTGATCACCCCATAGTGATGATTTGTTTGGCTGAGCAAAGTACATATTGAAGATAAAAGTGAGGGTAGAAAAGTGAAGATGGAAAAGTGAAGACGCAAATTGCGATTGGCCGGAATGTGATGATGTATGACGACAAGAGCGCCCCTCACTTCACACGGGTGTGATTCTTCTAACTCTGAGAGGATACAATTCAGCCCCGTTCCAGGGCTCTATGCTATGCTCCTCTACACTAAATATGCTCTGCAAAAATAATTGGTGATCTACAAAAAGCTGATTAATCCACAACCACACACAAAAATAGCAGGGGGAAAAAGCAGAAGTTTGATTGAAATCAGAAATTAACATTCAGACTGTCAGGAAATGCATCACAATCATCAAACAAACAAAAAAGCAATCCATCACATTTTTCTTCTTTCAACTTGAGAGGTGCAATAATTTGTCATTTTTAATCATATCAGCTGAATCCTGACTGCTACATTTTCAGTCAGCACCCAGAGAAAGGTGTGTGCAGAGAACACGCTTGCATCGTTGTGCTGAATAGGGATTATATTATAATGCTTATATATTCATATCTCGTATGATGAATAGCCAATCTGCTCATGAGTCGCAACGCGAAGTGCTCTGAGCTTGTAGATCGGATATTTTCGGTGTGCAACACTGCCACGCCCACGCTATCAGGCAGCAACAGAATGTCTTTAGTCTGTTTGAATGATATAATATGTGAGGAAAACTGTCTCTGCTGTTTGATGAGGAGCAGACGACAGGCAAGTCAATGCAGTCCTTTGTATCGTTTAACCCATTCTGAACGGGAACCCCTTTTGGTGTTGGCATCATGTTATGCTTTAGCTATTTTTGAAAAATTCGAAGAACGACTGACATTTTTAGAATCTGATCTCAGGTCAGAATGGGTTCATCAGACCAGTGTGTTGTCCAGTGGAAACCTCGCATGAATCTGATCTCAGGTCAGAATGGGTTAAAATTGTGAAAGGAGACTCAGGCAGTTTTCGCAGTTCTCTGGCCTTTCATTCACCCCATATGACTAATTATTCATCACATTATTTCAACTTTTTAATTTGGCTTTGGAGAGTTAAGCTAAACAGCAATCATGTATAGATTTATGTGCAGGTTAAAACAGACTCTGAGAACAGCATCATCATTGCATCACTTTCTAACCCTGCTAAGAGCTCTGTCAGACTATCATCAAAGCTGTGGAGCCACTGGCATTCTAGCCTGTATGTACAGAGATAAGTCCCCCCCTGTTTGTTTGTTTATTTATAGTTTGTTTACTTTTGTGTTTTTATGTTTTATGTGCTCCGCCCTATGTGCCCCCCTGTGAGTATCTTGAATAAAGTTTGAATTGAATTGAATTGAATAATGTCACGCAAGTGTGACCTAAACTGGCAACAAACGGTAAGTTTGTTTTTTCAAAAGTTTTCATGTAAGCATCCATTTGTAACAGATGCAAACATGGGAAAAGTACTACTGAACTATAGTAACTTAAGGTAAGTAGTTGTATTGAATGAACATGAAGTAGCCTACAGTATATCCACATAAGTAGGCCCAAAGCCTGAATACCTCCACTGCAGATTGCACTGCCATGCATACATCAAACATAACATGCAAGTAGAAAAATGTCCCAGTAGCCTATACATTGTCACGAATCACGATGTTGGACATTTAATATGTCTACTTACTTAGAAACAAACTGATGGCTTGGGATGGTAACAGCACTCAGAAACTATCTTGCTGAATTGTTTACAGGGGAAAAGGGAACTGACTAGTCACTCACTTCCTGTTTTCACCCCTCAATGCCTTCTGACAGAAATACAAGGGGTTGGGCCATTATGCATCCAGCAAGCCTGACCCAGTAGTCACTTTGAGTGGCACCACCACACAAAGAGCATGCAATGCATATGCCCCCTAAAGACAGTCAAGTCACATGAGGAACATATTCCATTACATAAATATAAATTACCATATTGTGTTCAGAAGTATTGACCGTTAGCGAGGGTCTGTGTTTGGAGTACTGTAGGTCTTGTACCAGTCAGTTCTCTGCACTTTGGCCGCAGCATTTTAAATGAGCTGGAGCCTTTGTTACAGTGCAGTCGTTTTAGGGAAGTACGGCTTAAAATGACCTAAATTTATGATGTACATTATCATCATTGTTTCTGTACTTATTATACTGGTGTTCCTTCCGCTTTGTGGTCAGAGGTTTAAATATTGCCTCCAAGAAGATGAGCAATACCCTTTAATAAGTGGAAGACTGTACACTAGCTGTTCGTGAAAGACTACATTGTCAAGCTGTTGCAATTTGCTGATGTTAAGAGTCAGAGGACGACATTGTGAGATATTATCACTATTAATGACAAGAATACTCGCAGTCCTATACTCTATGGCACAATAATCTGCGAAAATCTACAATCTATCTCAGCATGTCAACGAGACACTTTGTGAGCTTGTATAGGTTGTAAATTGGCTATTTTTCAGTGAATGGATTTGGCGTAGAGGGGGAAAAAAATAAGTACCCCTGTGTCAACCCATTGAACCTGAGCAAAACACTCACATGCACGCACGTGTACACACACACACACACACACACACACACACACACACACACACACACACACACACACACACACACACACACACACACACACACTTTAAAATCATTATTGCCCCAGTGAGGAACGTTTAGAAGGAGCTGGAGCCTTCCTACAGATTTCTTGGAAAGTCCAGCTCGAAATGCAATGACCTAAAATGTGTGTTATTATTATTTTGGTTTTTACTTCTGCTTCGTGGTAAATGTTTAAGACAAGTGCCGCCTCCAAGAAGATGACTGGGACATGAGTAACAATACCCAAGGTTTGAGTAATATACGTATGCTTTGTTTTAACACTGTTTATGGAGAAGCATGCAGCGCACAACACAGCACAGCTGAACTCTACAGATAGATTTAGGGTTTGTACTTTATGTCTGTCATTTCATTAAAAGTAGTAGCTCTGTATTAGATGAACTGGATTTCTTTCAACCTAGACTTTACTTTTGCATCGAATACATCCTTTACTTTTGCTACGAATAGGCCTCCTATACATACTTTATGTTGTCACTGTGTTTGTGCTCTACAGAGATTTGGAGTGTTCCTTCAGAGGCCGAGATTTGTACACGTGCTGCCTGCCACTTCTTTCACAACATGTACATCCCGGCAGCAACACTGCAGTGCTTCAGGGACCTGGGATCTCTGGCCTTGGAGGTTTATGTAAGTGGCGCCAGGAGGGACAGCTGGAGGTCAACAGTGCTGCTCCTCCTCACCTGTCTCCTGTTCAGTGCCCTGCTGGGCTCCCTGCTCCTCCTGTACCTCCTCCACGCGCTGGGCACCGCGGCGGAGGTGGCCGGGGGCACCGCGGCCTCCGTGGGAGCACTGCTGGCGCTCGCCCTCTTTCTCTCAAAGACGGTGCGCTGTGCCGCCGTTCTGTTTCTGGTCTCCTGCTTCATGAAGCAGAGTCGCAAGCTGCTCCTGACCGCCTGGGTCAGCTTTGTGGTGTTGAGGAACGTCCAGAACACGTTGGACAACCTCACGGGCCTCACCGGGAGCATGATATGCAACTTGCAAGCAAAGAAGGAATATATCGCCACGCCGCTGGAAAAATACATCGAGATGCTGAACTGGGTCGGGGACATGCTCAGGCAATTTCCTGATATCAGCGTGGTCAATTTTGATTCCAAACTCGACATTTCACTCAAGATATACGACGGCAAATTCAAGGAGAAACTCGTGGACGCCAGGCAGAATCTGAACAAAACCGCCATATGCATCCGGTCCGCTTTGAACGCGGTGTCCTCTGTGAGTGACAGGATGTTCCCCGCGCTCAGCTTCCTCCTGCTTGTGACTTTTATCGCGCTGCACGTGAGGAAGTATTGCAACAACTTGAAATATCAAAACAAGTTCATAAGCAGCAGATTCGTCTCCTTTGACGAGAAGCAGAGGGCGGCAGGGAGGCCTCACGCCATGCCCCTCACGCCTGCCGAGGCAAAGCGTTACGTCTCCATCCTGTCCGCTCGGCCCACCTCCAAGGAAGGGAAAGCCATGCTGAAATTTGGAGTTCCAATATTCACCCATTTCGTGGCCTGGGTGGTGTTTGTTTGTGTGGATGGATTGATATACTGGTTTGTTAATATTGTAACTGTGCAACTGGCACAGCTGAAACCACTCCAAGTCCCCTTGATTATGAGCATCCAGGTAGGTTATGTTGGTTAAAAACTATAATTTGAGCAAGGCAATATCTTGATAATGTGATGATACTATTATTTGTTACAAAAAATTATCAGAAAGTGAAAATATGCAGATCTACAAAAGCTCAATTGACCATGCGTTGTGAGCTTTTAGACCTGCTATTTTCTTTAACATTTTAGATGTTTTTTTAAATGATACATAAATGACAAAAAGACCACACTTGACTCCCATCATGATATTACAATAATGCCAAAATCCCAGATGATATCTTTGTGAGAATGATCGTCCCTCTGGAAACAGTACAGAGGTGTATTTATGACTAGGCCTACACAGGAACACATACAAGCACAACACCTGATGCTCCACTCTCAGCCCAAACCTCAGTGCACTGGCAGCCTGTTATATTCAGCTGTGCTGATTGAATGTGGACTGTACCATTATACAGGGGTATACATACCGTGAATAGTGTTTATAGCTATCTAGCTATATATCTTGTGTTGTGTTTATAGCAGACTCCTCACTCAAATGTGCACTTGCAGTTTGGGCAACTCGAAAGCAAACTCCACATGCCCCAACATTTAATTGACTTGCCATAGTGTCAACCGGCCCTTACCCCTGTGTCGGATCCGTGGTTCGTAGCCGACAGTAGAATCATAAATCCCTAGTCCAGATGTGCCGCCCAATCCATCGCACGAGACTCGGAGTTCTTTTTACTGCTGTTTATTTAACACCGTAGAACTGACATACAAAAACAAGACAACAAAACAAAACATTAAGTTGGACGTTCATCATAATAATACATGACTTTCACAATAAGATTCAAGAACAAATACAATATTACTGACCACTTTGCCTGCTTGCACATGAATGGGGGGGGGGTGGGGGGGTCGACTTGGATCCTTCAGTCTTTCTTGAAAACCCTTTTTGTTTTCTCTTCTTTTCTCTATTTTACTTTTGCTGTAGGCTACTTAACTTTACTTTCTTCTGCTTTGCATGTTATAGTTCTCTTTACTTCTTCTAGTTTACTTTACTTATTCTGGTCTACTTTGTTTTCTTTCTTAATTCCAACTTCTTTTGCACAGAACTCTCTCTCTCTCTCTCTCTCTCTCTCAGCGATCCGGGACAGTGCATTTCCTTCTGCGCAATGATAACCTCTGACCTCTCTCACACACAAACCGGAGTAAACACAGACACACAACGAGAAACCCACAACACATTGAACACACCTAGAGCGCCCCCAAGAGGACAAAACACAGAAATAAAACCATGACATGGCAGCAGTAACACCAGATGAGTATGTTTAGATAATCATCTCATATCCATGATGTATCATTCCAGGCCATTACATCTATCCTAGGCGTGAGCCTAGGCCTGGAGAACAGCAGCAGCAGAGACTTCTCCTACAATGTGAGCCTGTTTGAGGAGAGATGCCTCTATGAACCGAAGCTGCTGCTCCATAACTCAGTGTTCCCCATGGCTGCCCTGCTCGCTGCGCTGCTGGCCATGGCCCTGATGGCCACCAAGCTTAAACAGCTGAGGCTGATCCTGTGCGAGCGCTTCTTCTCCGCCCCGGCAGAGGAGAGGGCCAAGTACCTCCACGCCAAGATCCTGCGGAAAAGATCAAAGGGGTTATTATTATTGGGAACGGATGCAGACGAGAGCGGTTTGAGGGCTCTCGTTTTCAAGGTTTGAAAGAACTACAAAAAAATTGAGTTTGCGTTTTGTTTGTTCCATGCATGGATGGATGCCCTCGATTAGGTGTTCTTTAAAACGGATCTATTTGTTGATTTGTTTTTGTTTGTTTTCTCTCATCACCAGGCACATTTCTGGTTTCCGTTGCTCTGCAGACCGAAGGAGGATGACAGTTCTAATGTGTGAACAGTATGCCCGTTACCGTTGAACAAAGTCCCCTGCCCATTGTACAGTAAATCGCTTTTCTTTTATGCTGAGGGAAATTTCTATTAGCTTGCTTTAGATTGCTTTACTGCTTTAGAGTTTATGTTTTACATTATGTATATTTTTACTGTACTGTACTCCCTGGCCTCTCTCTGTGTGTGTGTGTGTGTGTGTGTGTGTGTGTGTGTGTGTGTGTGTGTGTGTGTTGCAGCTACGTACACGTACACATACATACCCACATAACTCCGTGTGGCTCGCACCACTCAAACAAATATGATTTAGCAAAAAACCTGCCTTGCATGGTGGCTCTCTATAGGCTATAACAAGCCCATGTGGCCCAACGGTGCCGGAGAATAACTGCTCACAGACAGAAAGATGGACACACACACACACACACACACACACACACACACACACACACACACACACACACACACACACACACACACACACACACACACACACACATGCTTGTTGGGTGTTGTATGGTATTTAATCAAATCCTCATGAGGACACCTACTGTTACTGATCCACTTACTCCCAGCTGCTGCTCAGCAGGTCAGGTGACCTCAGCCAGCTGACTGTTTGTCCTTGGCGGTCTTATGATAGCAGCGGCATCATGCACACACACACACACACACACACACACACACACACACACACACACACACACACACACACACACACACACACACACACACAATCTCTCTCTCACATAATGCTTAATCTGTATGCTGATTGCACGTGTCGTATATGCATAGATATAATACATCTAGAGCGGGCAGATTGTCCGGGTGTCCGGCTTTTAATTTCAATGAAAGTTGCTCACCCGGAAGTCTGCCGGCATTTATACCCCAAATAAGGGATTGGCCGCAATATTGAGGGCGAACCCGTGACAGGGCTGTCACAGCCCTGTGACATGACGCTGTCACTGATATGATATCCACACAATACTGACCATGATACTGACCGGCTGACGCAACTGGTCCATGTCCACTGTTGTTTTGTCTTTGAGGGGCGCCAGCCCCCTCCTATACACACAGGTTTAATGTTTGTCTTTAGTTCAATGTTTGTTTTGTATAAACGCCACTGAAATTTACGTCATAATGTACCTCATTACGTCATATTGTCTCTTTATTGTTCATGGCGTTTAATGTTTGTGTTGGCACCGTTTGTTTTACATTACCTAATCAACACGAGTTAGACTTTAATATATTAGCGCCCCTCACTTCACACGGGTGTGATTTTTATGGTATTTGAGCTTCCGAGCTTCCTTCCTTGAGGGAGTTCCAGGGGGTCCCCAGCTAAATGATAGTTTGGAACCAAATGGACCCTAATGTAATGGTCTGTAACTCTGAGAGTGTACAAATGGAACCATGTGTACACTCTCAGAGTTAAATCCTTGACATGAAAGTTTGGGAACCACTACCCTATATATATCCATTATCTATTACCTAACCAGTGCATGAAGTGAATCTAAATCTAATCGTTTATTAGTAATTAGTAATTATTAGTAATGGAAATTGGGGAAATTGCGGAATTGCGGAAATGGAAATTGCGGAAATTGCGAAATTGCGGAATTGCGGAAATGGAAATTGCGGAAATTGCTGAAATGGAAATTGCGGAAATTGCTCGTTAATAAATGAATCGTTATTATAACTATGCTACTGTATTTGCAGTGCAGTATCTGGGACTCACTGTATATAAGGTACTGTATGTATGTCTGTATGCGTGTTTGTTCATCATATCATTTTGCCAATACTCAGCATCATTGTAAATTGTGTAATATCCATTTTTTTATTTTTAATTTGAAAAATAACTTACATAAATCTCTGTACTCAACCATACTTTACCAAGACATAGCCTTGGCATTAACACATTGCACAAAAATAAATAAAAATTAAAAGGCATTCAAAAGGATAAATAAACATGTCTTTGTCATCGTGCGAGGCATTATTCCCATTCCGGAAAGATTCTATCAGTCTATTCATGTTAGCTTGTTTATTAAATTGTGACATCTAACGGTATGTACAATGAAAATAAAAATGGAAATATATAGCTTCTTACAGCAAACCAGGCCTTCCATGGAAAAGGAATAGTGCCTCAGGTCAATTTCATTCAGACATACTGCAACTATAAGATTCATATACACTTCCCAGACTTGAGAAGCATTATATAATTACTAAAAAATAGAAAATAAAAAATAAACTGGTCTTGGCTTTGAAATAAACTAACAAAAATATATAGTAAATGAATTTCATTTTCATTAAACAAGGAGAAAAAAAAAAAAAGCATTTCGTGTGGCAATATCCCTTTGTTGTTTGACTTTGTGGTAAGCTCATCTCTTTTATTCAGTGCTTGTAAAATTAAACTTTTCAGCAACACACAACTTCTTTGCATGTTGACTGCCTCTTGATTGGGTACCAATACAGATTATTTTTGCATGTTAGTCAACAATACTGAAATACACTTGCAATCACAACTGTTTTGTCAACCTCCATTAATTATAAAATAGTTTCCATGTCACTCTTTTTTTTCCTTTTTTTTCTCAAAAATAAATAAAATCATGATTTTTTTTTTTTGGGGGGTGGGGGTGGGGTGGGAGTGGAATCTCTTTTTTTTTTTTTTTTTCCTTTTTGTCAAAACTTGAATAACTGGCCATAAAAGACCAATAAACTAATTTAATCGGCCATAAAAGACCAACAAACTAATTTGCTGTAGAATTCAATGTAAGGTGCGGGAGGAAAGTAACGAAGTTGATCATGCACTGTACAAGAAACTGCAAAAACTCCAAATATCGTCTTTATCAAAACATGCTGAGTTTACTGTAAGGTGTGCCCAAGCCATGTTGCAGAAAAATCCCTTTTCAACATGCTTGTTAAACAAATCAACTCCAAAATAAAATACATACCGAAAACAATACGGAACTGTAAAATAACGAACAGTCCGAAAAAATCTGGACAATATCAGGGGATTGGACAATGGTAGCAATGAATAATACAATGAATAGTACCCTGGAACAACGGGGGGGGGGGGGGGGGGGGGAGAAGAGAAACATGTACAATTTGCACATAATGTTTATCTTCATAAGGCTTTTGCCTTTTTACAATGAAATAAATAATTTACATTTATTTTCATTATACTTTTTGTCACATAAACATTTTCTTTTTGATAAATAACTCCAAAAATGTTCCTTTTAAGTTTCCCTTTATCTGCATGTCTGTAAAACACAGACTAATGGATGGTCTAAAAGAATGATAAACAATGTGTCTGTTTAATCACGCCGTTGCATTCACTCTCCTTGAAAACCATGCACTAGTGACATTTATCTTTAAAAATAATATAAATTGTTGAAAATGGCTGATCTGTTTTGTTTGTTTCTCTTCATCTTTTTTAAATTTAAATTTTTTTTGCAAGTTGCAGCCTCAAGAAAATAATTAAAAATGTATTTTATTTTTAATTCAGCTAAATTATTTTGTCCATGCAAAAAAAATAAAAAAATCCTCCTTTTTAAATTTCATACAATATATCAACAGAGAAAGAATGGTCGTTGGATCATTACAAGTTCTGTGAGGGTTTCTGATAATTTACTGGTTGTTCTGGAGCATCGAATAAGGTAGTCACTGCAGTATTGCCTTTGATTAACTTAACCCATATTAGGCGGGAACCCCTTTTTGTGTTCATGTCATGTCATGCTTTAGCTATTGAAAAATAGCAGATCTACAAGCTTGTAGGTCTGCCATTTTTGAAAAATCGAAGAACGACTGACATAGAAACATAGCTTCTTCAGATAACTGTCATTTTCAAACAGACATTTTTAGAATCTGATCTCAGGTCAGAATGGGTTAAAACAAGTCTCTCTGGGGTGATCTATACCAGTGTGGTTGGATGCTGCATATAAACGGATCAGTATCAGAGGGGCCTGCAGTATCTCTGGATGTGTTTAGTTTAGTTTTTTGGAGAGGAGGGGGAGGGAGGGAGGGAGGGAGGGGTGGATTGTGTGCACAAGCTGAGACGCACCTCTCATAAAGTAAAAAATAAATAAAATAAAGGTCTCCAAGGCTCCGTCTACAACACGGCTAGGTCTGTTGGCGTGGCGTGACCAAGCTTCTGGTATCAGGAACACCTGTCAACCCCTTCAGGTACAAGTATACAATATGTACACTGACATCAAAGAAATTATGTTCAAATTAAATTAAAAAAATAAATTAAAAATTAAAAAAAATAAATTAAAAAAAAGGAACATTTATTTTTCATTCGAAAAAGAAAAACAAAAAAAGGGCTTCTGTAGAACTCATGAAGCAGTTCCCAGTACATGACCCCCATGGCTTCGAAATTGGATGAAAACACCCGGAACTGACACAGATTCCTCGTGCTAAGGAGTTCGTTCATTCGTTCCAGCTTTCCTCCAACAAACAACAACGATAACAACACCTGGCGTTTTCCCCAGGCCGCCAGGCCGCCAACGCGCCCGCAAACGCGCCGCAAACGTGTGCAACGTTTTTTTTTTGTTTTTAGAATTCTCTTCTTTTTTTCTTAATTTTTTTGCTCAAAAACCCCCCCCCTCCCCCACAGGATCACTTTTCAGCACACCCCTAGAAACAGGCTCAGAAGACACAACATCAAGCATGCAGTGTAACCGGGGCGGCTCCGTGACCTGTTTATCCATCGCAACACACTGGCTTGCTACAATAATGCTACCAGTCAGTCCAACACACGCTGCTGCTGCTGCTGCTGCTATGACCGAGAGAAACTGTCCAGTGAGGATTGGGAAGCTCTTCTGGTCAGGGGGGCCAGGGTAGGGTCAACCAACGAGGAGGGAGGAAAGAGCTTGAACCAGCCAATCACCATGTTGGACAGGTCCAGATCGTCCAAGAGTATCTGAACTGCTCCCATGAATGATTTGTGGTCCATGCGTCCGTAGTCGCCCCATACGATGATCTGCGTGGGGTGAGGGAAAAGATTAATAAAAAAACGTTGGAAATGTCCTTTTCTATTGAATGCCACTGGATTTGCTGTCCGGAAGAAACCACCTAACCTAAAAAAAAAATGCCTTTTTTTTCATAAATCAATGCTATTGAACACCCTTTACGTCTGTGTGTTGGTTAAAAGAAATATTGAACGGAATGGAAAGTATTAAAAACTCCAATGTTTACTGAAACATTTTGGAGTTAAGTGGTTTCTTCCAGACACGCAGAGAATTATATTGGGTAATAAACCCATCAGTGAGAATGGTAATAATACGAGGAATTAAAAATATCTAAAGCAGTGGGTTTAAAAGTGGGGTCCAGGGACCCTGTGAGTTATGGGGACCGTTGAAATTACAACATTTGAGAACCAGTGCTCTAAATTCAATTATAATTATATGAACCACGACAGCTAAACAAAGTTGACCATGTTTTTCCCACTCACCTGTAAAACCTTGTTTCCTGGACTCTCCTCAAACGGCAGTTGCTGCTGGTAAAGAGGATCCAAGGTTTTCCTTGCTACTTTTGTTTTCTTTTTGGCTATGCAGGCTCCATTTTCCAAAAGGTAGACCTTTACATATGGTGCTGTGAGGAGAGCAGAGGAGAAAATGGGAGGGGAGAGGAGAGGAGAAAATTATTATATTTAGCAAATTAATATACATTTCTCAAATACATTATTCATGACCTAACCAGCTCTTTTTACCCCACAATTTTGCAACACATATTTTCACCCTGTGTCAATTATCTAATGTAATCCTGGGCGCTGCACTCCCTCTGCCAACCTGGGGAGAGCACCGGACTGACCTCATGCTTCAATGCATGAGGAGTCCAAGTCGCTTCTTTTTGCCTGACAGGGGGGGTAGGGGTTATCCCCGGTTGGACGTAGCGCGTGGAAGGAACATGTTATTCCAACCCGTTCCTTTCCCGTCCATCAAGTGCCCCGGCTGGCCAGGAGGAGGCAGTATAGAGACCATGTTTTTGGGTTTTTTTTTTTTTTAGGAAACCTACCCTCAAAAGTACATTTCTAAAAGTGTTGTGCGCGGCCAGCAGGGGGTCAGGGGCGGTGTGTCAGACTCACCTGGCAGTGCCTTGGAACCTGGTTTTCCCACAAGGCCACGGGCTCTGATGACCTCCACCTCTAGTGCTCCCTTCTTGTCCACCATGCCGATCTGGATGTCACCTGAACACAGACACACACCGTCAGCACTGGAGCTTTTTTTTATATAATGACACATTTCCATTTTGTTTAGTCTTTTGAATGAAATGTCATTTTTAAGTTCTAGTCACATTTTAGTCATGTGAAATGGATCTCTTCTCCACTAGTCCCCTCCCTCACATTTTAGTCTAGTTTTATCTGTTGACGGAATAGACAATATATTCAGATTTAGTTTTAGTCATCGTAGCTTAGTTTTAATTTCGTGTTCGTCCGTGATAAAGATGCAGACGTCAAACTTTTTTTTAAGTCTATGAAATCAACACTGCTTTGTGATATATATATATATATATATATATATTTGATCATTTTAACATAATAGACCTGTGCCAGTTGGCCACCGGCTTATGGATATCTCTGTATCTGTCTGTCTGTCTGTCTGTCTGTCTGTCTGTCTGTCTGTCTGTCTGTCTGTCTGTCTGTCTGTCTGTGTCTGAAGAGTGCCAACTGACTGTGGAAAGTGGAATGGTTGCCATGACAATCAATTGGCTGAGGCAGAGGCTGGGTGAATTCTACAGGTGAGGGGACATAGGGCCGATTCATACTCCTATTTTACCGCTGTTTCATCGCTGTAGTGCCGAAATAATTTCGGCTCGTCAGAAATTTTCAGTAGCACCGAAGAGTCGACTTTAGGACGGTACCCGAATGCGCGTGTCAAATCTGAAGTCGCTGCAGGTCGATCGGGTCTCGAGTTACGTGTATTACAGATAGCAGGATAATGAAATCATCCTGCTGCACCATGGAGAGTGTAGTGTTCTTTTCTCACCCATAGGCGGCGTGGCCAACGTCTGACGTCCGACCAGCTGGGCGGGGCCCAGACCGTCCAGGAAGTCGCTGAACTGAGCGTCCGATGAAAGCCTCACGCCGGGGAAGATGAGACTGGAGACAAACAATTAAGATTCAGTATCAACTTCAATTATGCTTTGACCTGAGATCAGATTCATACGAGGTTTCCACTGGACACACACGGGTCTGATTAACCCATTCTTACCTGAGATCAGATTCTAAAAATGTCAGTCGTTCTTCGATTTTTCAAAAATAGCAGACCTACAAGCTCGTAGCGCGCCACTCGGTGGCGCGCTATGAGCTTGTAGATCTGCTATTTTTCAATAGCTAAAGCATAACATGATGCTAACACCAAAATGGGTTCCCGTTCAGAATGGGTTAAGCACTAGTTTTAAAGCCATTAGTTTTTAACTCGTTTTTAACTAGTAGCCACTAGTTTTTAAGCACTAGTTTGAAAGCCTCACACCGGGGAAGATGAGACTGGCGAGACAAACAATTGAGATTCAGTATCAACTTGAATTATGCTTTAAGCACTAGTTTTAAGCACTAGTTCTTAGTCCTGTAAACGGAGATAAGGGTTGCTATGAGGAGGCGCGTCCTTACTTTCCCTCGGAGCTGTAGCTGTTCATGCTGCCGTCCGTGGACTCCCGGCTGGCCTGCCGGGTCATCCTGTTCCTCATCTCCACCGCCAGGCCCGTCTCCGTGCTCCTCTGGATGGTGCTGCGGAGCTTCTTACCTCCTGCTTCTGGCGGAAGGAGGAGAGAGAGAGGGAGAGAGAGGTTGAGAGAGAGTGAGACGAGAGGGAGGCGGAGGTTGTCAACGCTTGCAGCATGACCACAAATCAGCCGTCTGAGCGGCTCACACGCCACCGGTTGACCTTCAGCCGGGAGATTTATTTATTCATGACGCGTCTCTTTTTGTCTGACCAAACAACTCCAAACTCTAATTGTATTTTTATGTGTTGTTCATCAAGGTTGTCCCGAGTTGACCTTCGCCGGGAGATTTATATTTATCGTTGACACGTTTCTCTGTCCGTCCGACACAAAGCGAACGGACACAGAGCTAACTCAGACGGACAGTGTTATCCTGTGTAGGCGTCGAGTTCGGCCCGTCTGTTCAAACGGTCGCGCCACGTTCATTTCTCCATGGCGATGGAACAAAGTCACCCCCCCATCCAGCAGCGGCTATACTTGAATCCTTTCTCTTTCCTTCGCTGTATTTCCTTGTGTGTGTGTAATTTAAGTGTGTACTCTATACCTATTTCCCACTGAATGCATGGAGGAATAGCCTGATAAAGTACAGAGTCAGACACAGACACAGAAGTATAGCCTGCTGTAAGATACAGCGAGGGTACAGTCACAGAACCGGGAGTCAAAAGAAGAACACCGTCTCAAAGACACCATGGATAGTTATGCAAGGGATAATGTATGATGCGGCGGCAGTAGTAGAGAAATAATGACGTATGATGATGGTTAAACACCCAGACCAAGTCCAGGTGTTTAACCGTCCTGAAGGGCAGCCTGCAGGTGCTCCGAGGCTCTGATTAGACAGCGGTCTGTTATGGCGCAGGAGCGGTCTGTTCTCAAGAAATAACACACTGCTGAATTCAGTGATTGACCAATCGGAATCAAGCATTCGACCAAGTCGTGTAATAATTATATACTATACAGTATACACCTGTTACAGACCCAGTACCCTGCACTACGCAGATACAGAACTCACACAATCACAGTGTCGTTGGATTACAGTAACCCTAACCCTATGCAAACGCATTCAATGAGCAAGAGCAAGGCGCCCCGGCCGCTCCGGTATTATTTTGGTTTGCAGCCTGGGGCCTCTGGGATATGGAGTCCTGGTTGCTATACCTATGACTATTATCCACTGATCCAAGGCGACAGCTGACGCCACCCATTAGCCCTGCTGCTGCTCATCTGCACCCATCAGCCTATATCCAAAGCCTGTGTGCGAGCAGCCACGTGGCATGCTACGCACAAGTCCATAAACAATGTTTTGAATGTCCCATGATTAAACACAAGGTTAGTAATGTCTGTATGAACACAGTGCTTCAGCTTTTCTTGGGGCTTTCCTGCCTTTTATTATTTGATAGTACATGGTGTAGATAGACAGAAAACAGGGAGTGACACGCAGCGCTTACATACTGTATGTTTATATACTGTAGTAAAGTGACCACTTAAGCTATACACATAAAACAAATTGGATATTTAGGTTACATTGAACATGTGAGCATTACAGCTGGGTTCACTACAGGTATGTTTGTATTATAAAAGGCCTGTAGCAGAATCAGAGCATACTGCTGAGTGTGTTTATATACCTTCAACATTCATCTCTCCTGCAGAATATTGCACAAGTGTTAATAAGCAATGTTAACACAGAGACTTAAGTATGGATACTCCTCCTGGTCAAATATTACTAACCTACAAGTGAAAGTTGCTCTGTCAAATTTGTATATAAGTTAAAGTACTATTCCTTAAATATTGAGTAGATACACGGGTACAATGTAGTTTGTTACTGGCTTTGACAGTAACATATCAGGCATGTGAATGACATGGCTGGGGTGCAATTGATAATAGATTAACCTCTGTAGTGTACACATCATTGTATTTATCTTAGATTGTAGTAAATCAATCACTGCAGAGGAATGACACGATGTGACTTGATCATTGGTTTACCATTTCACAGGCCAGAATGGAACGTCAAAAAAACCCTCTCATTCATATCGCATCACCTCATCTAACCTCCATTTTACTGTTTCAACGCTCTAGCGTTCTGAGACAATCAAGCATTGCCATGCACTGAAGAAGAAAGAAAGAAAGTGGAACGCGACTGAGAAATACACCTGAATGTATCGCAGAGAGAGAGAGAGAGAGAGAGAGACACCTGACATACTGTATCTCAGAGAGAGAGAGAGAGAGAGAGAGAGAGAGAGAGAGTGTCCTAGTAATCTCACGCGTTTCACTGCTCACAATGGAAGAGGCCAACAGTGACGACCACAGTGACCTGCAGCTGTGGCAAACAGCCGTAAATCCAGAACACTGTGATCAGTGGACATACCGCACTGACACACCTCACAAAGCAACCACAGGCCTGTGTGTTTTACTCTCTGTGTGACAGAGTATATATATATACAAACACCAGGTGATGTTTAAATCATCATTTTACAACAGGTCGTTTCGAGGAAGCAATCCGATTGGTTGAAACAGACATCTAGCCGTGCTTCAAATGAGCATGATGGAACAGCAATCAAAACATAAAAACCAGCTGTTCTCTGGTAAATAATGATTTTGTTTTGCAATGAAATTGAGTCAACGTATTAGTTTTTTTGTATAATAGCAATATTACACTCGAGGGTGTACTTTACCATCGTTAATGCATGCCTGCGTTGCTGCATTACCCTCTCGTGTAATATTGCTTAATTATACAACACAAATCTATATATGAATCAATATTATGTTACCGCAAATGCCAATTATGGCTCGCCTCAAATGCGTTCAAAACCATTAGTGTACGGTTTAGCTGTTAAATGACATTGGGTGTTAGTTTACACGGCTGCCTTGTTGAATCCGGAAAAACAAAAAAGCCCCTCAGACTGCTTAGTTGATTGATTGATTCAGGTGCGCTGTCTCCATCTGTCTTTTATCGATAGCAGTGGTCATTCAGTCCGCTGAATTCAGTGATTGACCAATCAGAATCGAGCATATATGTAACATATTAAAGGAGCATTCCACTCATTTTCATCATTTTACTATGTCATTATTAATATACCTTATAGTAAAAAAAAGTCCCCCCCATTCTGTGTTTCCTAGAACTGGAGGTCTGAAAAAAATCATGTTGAAAATGAGTGGCATTCCCCTTTAATGCAACATACTGTATATCCAGTCCTATATCAATGCATGGCTCCTATATATTGTAACATGACTCACTATACAAGCATGATCCACCACATTACATGACTCACAAACCATCACATACTATATTGTCTGCAAAACCCCCCACGACCCAAAACATCTAGTGCAACCATAACTGCTGTATGAATGCATGACTGAAGCCTCTGTTGATGAATCATTTCCTTGGATAATTGTGACGCTCCATTTCCTTTTAACCCATTCTGACCTGAGATCAGATTCCTACGAGGTTTCCACTGGACACACACTGGTCTGATTAACCCATTCTGACCTGAGATCAGATTCAAAAAATGTCACAGTCGTTCTTCGATTTTTCAAAAATAGCAGACCTACAAGCTCGTATCGCGCCACTCGGTGGCGCGATATGAGCTTGTAGATCTGCTATTTTTCAATAGCTAAAGCATAACATGATGCCAACACCAAAACGGGTGCCCGGTCAGAATGGGTTAAGCGCCGTGTATAATTGCTTCGCTCGGAGCCACTCCCCCCCCACCCCCCCCCCCTCCACACAGGCAGATGGGGGGGGGGGGGGGGGGGGTTGGGGGGGGGAGAGAGCATGATCCTGATTGGATGACTGAGATTGGGGTCAAACGCTTGGCTCATGTAACTGTACCTAGCATGAACCCAGGTAGACACAGCGGTTTTATCACGGCAGCGTTACGTGTTCAGTTGGCCCCATATGGAGGAGTCACGATGAGCGTGTTTTGGTCTAGCGTTCCTGGAGAAAAAAAATCGAATTTGACCAGGAAATCTGTTGAGACAATCTGTTATATATACTGTACATATGCACACTACACAACAGCAGTGGTTCTCACACTTATTTAATTTCAACTAACTATGAGAGTATGCAAATGGTACCTATAATGGAACCTCAAGGACCCCTGGGGGGGTCCACAACGGGAACAATTGGCCCCCTGGGGGCTTTTTTGTGTTATCCTTTTAGCAAAACATTTGACTGTTGTACGTCACTCACGGTTCTTAAACCTGTTAATGAAGGATTCAACCAATTCATAAATGAATCAATTTAATTTAATTTGTTTTATTATTTACTGAACTTTTGTTCCTCTGTATGTGATCTGGACCATGAGTCTGTAATAAAGACTGAATTTAAATCAATCAATGGCCCGGACCACTAATGCCAGCTATCCGGGCACCTGTAGCCAGACATCCGGCTACATTGACCGGTCGGCGGGTCAATGTAGCCGGGTTCTAGTCCAAAGCAACCCCCCCTCGCCCCAGAAATATATAAATACAATTAAAATATAGCGTATATTTAAAAAAAATCAATCAACCATGGGCTCCACTTTGAGAACCACACGGTATAACCATAAGTGTTAATTAAACCAATTTAATTTAACTCAAGAGCTACAAACAGTTACATTAACAGCACTGAGGAGGATTGCACTGTGCGAGTCACATTCCCGTCGTCCTCTATAGCTAAACAAATGCTGTGGTTCATTATTATTATTATTATTACTGCATTTGGATTAATTTTAAACCCAATCCTCACGGGGGGTCATGGGGTCATGAGGTCACGAGGTCACTGGACTATAGCGCACGTCTGCGTGGCAGGTATTCAATGATGATGCACGGCGGGTTACTGTAGGCGTGCATTACACGCCCACCAGCAGCGGCCGGTCGCCACGCCACGCCCACCACAGTCAATATACTGTGACGCTCTTCCTTCTCAGGACAATTAACCACAAGCTCAAATGTTCATAAGACATAACAAAGACATACAATACTGTACGAGAAATCATCAATACTACCATTGGAGCAGTAACATGTATATAACAGAAGTGACAGAGTGTGTGTGTGTGTGTGTGAGTGTGAGTGTGTGTGTGTGCGCGCATGCGTGCGTGTGTGTGTGTGTGTGTGTGTGTGTGTGAGAGTGTACGCGTGTGTGTGTGCATATGCGTGTGAGGGGGAGTGTGTGTATCGGGGGGGTGGGGGGGGTTACTGACTTAGGTCCAGTTGCAAATTGTATATTGTATTTCTGAAGAATTAACTACAATTGAAACAAGCCCCCTGGGGCTTTTGTTATCCTTTTACTAAAGCCTGTGACTGTACTACCTGTACTGTAACAATCTTGCTAATGGAGCATTCAATCAATCAATCAATCAATCAATCCCTCATTGCCAAATTCCTTCCTTCCCGGATTGAACAGGACAGGACAGTGTCCAAACTATTTTCAAAGGGGGTCATTATTTGAAAATATGAAACTGCCTTTGGGCCGACTGCACCTCCATGTCCTGCTGTACCTTAGTTTGGACCATAACAAAGTCACGTACAAATTAATCACATTACCGTTTATTTAACGACGTGCTACAGTATATCAATTGTCTTTTGTTGGCAGTGAACACTGCAGGCTTTCCCGCATGCATGCGTTTCATTGCCATTTCATTTACAGTCCAAAAAAAAAATCGTATTCAAATGGCAGTGTAGCCAAATGTTAGAAATGTTTTAAATTCAATTAAAAAAGCCTTTCTTTCCCCAGGTTAATTTGAAAAACACCCAGAAACTCCATTGTATACATTTCACATGACTATACTGGCAGGCCATACATGATATATTTTAGGAAGGAAGCCGTACGTGGGCCCATATCAAATCTGCCCTCAAGCCACCTTTGTCTCCCGGTCTGGACTTTGTGTAGAACAACATCTCCCCTTCCCTCTCTACTTTCTCCGCCATCCAAGCAGCCAAGCTGTTGTCAGTGACAAATCAGCACAGCTTACCTCCATCGTCCTCATCGAAGGAGTTCATGCAAGGGAAGTAGACCGCCAGTGCCTCGAACGAGGCAGAGAGGCTCATCTTGCTCTGGGAGCGCTGCATGCGCATCCCCGGAGTCGGCCCGGCCGCGTTGTGCTGCTGCCTGCCCATCGCTGCTGCTACTGTCGCTGCTGCTACTGTCGCTGCTGCTACTGTCGCTGCTGCCGCCGGTTCGGTCGGTCGGTCGGTCGGTCGCTGACTGTCAGCCTTCTCAACGAGACGAATCAAACGCAACTAGCTATCTGGCTTACTTCCAAGTAAAAAAAAATCTAATGTTAAGTGATACAAATTTTTTTAACTAATTAGAAGGTGCAATGCCTTACAGGCCTATGTTAATTGTCACTGTAATCCGGTGCTCTGTGTAGACTGCGGCTTGGAGAGAGAGAGTTGTCTCAGTGTTTTCAGACACGTCTGCTCTGTGCGCTTCTTGATGCCTCTGCTCTCCTCCTCTCCTGCTCTATCATCACACAGAGAGGGGGGGGGGCAAGCTGCATGCCTCTCCACCAATCAGAGGAGCCGGCTGCTTAAGGCGTGCAGCACAGTACAGACAGTACCTCGGCTGGCTCTCGGGGCAGAGGAGAGGAGCTCTACCCAGTGATACGTAACGTCGCCCATCTAGTCCTTTTTCTCTCACCTCACTCTGTGCTGCTATATCGCCTCGCTGTGGCGACCATGATTTACTTTTCCTCCTTTCTTGTCTTTGTGCACGTGCTCTGGCACTTTCTTTCTTAAGCCTATAACTGTATACATTTGTTTTATGTTTTGCAATTTTCTGTGAGAACATTATTAAGGGTTTAAAGCAAAGACGAATGGATGCTCACGACTGAAAATGTTTGTTCGGCCGTTCCCGACTCCCACAATTCTGTGATTTCTGATCCTAAAAGATTAACACAATATGTAGAATTATGATGTTAGGGTATTATCATCATTCTAAAGTGTTGTTATACAGTATATACACAACCAGTTTAAAGGAATGACAGACCATTCAATGCAAGTGAAAGGCTGCGTGCAAACAGCTCCCGGTGCACTGAGCAAGCCGCTGTCAAAAAATGTAGATTAGCGATCCCGTTTTATATATCGGACGTGTGGACACGTCTTTAGCATCGTAAATGCTAGAAAGTGCTTTGACTAAACCCTAACTCCACTTAAAGCTGGATGTGTTTTTTAGTTAGGTGGTTTCTTCCAGACAGCAGCGTTATATACAAAAAGGATTGAAATCAGTTGCGGCGACTGAAACCTTTCATCCACGAGTTGTTATCGTCGAGCAATACGGTCCTAAGACAAAGATAGTCCCTTTCTCTTCATCGCCGTCCAGTTTCCAACTTTAATGAATTGCATTTTTATAGAGCTTTTCCAAGTGCTCAAAGCGCTTTACAATGGTTCATTCATTCATACATTGGGAGGTGAAGCGGCGAACAGTCGACGCCAGCGTCCTCACTTCCCACACCAATGGTGGCAAGCTCACACCGACCGACTCATTGGAGGCAATGTAGGGTTCAGTGTCTTGCCCAAGGACACTTCGACATGTAGACAGGAGGAGCCGGGATTCAAACCGCCGACCCAGGGATCATTGGACAACCTGCTCTACCTCCTGAGCCACAGCCGCCCTGACCAACTTTCCCTCTCTGCCACCTATCCTGTCTTATCTGTGTGTAAAAACAAGCTGTCATCAGGTCGGGCCAACTGCTCTGCTTCTCCACTGTTATTCCACAGAGAGAGAGAGAGAGAGGGGGGGGGGGGGGGGGGTACTGGTTACATATGCCAGTACTGTAGTGTTCGCCACAGTCCTGTGACCAACACCCAGCCACACCGACCTGCACATGAAGCCTACACTCCTTTTCTGCAGCAGCAGCAACTACAACATCTTTAGCTCTTTAGCCTCACAGCTTATACTAGGTAGATGTAGATGTTATTATGATAGAGTCTCCATCCAAATGGGTCAGGGTCCGTGTCTGTACGGTAATGCACTTCCCTGGTCTAGGTTTGTTTTATAATCTTTATTCTGTCTGCGAGAGGAAAATAACGTATACAAAACAAATCTAGTCATCATTCATCACCTGCTTTGTTCACCATGGGTCTAAATCTAATCTATGTGTCTACAGTCTATGCCTTTTGTCCAGTGTTTTTCTACCATTTGAGAAGATTGCAGCCAGCTACTGTAAACACAGACGACAGAATTAAGACACGTTGGCAAGAAGGTTCACCACGAACTCACACGGTCATGGTGGTCCTTGAAATATTGTTTGTGTGTGTGCGTGTGTGCGTGTGCGTGTGCGTGTGCGAGAGAGAGAGAGAGAGAGAGAGAGAGAGAGAGAGAGAGAGAGAAAGTAACATCACTTCAAAGCCTATTTGTGACTTATCAAAAGTGTTGCCTTGACATCTGCTGACTGTGAAAATTGTGCTGCTGAGAGTCAAATCTGCAGTGGTCAAGTCAGAAATGAGGACAGAACATCAGCGTTCTGATTAAAACCACGAACAGCGCCTTAGATTCAGAGATAATGTCAAGTTTTGTCGGCCCATGAACAAGGAAGTGAATGGCCGCGCACACTGCACAAAACATGTCCTGGAGCTCTGAGCAAGTATGTTCAACGGCCGCTGTCAAAAAATGGATTTCTGCAGCAATCACGTTTCATATCATTAAAAAGGACGTAAAGACGTTTAGCCTATACAGCTCCGAGGCACACCACCACGGTTTTAATTCAGAGGACGGGTAGGCAACCTATACACGTCCTTAGCAGCATAAGTGTTAAGTGCGGTAATAAATGTACTTGTTATAGTGTCCACGACTGCATGCGTCTGAGAGAGCCCAGCTCTCTGCAGTGGTTTGCGTTTCACAATATCTGGCAGAATAGGCACAGGAACAGGTCAGTTGCGGACGGTGTGTGCTATCATAAATATAGCCGTCTCCCTAGTGCTATCTGTCTGCTTAAAACTGTTCTCCCATCAGAGACAGTTGCAACCTACTTCCATGAAGAAGCCCGTGACTACACCGTGTCCGTCTGTCTGTCTGTCCGTCTGTCCGTCCCAGACTTTCATCTGGGTCAAATCAAATGAGAAAAGTGAACAAAACATCCGTAGCATCACCTCTTTTTTTTTTTAATGGGTCGCCTACTGGATATGCCTTAGAAAAGGATAATGGCTTTTAGATTAGCCAAGATGGTTCAACAATACGCCTCGTGAAAAGAGTGTGATTTTTAACACACCCCTGCAGAAATCTATTAGTGTCCCTTTGTCACTACTTTAACACATCAGAAATCAGTTTTTGGCCATTTATTGTGAGGTTTTTTTGCAGAGCAATTTAATGTCATGCCGTTGTTCATTTGGAGAGAAACAAAAAACTAAGTACTGTACACCCATGATTTAAAATTTACAGTGAATTAAATCATCCACTTTCTTTCTTCAACTGTGTTGCATGTCTTCACCTTGTTCCACTCTTCGCTTCTATGTGAATCTGTCTAAATAAAACACTACAAATGAGTAAAAATGTGTCTTATTTGTATACTTTCAAAATGTTATGGAGATCAATTTGAACTGACTTACTTTCAAAATTACTTTGCAGGAACATAATACATACATAAACATCACAGGAGAATGTACCTCCACGTGACATAACTAATGAGATACTGTAGGTCATATCTACAGTACGAGGCAGATCACTTTGAATGAACCATGCAGCTTCATATCTACTGCAGGGAGAAGAAGAGCTCCCAGTTCTACAGTACTGGGTGTATCGTTTTCACTTTTTCTGACACTGTTCTGTTTTGCTGGAGACTCAATGTGCTTTTATTATGACAGTGCCAATAGATCACGTGGCGAAAGTACCTGGCCCGTGTTGCACCCTCACCCTTCCTACCACAACGGAGCTAAAGACAGAAAGTACCTGGCACGTGTTGCACCCTCACCCTTCCTACCACAACGCAGCTAAAGACAAAAAGTACCTGGCACGTGTGGCACCCTCACCCTTCCTACCACAACGCAGCTAAAGACAGAAAGTACCTGGCACGTGTTGCACCCTCACCCTTCCTACCACAACAGACCTATAAAGACAGAAAGTACCTGGCACGTGTTGCACCCTCACCCTTCCTACCACAACGCAGCTAAAGACAAAAAGTACCTGGCCCGTGTGGCACCCTCACCCTTCCTACCACAACGGAGGTAAAGACAGAAAGTACCTGGCACGTGTTGCACCCTCACCCTTCCTACCACAACGGAGGTAAAGACAAAAAGTAACCTGGCACGTGTTGCACCCTCACCCTTCCTACCACAACGCAGCTAAAGACAGAAAGTACCTGGCACGTGTTGCTCCCTCACCCTTCCTACCACAACGCAGCTAAAGACAGAAAGTACCTGGCACGTGTTGCACCCTCACCCTTCCTACCACGACGGAGCTAAAGACAGAACGATGATGTATGCCAGATGATGCGGGAGGAGCATGGCACAGGTTGACAATTGCAGTTGCTAAGGAACTTGATATGGCTAATTACTTAAAAATATAAATAGATTTTGTTCTTTAGGTTTGATACACGTGATAGCTAAGGCTATTATGATGAAAGGGATAATGGTCTAAAGGGATGATGGTTTGATCATACTTTAGCGGTCTCTAAACCCTCACAAAGCCCTTCGGCCAGAGAGAATCAGCTGTGTAGGACACTAGGGTCGCGTGTGGATCAGCTGAGGCAGAGGCCGTTCCAACTGTCATTGGACACCGGGTTAGTCTCTGTGATTGAGCCGGTCCCCAAAAATATCAGACACAGCCAGGGAATTTAAAGATTAAGTGCCGTGGTTCTGGTACTTCTTCCTGAAAGCTGAAACCTTAAAAAAAAAGAACAGTGATATCGTGACATCACAATATCATCCCCTCCCCTTTTAACTTATTTTTTATCCCATTTTTCACCCCTGTGTCAATCATCTAATGTGATCCTGGGCTCTACACACCCTCCACCAACCTAGTCCCCATATATGGGGGACAAGGGGAGAGCAACGGACTCATGCTTCCTTCATGCCCGAGTGTCCAAGTTGCTCCTTTACACCTGACAGGGGGGAGTTTCCCTGGTTGGACGTAGCGCGTGGAAGGAACACGTTATTCCAACCAGTTCCTTTCCCCTCCATCAGGCGCCCCGGCTGGCCAGGGGGGAGGCAGTTTAGTGACCAGGATTACTGCATGTTTTTTGTGAGGGTATCTACCCTAGGGGACACGGGGAGAACATGCAAACTCCACACAGAAAGGCCCTTTCGCCAACCCCGCCTTCGGGTATGGGCACTGATGACGCGGAGGAGGAAACACGCCGCCAGCACCCACAGCGTCCCGAGCGGGAATCGAACCCAGGACCTTCTAGCTGTGAGGCGACAGCACTACCAACTGTGCCACCGTGCCCACGCCACTCCATCTTTAACGATGTGAACCCTATAGAGGCCTCGGGGGGCTCATTCCCCTCGAGGGCAGGAGGTGTAAAGCTACTGGACATGTTTTACGCACATCGTTCACTGCCTTGTTTACGGGCCGACAAAACGTGCTAATATCTCTGAATCTACGTCGCTGTCCTTGGCTTTGATCAGAACGGCAATGTTCCGTCCTAATTTCTGACTTAACCAAGCATCTCGGTTGGAATATTAACGCTTCTAAACAGAGGTACAGACGAGGTCCTGTATATAATATAGCGCGAGGTAGTAATGGAACATTATACCTTTCAGAGTAAAAGCTTGCCCATCTGCTTGGCACCTTTATTTTGACAAACTCTTGCAGCATCACAATTAAGTGTTAACATCTAACGGGCTCAGAGCGTGACGAAAACAGTAGATTCGGTACCTTCCAACTCCGCCCGACGGTGAACACGTTTGTGGATCTTGGAGTAAATCCCAAGTTTATTATCTTCTTGGCTGATTGCAGTCAGCGAGTCAGATTGCCAGCTCAATGATCTCATCCTCTGAGTCTAAAGACATGGACACAGCAGACCCCCCCCTTTCAGCTCACGCTTACCGTACTTACAAAATGCACAAATGACACAGCACAATTTGATAAGGTTCCCTTAAATCTGAGTCTCGGTTCATGCAGGGTTCAGATCAAGATTTTACTGAAAATGAAAGACATGGTTTAAATGTCCCATGATCTGATTACCACTATTGGCTGATTTAGTTACCACAATGATCCACTTGTCTTGGGACACGATGTTATTGCGTGCCTCTTTCTTGACGTTTCACCGCAAAATAAAAAACGACATTCATTTGAAATTAGCCTACAGTATATCATTGCTCAACTTTGGAGGTTGTATGTTTTTGTATATTTTAAAGCATTGTCTTGCTATTCCTTTATGTGCCATTTGTATTTTATTTATTTTTTCGCCAAAATTGGGCACTTCCAGAGTTAAAGACAAGTGGTTAATCACCAATATCAAGTTGAAAACATTGGTCTGTTACCCGAGGAAACAGTCTACTGCGTTATAGTTTGAGGGGCAATGATGTGACAAAAAGGGTTTTAGAGTCCCTGTTATGGAGAATCTTCATTTTAGGCCAGACGACTAGACTCAACAACACAATTAACCCATTCTGACCTGAGATCAGATTCATACGAGGTTTCCACTGGACACACACTGGTCTGATGAACCCATTCTGACCTGAGATCAGATTCTAAAAATGTCGATTTTTCAAAAATAGCAGACCTACAAGCTCGTAGCGCGCCACTCGGTGGCGCGCTATGAGCTTGTAGATCTGCTATTTTTCAATAGCTAAAGCATAACATGATGCTAACACCATAATGGGTTCCCGTTCAGAATGGGTTAAGACAAAGAATGGCGTCATGCCCTCAGGGCTCTGCATGGTTAACGAACGTAGGGTACTTTTCCTCAGTTTACTACGTGATATCTGGTTTGGTTCAATAACACAGCGCCTCACACTTACCAAAACAATGACCACACGGAGAGCGCAGAGTAGCTTTCCAGGGGGTATAGGGTCGTTTAACTAGGGGTAAATCACGGTTTCTCAACTATTTCAAAATCAAATAAACTGTATCGAATGGGTGTCCACGGCCTAATGCATATCAAACATTTTGAAATGAAAACATCTGAGAATCCCTAAACTAATACAGTGTCAATCTATAGTGTAAAAGCCTCCATTTGGACCCGTGTGTGGGTGGTCTCTCCCAAACAGGACATTGAGAAACATCTTGTTCTGGCCCCTCACACTTACCAAAAGTGTAAGCGTGACCAAATGATCTGGGAAACAGCAACACCTCATACAGCACGGAATGTGAAGAATGCTGCTCATTCTGAGCAGTGCTACTACAGTATATAGACAGCCTAATGTTCCCAGAAGTCCGGACGAAGTGCCGTCCGGGCTGGCGGGCAGCACAGATGAGCACACGCCGCCCGGGGGCCCTTTAGGGAACCGTGCCTGATTGATGAGATGAGGTGAGGGCCAAGCGTCACTGAGGGCCTCTGCTTCTAAAGAACTTTTAAACACAGTCAAAGGGAGGGCCCCTAGCCCTGGCACGCACGCGCACACTAGGGCATTGACTTCTAGTCATTTTTACTAATGCTTTATGCCCTAACGCACGCACGCATGCCCACACACACTTTACAATTTAGGCATTTAGCAGACACACGGGCATCGATCACGAGGACATCCCACACTAACAACAGTGGATGTGGATCTACTCGAGAAGACGCAGGAGCACAAAGTACCAACGAACAGGCCAGATGTTTGGAGAACCGGGATGACGGGAAGCCACGATGGAGGGCTCGTCTGAGGACAACCTGGAGAGAGCAGACGCTCTTAATCCAGAGAGATTTACAGTAAGCAAGAACAACGGTAATGGTAATACATCAAAGTATGCATAGAAATAGCCATCTAGGACCATAAGTAAACAACCGCGCGCACACAGGCACGACACACGCACGCACGACACACACACGCACGCACACACACACACACACACACGCACACACACACACACCACTCACTCTTTTTTAGGTCAAATTTGTACTTTGTTAATGTAGGCCTACTGCAGTATTTGCTTTTCAAAAGTACAAATTAGAATAGCCTGACTTTTCTTTTTCTTGTCAATGCATTGCTGCATAACAATATTTACATTTTCACTCATTTCCCAGACAATAGCACATCTTCAAATGTCATGAGACAAAAGTACAATATTTGTCTTTGAGGGCGAAGGTAATAACATCTATAAATGCAAATATTCAAGTAAAGAACAGATTGTTATGCACACTCAGTACTCAAGTGTAGCAGAGTGGCTCCCCAACCTCAGCCTGATGGCCTCTAAAATGTCTAATATCTCCGCCAGCCCACAGGGATATGATCCCTTTGGTCTAGTGGTTATAAGATATTGGATAACCGGTATATACTTTCATACGGAAGAGACCCGGGTTCGAATCCCAGGCGATACACAAGCAAAATGTGCTTCACTACCTCCTCCCTGATATGAATCTCTCTCTCTCTCTGAGCCTCTTTCCCAGACTGTCTCCCTCTCTCTGCTCTGTTTACATTCCCTGCCTTGATGCACAACAGGGCCGTCTGTTTGGAAGTACAGCTTCCCCTCGTCCATGGCTCTCTATGCAGCACAACACTTCTGCCATCCTCCATTGTTACCAAAGAAAACCACTTCAATCAGGGCATGTTATTGTTGAATGGACCCAGAGCAGAACTCCTACTGTTTAACAACATGCCTATTCCGGGAACAAATAGGCAAACATTTTGACAAGAATAGAACACTTGGCAGAAGTAAAAGATTACTCAGTGAATGTGAACGAAAACGTGAGATAAGAACATTCAGCGGAAAACAGAACATTCATTGGAAATAGACAATATACAGGATGTGACACATTCATTATGTGACTTACAAGAAAGTATATAGGATTTTAAGTGGTTTATGAAAACCATGTCAGCCAATGACGTGATACTGATCATGCAATACCACCTCCTATCAAACCGTGCGTGAGGATTAGATCATTTACGTGGGTAGTTCTGTTGAAGTTCCACCATAGAGGTGACAGCATGCACAGTGCAGTAACCACGCAAAGGGTCACTTCTGTCACTCTACACATCGCCATAATGCTGATCTCTCAAGACGGATTCAGAGCTCAGTATAGGTGAATCTGTCAGCAACTACCCAATGCAACGTGTAGAGTTGTTGTTATTAGGAATGAAAACAAAGGAGCACCACCGATAGACGAGCCGGCTGAAGAGCAAAACGGGTCGACATCCGGTCTCTGCCCCCCCCCCAGAGGCAAATTCAAAGCATCAATGCATTCCACACGGTGACAAATCTCTCACACACGCATGCATGGCACGTTTTCACACCTACATGGAAAAGGTGTGAGAATAAGAGCAGCACGTGTGAAGAGTGTGGAGGCTTAACTGGCTGGCTGAGAGAACTCTGTGTGCCCTGGACCCGACAACCTCCCTCCTTGAGCTGTGAATTCTCTAAAGCAACTGACAGATGGAGCACAAGAGAGAGAGAGAGAGAGAGAGAGAGAGAGAGAGAGAGAGAGAGAGAGAGAGAGAGAGAGAGAGAGAGAGAGAGAGAGTGCGGTGGGGACTGGGGAGGGTTGGGAGCTGGCAGGATCTCAATATTACCCAATCTGTTGTGTGTGTGTGTGTGTGTGAGCTGGTAAATCAGCTATTTTCTAAATTATTTAGAAAAAGAAAAAAAGAAAATCAACAACTAACTGGTCAATGTATGAGGCATTCAAATATTAATCTGCAATATCAGAAAAATGCAGCCTTTTATCTTTTCTTGTAATATATATATATTTTTGTAGGCCTACTGTTTAATCTTTCTGGGGTTTTTTTTTTTCGTCCTTGAAGTCTTTTTCTTCAATCAAAAATAAACCAAACCACACCTATCTATGCCAGGTGGGTAAGGATGGTGTCCGAAGATAGCATTTTTTTGCGGGGGGAACGCCACAATGCTAAATACCCCAAAAGTGGGTTTGGAAATTTCGGGCCCAAGATTAGAGGCCTTAATCTCTCACTGTATAAATGGAGGCCCACAGGATTGGAGTCACCGAGTCTTCTTTCAATATTACAGTACAGTCAAAGTAAACTGTGAGACATGCAAAGACATTGTGTTCCGTGCTCGCGTCAGTGACCACGGCGTGATTATTCCTCTGTCAAAATGAGGAAATGGCCACACACACCACGAGTCATGTGGGAAGAGCATGCTGAGTAAGGACAAGAGCCCTTTTCCACATCACGTCTCTCTGCTCTCCGTCACCGACCACTCACCCACGAGTGGAACTGTCACAGTACAAAGAAGACACAACAATCAGAAGAAACGCATAATACACCTCTGCTGTCTGGAAGAAACCACCTAACTCTCTCTCTCTCTCTCTCTCTCTCTCTCTCTCTCTCTCTCATTTATCAGGAAGAAAACATCCAGGTCAAGTGGAGGTCTTTTTGTCCCGAAGCGCTTTGTAATACTTTTCATTCATTCACAATTTCTTTTAGCCAACACACAGACATAAAGGGTGTTCAATAGCACTGAATTTCCGGCTGATGGACTCTGGAGTTAGGCAGTTTCCTTCCGACATTGACGACATGTAGGAGCTTAATCGTGAACATAAAATAGACGGTATAGACCTATGGTAAACGGTGCATAATGCCCACATTAACAATGGAATTTAGTAGGTTAAGCTGAAGGGCGCGCAGCTTGCAGGGGCCTGTGCGAGACTACTTCAATTAGGTACAGAAACCGGAAACACGTTTTGTGCAAACGCAAAAAGTGTCATTCTTGATTGCGTTAGGTGCACACGAATCACATGCACGAACATGTTGAACAACTTCCTGAAAGGTTAATGGTTCCGGACATACAGCAGGGTGGCCACCTGACCAGTAACGGCATGTCACGTCAGGCTACTAAGTATAGATCTGGGTTTATAAGCCGAGTCAACAGCTGAAGCTATTGTTAAGATTGCAGAGCTGTTGAGTGATGAGTAAAAAACAAACAACGGAAAACATGAAAGGTTGAAATATTTAGATACAAGGTTTCTGCACGCACACACGCACAAACACACACGCACACACACAGAGAGAGAGCGAGAGGGGGAAATGGGAGCAGTGTCTCTTCAGCATGATGCAGTATAGGGCTGAGCTCTGCACTGAGTCCTGCCGGTTGTGTAAATGGAGGTGAAATTATTGAAAGTTTCTTTGCTCTACTTTAGGAAAGTTAAACAAAGACCTAGACCTACTTCAGTGAGGACATGAGTGATCACTTATGAATACATGAGTTAAAGAAGTGTGTCTGATGAGGCGATACAAAGTAGTAGTAGCACGCACACGCGTGCACACACACACACACACACACACACACACACGCACACACACTAAATATAGCGTTTTTTATCCAAAGCGCCCGTTTTCACCCATTCACACACACATTAATTCATCGATGGCGGAAAAAAACAGATGAGCACCAACCTGCTCATTGGGAGAAATTAGGGGTTCAGAATGTTGCTCAAGGACACTTCCGACACTAACTCGGGATCGAACCGGGAACCTCACGGACACGGTTCCCATTCGGCTTCAGTTTACAGTGCATTCTGGGAACTGTCTAGGGCAGTGCGTGCTTCCCAAAAGGTTTTAGCCCGAACCCAAACTAGTGAAAACAGCAGATCTACAAGCTCACGTGTAGATCGTCTATTTTCACTATACTTCTTAAATATCTGTCATCTAATTTATGGCATTTCTTGGATTTTTCTTTGATTTCTCCATGAAATTACATGGGATTTTTTTTTTTTTTAATACATGAAAAATGTTGCTTTTTTTTTAGGGGGAAATGTCTTGACATAATAATAATTTAAAATAGAAAGGGATGCAGAAAAATGTCAGGAGTTAGAAGACATTTGTAGAATCTGCAGGTCTAAATGGGTTAATAGTACTGTAACATAATGTGAAATACAAGAGGCAACCAACGAGCTACATGTTCTCTCTGTTCATAAGGCTGGCACAAAGCCACTGTTTATCACGAGTTGCTATGGCTACCGTGTGATTGCACCCGTTTTCACAGAAATCTAAAAACCTAAACGTCTCTGTCCTTTATTGTGTCAGACGGAAGGGAAAGAGCAGGCAGGGGCCTCGCCGTCAAAACAAGAACATTAGTTTATTTCATCGCGTTGTTCAAAGTACAGTGTCTACCCAGGGAACGCATTTTGTTAAGTATAGAGCCTACTGAGCTGTGTCGAAAAACATTCATTTAATTCCGGAATTCACTCATGAACAGTCTGAGCTCTTAAATGGTGACTCATTATTTAGTAAATTGCTCGCCGGCTGGAGGAGTAAGTAAGTAAGTAAGTAAGTACATTTTATTTATAAAGCACTTATCAAAACAACAGTTACAAAGAGCTGTACAACAAGGTAAAAAAAACAATCAATTCAAAGCACAAGATTGATAAAGACGAGAAGAAAATAAAAATAGAAAAGACAACAAAACATTGTACAAAAAGGCCAGGTCGACAAAAAAATCACAGCGCAAAATACAAACGAAATAAATATGTTTTCAGCGACTTCTTAAAAATGTCAACAGACTCTGCATTCTTTATAAAAAAAAAGGGGGGAGGGCATTCCACAGTGAACCCTCGAACCCCTGTCAGCAGCCTGGATACACAGGCCGCTACGCCAACAGGCCGCTACGCCAACAGGCCGCTACGCCAACAGGCCGCTACGCCAACAGGCCGCTACACCAACAGGCCGCTACGCCAACAGGCCGCTACGCCAACTGTGCAGGCTGCTATTTTCTTTTTGGCTTTTTCGCCCCTCTGCAGCATTTTATGAAATGATGCCTCTTGAACAGAGGGAGGGACAATGGGGGGGGGACAAATTTAGCTTTTTTTTTTTTGATAAATGTTTTGAAATAATATGAATTAATTAAAAAACTAAATGTAGGAAAACCAAAAATAAAGAAAGACCCATGAAAATAAATGTGTCCGCGACACACAAACGGGTCCCGGGC